>NW_022589711.1:34328000-34914019 GCF_004348235.1 Phoca vitulina
CCCCCCCCCCCCCCCCCCCCCCCCCCCCCCCCCCCCCCCCGCCCAAGTAAGTTACCTTGAATAAAACTCTGTGTAAACTGTATGGAGTGGACTGCTTTGTTTTCTGGTCTCAAAGTGACCTCTCGGTTTGAGGAATACCTTACTCTTTCTCCTCCACCTCTAACATATGGAAAAATCCTTATAAAATTCTAGTAAGTGAAAGAAAAAGGAGATTTGAAAATAGGCTGTAGAGTATGAACCCATTTGTATGGTTGATTATATATACACTCCCCCAGAAACACACATGCACACACGGATGCACGCACACACAGAAAAATCTTTGGAATGCCAGAGATGTTTACAGGGGTTTTCACTAAATTTTGGAATCAGTCCTGCTTCATTTTCCCCTAATTTTAACATATACTGCATTTTATGATCGAACTATGTCAAATAAACTTCAATTATTTTCTTTCTTTCTTCCTTTTTTTTTAATCCTAGTAAGGACGTGGAAATTTCTATGTTTTTTTCTCTTTTTCTTCCTCCCTCACTCACTTCCTCTCTTCCTCCCTCCCTCTCTTCCTTTATCCCTCCATCTCCCCCCTCTTGCCCTTCCTTCCTTTCCTTCTTTCCTTTCTTCCTTCTTTTTCGAGAGAAGCTACTGCTATTATAGACAATCTTTGAAATTGCTTGAGGGAACCATATTTGCATAAGATTAGTGGCTTCCTGAGATATAAGAGTACGGGAGCTCAAACCACTTTGCCCCAAGAGTCAAGATTACTGAAATCTGTTAGAATAGGTTAGGATAACCCCCACAGAGGCCCAGTGACAAGAAAAGGCAAAAAAAAAAAAAAAGCCACAGAAATAAAGTCACCACGAGGGCAGAAAAAGCTAGGACCAGTGGCATGGAGGACACAATTTTACTATGGAACACCACTGTCCTAGCAGAGCACTGAAGAAGGTGCTGGGGAGAAAGACAATCCTTCTTGGAAATCTTGAAGAATCACCAGACTGCTCTGCACCAGCTGATGTAAAATCTACTGGAGCATAAAGTCCACTCTAATCCTCATTGTCTCGGACATCAGCCATGCTAAATGATTACCGGACTTCCGGTTGCCGCCGACTTTGGTGGGAACACCAGCTACAAGGCAGCGGCCCCGTGTTGGAGGAGGTGATGGCTTTTTAATGAGCAACCAACATCTGCGGGCCGGTGTGAAGTCGGCCAGCCCAGCAGGTAGAGTTGGCAGATTTAGCAAGCTAAAATACAGGATGACCGGCTAAATTCGAATTTCAGAGAAACAATGGATACTTTTTTAGTATAGGTCTGTCCCAAATGTTGCATGGGACCTACTTAGACTAAAAAAAAAAAATTATGGTTTCTCTGAAATTCATGTTTAATTGGAAATCCTATATTTATCTGGCAATTCTATCAAGGTAATGAGTCCAAATCCCCACTCTAACAAGATAAGCATATGTTACTTTTCATTTTTCTAACTTAAAATGTTACTAAAGAAAATATTACAGCGGGAGACATTAGTGTGAGACCTCGTAGCAGCTCCAGTGCCTTAGCAGGTAATTATTACGAAGAAGAGTAAAGATGGCCAAAGGCAGCTGACCTCAGGCACTCTTCTAGTAGGAGTGCTCCTATCACCCCTGAGCTAGAAGTCTATAGATTAAAGAACTCTTGGCCGTCAGAATTGTTTTAGACGTTGTTTAATTGCAAGAAATATAAAGGCAATAAAGCTGGCAACAAGATAGGAACAAACAGAACTGGCCCTTGGAATATGAAAAGGACCTTTGGGAGGAGATGAGTGTCAGAGAAAGATTGATTTCTTGCTAACTTGCTTATCTACGTGAGTGAAGTCAAACACACTATTTGGAAATGTGGTTCACTACCCGGGGCAGTTATTCACACCTTGCCTCTAAACTGGGACACCCCCAATTACATCGGCAATGATCATTTGTTACTTAGGCAATAAAGAATAATGACTGTTAAGGAACAAAAGAAATAAGCCAAACATTTGGAAGCCAGGAATTCAGGTAAGAAAAGCGAGAGAAATCAGATTGGTCACCAATGTCAGGGCAAGAAAATCTGGAATCTAGAATGCTGCATCACAATCAACACCCCTGCCATGAGAACACGGAAGGGTCTAATTCCAAGGTGAGAAGTACCTAACCTCTTAATAGTTCCTGCCGGAGGGGGAAGATAGTGAGCAAACTCAGGCTTCCCCGGGGCTGTGTGTGATTGTAAGGACATTATCATAAGTGACCTTGTGTTCCTAATGTCTAGGCCTTTGTTGGCATATAAATCCATCAGATTGCATGGAAAGAACTGATATTGCAATCTAGTCTTAACACAAGGTGTAGGTTAACAAAATTATTAAGCTTTCTTCAGTAACAAAGGATACATACGGCCCTTTTGCACTAATCCATTTTGCAACCGTGATTTCATTTGCAATACAATGAATAAGTAAGTGCTTAATAAATGCTTTTCAGTGGGAATAGGAATGGGAATGTTTTGAATGGTAATAACAGGGTCAGAAGGAGACTTGAAGGGAAAGTTGACTGCCACCCATATAGAGACCAATTTGACAGAAAGAGTCAGCTGGGCAAATATTTGACTTACTGTATTTGTCTCCATCTGTCCTTGTCCTGGAAGTTTTAAGAGAGCTTAGCTGGGCAAATATGTTCTTGCTTGGTGGCCTAGCAAGGAACACACATGATGGAAATGTTATCCCTTTCTGGTTGTACCATGTTTTCTTCAGCAAGGGTATAGTTCCTTTTGGAATGGGTAAATCAAATTAAACAATTACTAAGTCTTCACCTTACATTCAATCTGCAAATAAGTTCTTCATATTTGTTCCTTGGTACATATTTGCTAGGGAATATTAAGAAGACTTTAAATCAACTATCAGATTATTGAAATTAATTCACTCAAGCATTTCTCAGGGCCTACTATGTTAAGGACCTTTGCTTTGTGTTTAAAAATTTTTTTGATGGAACCAAGAAATCCCTCAGCTAGACAAATATCTAAGGATGCCCGTGGGCATTGATAATAGTAGCAAAAACTGGAAAGCAACCCCAAAATTCATAGATTATTATGGATAAATAAATTGTGGAATATTCATACAGTGAAGTATTATTCATCAATGAAATGATCGAACTCAATCCATACTCACCAACATGAATGAATCTCAAAATCATCTTGCTGAAATCTCAGACAAATTCATGCAATATAATTCAGTTTGTATAAAGTTTAACATTTGGGGGAACTAAGCAATATAATAACGTTTAAGGATAAATATCTAGGTGGCAAAACTACAAAGAAAAGCAAGAGGAATAAAATTTAGGAAAGGAGTTACTTCTGGGAGAGAGCATAAAGGAATACATTTGGCAAGGTGTCTTCAATGTGCTAGTAATGTCCTGAACACTGGGTGGTGAGTACAGAGATACTTATTTTACTGTTATCTTAACTTTACAGATAGGTCTTCTACACTTTGTGTAGATGCAATATATTTCAAAAACAGAGGTTTAAAAAATAATTGAAAGGGAAAGCACTGGGTGATATTTTTCCTATTCGGCTATCTCAGAAATACCAAATCTATAAAACATATTTTAATTAACTACTTTACTTACGAAGAACTTTCTCAAGTTTATAAGTATTCAAATGTTGATATACAGGGGATAATTTAGATGATCACCATTGTGGGCGGACTGTGGAGAAATGGGGACCATATCTCTAAAGAAAATCCATTCTCCATCTTTGGCTTTAAGATGGTCACATTTTGTTAAAAAAGAAAACCATGTTTCTATTTAGTATAAATTTGAAAAGAGACAATGAATTAACTGAGATGACATCCCACTATACATCTATAATATGTATTAGCTGAGAGTAATCAACTGAATGTCAAACAAAATTAAGCCTCAGAACTGACTAGATAAGTCAATGACCCCATTATACAGATGATGAGACTTTGATTCAGAGACAGCCAGTATTAAAATTATAATATTAAAGATTTGTGAAAATTTTATTAGAGCACTTAATTCAGAGACTGGTTTTTCTTTTATAGTGAGAAAGAGAAAAAATGAGTTTGAAATAGGTCTTACCAAGGAAAAGATGATGGAATTGGAATTGCCTAACCTGGAGAAAGGAAACTAAGAAATAATTGATGGCCAGCCTCAGACCTAGGAAGGGCTCCGTGCAGGAGAGTCCTGCATAGACGTTTCCTGTCTCTGCAAACAAATAAACAAGAGACATTGTATTTAAATTGAGATAGGACTAGATAGATAGATAGATAGATAGATAGATAGATAGATAGATTAATGCATTTTTTTATTTGTAAATACATAAATCTAGAAGGCTATGCAACAAATTAACAGGAATTTGCTTGAGGAATGGCATCAGAAGAAAGTGAAACTTGGGATATATATCATTAACTTTCTTTAATTCCACATTACTTGATCTTTTTTATAATAAGCATGTATTACTTTTTACTTTTTAAATGTAAATTATTAATAAATAAATGTAGTGGGAAACATTTGGGCTGGACAGCATGGTGGCTCTGATACTGAGGCTGTTATCTCTGTTATTTTATTATCCCTCCAGTTGGAAATAAAGAACTTTTAACCATAAGCATTGTTTTAGTTGAGCATTGTTTGCTTAGTTGCAAGAAAGAGAAATGCACTTGAGCTAGCCGAGGCAAAGCCATTGCAGAGGACAGGAAGTGCATCCAGGATGGCCCGGAACTAGAAAGCTGGCAGGAGCTCTCCAGCCCAAATGCTCTCCTTGCCCTGCTCTTCTGTGTTAATTTGCTTTACTCTTCTCTTTTTCTACACGTACACAATTTTCTTCCGTTTTTCTGTTCCCAAGAGATGGTGTCCTGCATCTCGGAATCTACATTATATTCTAAGACTAGCTTCTATAGCCAGCTACCTAATATTCTAAGTCACATTTTCGGATCCCAGATGTCTCCCTGAAGTCAATCGTCTGTACCAGAGTGTTAGATTTTCGTATCTTTTTTCCAGTTCACAGGGATTGAGGGAGAGCTCTGAGAATGGGAAATGGGCAGGTTCCCGAAGATGGAATGTGGGTAGAAAGGGAAGAATAACATCTTTTCTAAAGGGTCCTAAACCATTGCAATGGCCTGCTAAGGCTTGACTTTGGGGAATATGCCATCCACTGCGTATGTTCCAAAGTTCAATGTAGTAAGTATTTTAATACTCATATATGATGTTTTTAGTAACATCACATTTGAATTTTCATCAGACTATATTATCCATGGAAATTTCTATCCAGGTTATTCAGAAAAGATGTGCCTAAAAATATCTGGGTTGCTTTATAAATCAGAAGCATCTCTGCAAACTCTAAAGCCTGGGAGAAGCCCAGTGAACACAGAATAGCAGTACCATCAGGAAAAGTGAAAATAACAAAAGTCACCCTGGGACGATAGAGGACAATGGCAGGTCATCAATTCCAGATAACCTTAACGGTAGTATGTCCATGGAGATGCTCCCAGTCTCCTCTACACAAGACAGGCTCAGGCTATCTCTGGTGTTTTGCTAAATCTCTGAGGTGGCGAGAGACAGGCTGAGAACAGAAGACTTAACATTAGGTATATTTGTGAAGATAATGGCTGCAAAATGAGCGATAGAAGCCATTTTCTAATGTAGAACTGAAAAGTTCTATTGTTACATATAGAGAGACAATTGCAATTAGGTCAAATTAAGGAAAAACTCTTTTGAGGAGACAATTTCCTTTTTATTGCCATGACCCTGGAAGTGGATTTTCTAGTCTTTCAAACTGGATACTTAACTTGAACAAAAGATAGTAAAAATGTGAAGAATTTATTTAAATGAGAATCTACCCATAGTGAATCATATCTTAATAGCTTAGCATTGTACATCTGATCATACAATTTTTTTTTTTTTTTGGCAAAGAAGATAAGTAAAAGTTCAGACTAGATCAAGGACTCTTTTGAAGTAAGCTAGGTTCAGTGCATTAATAAAGAGTTCCAGAAATCAGTTCAGTATAAATAAAGTATTAGACAATCAATGAAAATAATTCAAACTAGAAGATTATCATTTACTATTACCTATACTTCTCTTGAGCTAATTAATTTGATAGGTGTTAGGAGATAGAAGTCATGACCCAGGACCTTTTTTTCTCCTGATCCGTTTTCTTAATCGAAGTGTAGTTGACATACAGTGTTCTATTAATTTCAGCATAGTGGTTCAACATAGTGATTAAACTATTCTATACATTAGGCAGTGCTCACTTTATTTTCTAACTGGAAACCTGTACTCTTAATCCTCTTCACCTATTTCACCCATTCTCCCACCCCCTCCCCTCTGGCAATCACCAGTTGTCTGTGTTTATCAGTGTGTTTCTATTTGTTTTGTTTTTCAGATTCCACATATACGTGAAATCATATAGTATTTTTCTTTTTCTGTTTGACTTATTTCACTTAGCATATCACCCCCTAGGTTCATCCATGTTGTTGTGAATGTTAGGATTTCATTCTTTTTTATTCTATATGGAGAGATCACACACACACACACACACACCCCACATCTTTTTATCCATTCACCTTATCCATGGACACTTATCCATATCTTGGCTCTTGTAAACAATGCTAAAATAAACATAGAGGTGCATATATCTTTTTGAATTCGTGTTTTCATTTTCTTTGGATAAATACCCAGTAGAGGAATTACTGGGTGGTATGATATTTCTATTTTAATTTTTTGAGAACTTCCACACTGTTTTCACTAGTGGCTGTACCAATTTACATTCCATGGGCCAATAGCTTTTTAAACACTGCATAGGCCTGCAATCTTGAAAACATGCACTGTTGGTTAGACCCAAGCAAGATTAAGTAAGACACAGCAGAGAGCTCGATGCATTTTAAAAATCATATCTTAGCAATCTATTTTAAACATTTTGTCTTGGATGATAAATAACATCTTTTCAATTAAAGACCAGAACATGTGTTCAAACAAAATGCTTTATGGGGTAACCACTTGCCTTAATTTAAACTAGGGTCTCACTATTCTCAAAGTACAATCCCCAGACCAGTAGCATAAACACCACCTAGAAACTTTTTGGAATATAAATTTTTAGGCCCCACTCCAGACCTACTGAATCAGAAACTCTGGGGGGTGGGGCCCAGCAATTTTAACAAGCCTTCCAGGTGACTCACATGCACACTAAACTTTGAGAACCACGGCTTTAAACCATTTTAGTCTGATGACCTTTACTGAAAAAAGAAAAACATCTAGGCCATTGACAGAAATGAATTCAGCATCAAAACACCTACAAATATACTTTTAAGCCTTGATAGATTAATCATTCAGCCTGGGATATAAAGATTAACCAAAATAATTGCAATTCAACAGCCTTTAAGCAGTACCTTATTCTAGATAAAAGAAGGCAAGTTTCCATTTTTCAGGTGAAAAGTGTTACTAATAGTATTACAATAATTTTTCTTTTGCTATTGAAGATTCTAATTATGGAATTCTCTATAATCAGCACTGCAGAAATGATACTCTAGTAATGACTGAGAATGCTTGTTTAATGAGGTTGCCTAATTCAAGAACTTGAATTAAAATTTTCAGAGTTTTTCCCTGGCCTAAAGATTTTTAGACTGGTATTCTATGTTCCAGAAGATCATCTTTTGTTCATATCTCATTTTTCTTACCTTCCTATTTTTCCCAGAAATGAAACTTCTGAGGACTTCAAAGGATGTTATAAATGCTAGTTAACACAGGGAATTGATAACTATCTATTTTATGGTCTAATTGCTCTGTTTCTTTTTCCTGCATCTCTCTCCATGTTTCTCAGGTCCCCCTCATTGATCTGTAAGAGCCCTTAGAGGCTAGTAATATTGCCCAGGGATTAATGAAGCTAATTTCAGGTTAGAAAACCATTTTGAGTTGGTAAGGATGTTAACAAAACTTTTACAAGCCTTTCCAAAAAATCTGTGTTTGGATAGAGTTTTAGGCCTAACCAAGCCTTCTTGCAGCCAAAGGGCCCATTTTAAAAGACTCATCTAATTACATTATCCTGAGGGAGGGTTTTAAATGCACTGTCATTTATACAGAAAACAAAGTATTACTTTGATGAGAAAGGAGAAAGTCACTGAAGACAAAGGCAGAAAAACATATCCACATTTACTATTAAACAGTGTAAGCTACGGAAAACAACAACAACAAAGTCTTTTCTACTTACATTTTTCTTTTCTAAGCTTACAAATAGAGTAAGAAATTTTCTTTTTTTTATTTCTGCCCCCCTCTTTAATATAATTCTCAGTTATTTAACTTCAAAAGAAAAGGTATATAAAATATAACGTTTTTTTGAGAAAAAACTTAGATATAATTGAATTAAAAATGAATAGCTAAAACTTCTCCTCTACGTGAATTTTATGGTGAATATAACTTGAATATCACATCTTAAGATATTCTTAGTACAGTTACCTAGACTAGTAGCCAAATTTTCCCTAAAAGGTAGCCATATATTTGAAGCTATTCATTCAGTACCAAATATATTTTTTTGGTAGTATTATTGTTCAATATAATAGCTTAGAGTAATAGTACTACACTTGATCTTAGCCAAAAGGCCAAGAAGCGATAGTAGAATGCAATGCTATTATTATAATACTTAGTCAAAGATCCAGATATATCAGAATTTTGTCCCAGTAGTCACCCACCACTATAGGAGGGTGACAGATCCATTTAGTCAACACGTATTTGTTGAGCACCTACTATTTGCCAAGTTCTGGGGATACAGTAGTGAACAAAACAAATCACATTGCTGCTTCCACAGAACCAACAATCTTCTCCTTGGAGTGACAGATCATAAACAAATATATCAAATAAATATTTAATGTATCCAATGGCAGAAAGTATGGATATGAAAAATTCAGTTAAGGGATGAGAAAGAGTGGAATATAAGTGGACAGGGAATGGTCCTCTATTTTTATAAGCTGACCAAGTTAGGAAGGGCCTCTCTGAGGAGGTAACAGTTGCACAAAGCAGAAAATGAAATGAGGGAAGAAGCTTTATGAACGTAGGGGTTGGGGCCGAGGGGTGAGTAAGTGAGGGGGAATTGAAATGATGAAGTATTAGTAGCCAGGAGCCAGATCACCAAGCGCTGTGTAAAACAAGCGAAATCCTTTGGATCCATTCTGAGTGAGACAGAGAACGTTAATGTGTTTAGAGCAGACATGACATGGGTTTTTTAATGATTACTCCAGCTGCTGTGTTAGTGGCAAAGTTGGAATAAGGACACCAGGAAATAGCCCAGGACTATTATAATAGACTATTATATTATATTAGACGATTACAATAGACTATTATAATAGCCCAGGCAAGGTGTGACAGAGACTTGGATTAAGATGGTAGATATGGATGGGGTGAAAACTGGTCAGATCTGGGATATCTTTAAAGGCAGAGTCAACAGGGCTTACTTAAGGATTAGATATGGGGTGTGAATGTTAAGGAGGAATTCGGATGATTCAGGGGTTTAGGCTCGAACACTAGAAGAATGAAAACTCGGCAGAGAATGTACTTAATGGCAAGGGGGAGAAAATATACTTTATTATTAATGGAAATCTTGACTTCTTGGGGGACTCCGTCATATCCATCGAAGGAAATAACTGGCCAAAGAGAACAATGTCCTGAAAGAATGAAGGCCATTCCCAGGAGAGTAGCCTGCAAGAGGTAAGCAGGACATCTGTGGGATGTCCAGATGCTCATGGGCTACCTTCATGTGGCCTCTAGACAACAGACCCCTTGGCATCAGACATTCTCAGATGCAGGTCCAAGCTGGAGATAAGAAAGCTGGAGATAAATGGAAGGTGCCACAAGATAATAGCTGATAGAGCTTGGGCATGATGATAAAACACCCCAGGGAGACTACAGAAAGAACCATGAGAAGTCTTGCAGGGGCTGGAAGGTTCTGCAATGCCACGTGTAAAAAAGAGACATCAAAACACAGTTAGTGTAATATTTATTTCATTCAAATAGAGTTCAGCTAACCTAGGATTTCTTACACGTTCCTTTGGTTTCAGAGACTTCATAAATGAGAAATGGCACATTGCTTCCCTCACTGCCATGTTTCATGAGTGAAATGTTTTGCAATTAGTTTCCTGTATTACAATATGGAAAATAAAGGTTCTAAAGTGGAGCAAAATGGCATTTTAAACATCTGAAACCTGTCTTTTCATATGATTTTATCAATAACGTATATATACATATACAGCTATAAACATAAATCAGATTTCTATGTGATTTTTACTTTTGATATTTCTTATGCAAGCTACTTGTGATTTTCTCCAAGCAGATGTATAGTCGACCAAGCCTCATTTGAACTAGGTATGTGCTAAGATGTAGTACATCTTTATATGTAAAGTATACATAGTGCATGCTGCAAATGGTATTTTAAATCACTACAAATATGGTGAAGGAGAGATAAGAGGATTTTCATACCATATCTAGGAATATAAACACCTCTTCTCTGAATATACAATATCAACTGTCAGTGAGAGCTGATGATTATTTATATAATAAAAAAGATGCATTTTGGCTTTTGTGATATACACAGCTATTTTTCTCAATTATTCTTGCCATGTCACCCATCATACCAAGAACTACCTCAAAGATAAGAAACAATGACCATTTTCTTCTAGGAACAAAGTGAGAATTACTTTGTTTCATGATGTGATTTTTCTTTCACAGTTCTGAAAGCCTTGTTGGTGTGGAGGAGTTATTTCTTAAAATCTTCTTCACACCAAAGATAGAGTAAAAAAAGAGAGAGAAAGAAGCATCAATATAGTGCTATTTTCATATTTTAAAGGAGCACTGAAGCGAAATTACAATCTAAATGTTCAGGACCAGTTTTAAAATTTTAATGATGGAGGCCTAAAGGGAAAGCTAAGTTTTGGGTTTAATTCACTTGGATAAGAAAAAGTGAACCCCATGAATTCAGTGAGTGACCATCAATGATTCAATATAAGGTGTTGCTCTTTAGAGCAAACTTACGACAGTTAGAAACCCCAGTATATTAAGAACAGCTGCTTATGTGTTTTCCTGGATGATATACTGGTGAGCTTGTCATTGTGTAAAGTAAAATAGAACTATTTTTACAAAATCTATAATTAACCCAAGGGACTTTGCTCTGCATTTATAGCTTAGCAAGGATTCTAAATGGATTTAAACAGTAGGAAAATGTCGCTGTTGCTTTTCCATGAATAACTCTCGAGGGCTATAACGGACATGAAATAAGGATATCCCTTCTCCTTTCCGAATACTAGCACTGCTTCCAAGATGTGGCGAGATTTTCAGTGAGATAAAAGGACACGCTTCCTTGAATGAAAGACACTTGAAACATGATCTCCATTATAGTAGGGAGCCTGTTGTTCTTGTTCATCACTATATCCTCAGCACCTATCACAGTGTCTGGCACATAATAGGAGCTCCATGAAGATATTCAATACATGATTGAACCTATTTGGGAAAACTGTACATGTTAGCATGGCTGCTAATGCAAGATGTATGACAATGTTAATCCCTAATATATGGGAGTGAGCCGAAAGGGAAGATTATCTGGAAGTGTTGCAGTAATTCTGTCCAGGCCAATTAAAGAACTTCCTGGGATCTCATTAGAAAGGTAAAATTAATTACAGGAAAAGGAGTCTACAGTTTAAATCTTGATTTAAATCTTAAAAGCATTGGTTTAAATCTTAAAAGCATCCCACCCCTAATCTCCCCTTGGGCTTTACCACTGTGATTCACTCTAGGCGACCAGCATCTTCATCTCTTTGCTAGAGGGCTCAGCTGGCTGGCAGATCAGGGCTGGCTTCTTCGGTGTATGAGCACTGCAGTCTTACAGGTTCCTGTCCTCAAGGGAGTGCCATGCTTGGGGTTTCATTCTCCACAGTTGCTATATTGAAATTCTTAGTAAGCATGTCTGAACACTTGGGTTCTGTTAGTGAAGTCCTGTGGGACAATAGAACATCTACAGGAGGCTCAGAGCCTCACTGAGTATGAGTGAGTCCCCTACCCTGACCCAGTGTTGCTCACTGTCTGCCCATAACAGGGGTCTGGGCACAAGCTGGGGTGAGTTCTCCCCCAGGATTCAGCTCCTGTTTACCTGAGGTAACTTGCTTGATAGGTTTCCTTCTCTGTCTCACTTCCTTACTTCCCCACTGGTGCATCCTAACGTCATCTTTTACATCAACCGCTTGGATTTGAATTCTTGAGTCTGTTTTTGGAGAAATCCAAAGTAAGATAGATTCATAAGCCAACATTTGAGAGATGTCTAATATCCTTGACTAATTGAAAAATAAGTATCTCCAATAGAGTAGAGTCCTTTCTTCCACAGGCTTCTCTCAATTCAGAGGCTTTGGGGTTTGTGTTTCTGTTTACCCTTTACTATTTAGGATGCATAACCAAACTTAATCATTTCCCTGTTGTTTATTTCCTCCTTCTCTGATTTGAATGCAAAAGGTTTGAGCTCCCCAGGGGTCCCTCCCCACTCTATAATTCTAGGAATCTCTTGGCCTCTTTCGAAAGAAAAGAAAACCTTGTTCTATACCTATTACCGCAAGGTACAATAATTTTCTGTGGATTTCTGAATTCTGCTGTGGAGGTATTTGTTTTTGTTAACTACGACCTTCAAATTACAAAGAAACTACACATGTCTCTCTGATCAGTTAGTCTGGAAAACAGATATTTTCAACGAAATCTGAAAATGTGACTTCAACATTCCTTTCTGAATTTGGGAAAGAAATTGGAAATACTGGAATGGTATATGAAGTATGAGATTTATTTTAAGAACAAAATACGTTTTGGGGCACCTGGGTGGCTCAGTCAGTTAAGCATCTGCTTTCGGCTCAGGTCATGATCCCAGGGTCCTGGGATCGAGTCCCACGTTGGGCTCCCTGATTCGCAGGGAGTCTACTTCTCTCTCTGCCCCTCCTCTCACTCATTCTCTCGTTCTCTCAATATCTCTCTCCCTCTCTCTCTCTCTCAAATAAATAAATCTTTTTTAAAAAAGAACAAAATATGTTTTATGCTTCACTATTTCTAAGTTTTAAATCTTTATTTTAGAATTTTATTTTTTGTACCATGAAACTTGATATTATTATTATTATTATTATTATTATTATCATATGTCCTCAGGCACTACTGCTTTATTCTGACATGAAAGCAAGAGAGTTTGGAGAAGGAGCTCTCAGGGTTTTGGTCAAATCTCCCATTTTGGGCATACCTTGGAGGAAAAAAAATATGATGCTAAAAATTAGGAGTTAATTTCCGCGTGCTCCCTGTTCCCTCCAGTGATTCTTGGGGTCTTGGATAAAAATAGTTGCAATCATTGACAGAAAAAGTTTCCCTCCCTTGCCATGTCTGAGACCTAGTAGATGCAGCATAGATGAAACTAAATTAGGGCTGCTAAGGGAAATTCCAGATCATTCCCGAGATCATTCCCGGACGTAAGTACTTTATGCGGACCTTATCTTCTCTGTGTATAACCTTGATTACCAAGCCTCTTGACTTGGAGCTATCTGTTTGACCTATCTCCCCTGATTCTTCAGTTTTAACTATCTTTTGTATCTATATCTCAAAAATCCTCTATATCCATCCACTTCCCTGTCCCAACCCCTTGTCCTGGTGAAAAGTTCACTCATTCATTCATTCGTTCATTCTTTGAACAAGTATTAATTAGTAACCTACAGTGCGATTCAGTGAACTATAATTCAAGTACATCTGTGGTCTACAGAACAGCAATATCAACATCACCTAAGGATTCTGTAAGAAATGGAAATTCAGGGTGCCTGGATGGCTCAGTCAGTTAAGCCTCTGACTCTTGATCTCAGCTCAGGTCTTGATCTCAGGGTTGTGAGTTCAAGCCCCATGTTGGGCTCCATGCTGGGTGTGGAGCCTACTTTAAAAAAAAAAATGCAAATTCTTGGTCCCCACCCCAGACCAACTGAATGAGAATGCCTGGTGGGAATCTGTTCAGGTGCATCTAAAAAGCTTAAGATGCACACTGGTCTTGGTCTAGATTGGAACCCAATAAATTGCATTTCTAATAAGTTTTCAGGTAATATTGATGCTACTAATCCAGGGGCCACACTTTGAGAACCACTGATCTAGAAGTTCAAATTATTATTCCTGCTACCTAACAAAAGCCTGGAGTCTAAATCTCCCCAAATTATTTTTCAGCTTTAACCTCTGCTTTGATCATACCAAACCCAATTTTACTGTGAATCTTTCAGGCCCAACTTGCCAACTCACAGCTTTTCAAATTCGGTGGCAATTTGAGACGCCGCCACTGTATCCTATTCATATGATCACTTTCATTGTCTTCATTTTTGTTTCATGCGCTTTAACTGAAAATTGCACAACATGTTGGACTGGGCACAAATTAGAATTAGATTCCATGAGTTTAAACAATAATTTGATCACATTACCTGTGTAATTTTCAACAAGTCACTTACCACTTCTGAAACTTATTTCCCTACCTGCACAATGGAGATGAGATGGATTGAAAGATATTATATATTTGAAAGAAGTTAGCAAAATGGTCTGGCACATAGCAGGTGCTCAATAAATGTTATTTAGGGGCGCCTGGGTGGCTCAGTCGTTAAGCGTCTGCCTTCGGCTCAGGTCATGATCCCAGGGTCCTGGGATCAAGCCCCTCATCAGGCTCCCTGCTCCGCTGGAAGCCTGCTTCTCCCTCTCTCACTCCCTCTGCTTGTGTTCCCTCTCTCGCTGTGTCTCTCTCTGTCAAATAAATAAAATCTTTAAAAATAAAAATAAAATAAATAAATAAATAAATAAATGTTATTTAAATTGTATATCTTTTTTAAATGCCATCTAATGCCAGGTAATGACATGAGATATGTTAAAATAATCTTTTAATCTTGTATATGTCTTCAGAGTGCATTTAGTTTCATTTAAAAATTGATTTAACCTTATTATCTATACTTTCTTCCTTCTTCATTTTGGTGACCTCTAAGTAGTATAAAAATTCTATTTTCCTTTGATTTGTAAAAATACCTGGAGTTTTTAAAGCAAAGCACACTATTATAGAATGTTACAGTGGTAGTTCTAATGTTCAGTTTCCTATATTTCTTTGTCATTTGATGTCAAATAAAAGTCATAGCTAAATGTACCCTAAAATTTCTCATTAGAAAAAAATAGTTTCAGCATTGACTAAGCCTTTCATCTAAGCACATGAAATCCCTTTATAGGCATTAGCAAATTAAGTTTTAAAACACCTCCATCGGGAAAGTCAGAATTAGAACACATGGACTAGAACGACATAGGCTAGCTTAAGAAATAGGAGCTCATACTAGATCTACCAGAGTGCCTGAAAAGATTACAACCCAGCCGGTCTGCTAATTCCCATCATTTTAATGACTGACACGGAACTCCAACTTTGAAATGGGTTTTTGTTTTAAATATCATATTTACATAAAAGTAATGCATGCGTATGCTTACAAAAATCAAATAGGACTGAAAGGGTTATAACGAATATCGGTAACATCTTTCTCCAACCCTCCCCAACCCCAGGTTCCCTAGAGACAACCTCTTCTTAACTACTAGCTTGTGTATTTATAAATAGTAAGCTTATATTACTACCCTTGATTTGCCAATGTTAGATACTTTTTATACCCTTCTGTGATCAATGAGGAGTCAGCTATTAAGACACAACCACCACTGCACCTCCCCCATTCCTTCCTCTGTGATTATATTGTTGTAATTAAATCACGTAGCAATAGAGTATTTTGAGTATATATAAAATTTCCCTGCAGAGTCAAGTAGGTGTACTATCAAACAGTTGCACTATGGTTCCATTCATACACAGCCTTTTGGTTTTGCTCCTGGAATTCCTGATTATTTTACTTTGTTCTTGCAACTTCTTCTTATAGCCATCTTTTTTTTTTTTTCTGAAGTCCCATCATATCAGGTTCTTATCAAATGAGTCCCTCCTCTCTGTCCTACCCCACCTACAGGAAGTTTCCACATCAACCTTCTGCTTCATTTGGGGTTGCTGCTCTCCAGCATTGCTATCTTGGGACCACCCTCGACTCCTGTCCTGGGTTTGCAACCACCATTTCCTGAATTTTATGTCTTTCTATTTCTTAGTATTGCTGGAGGCACATTTTCTGAGTCTTTGCTGGTTGAAAATGTTTTTCTTCTACTCTCTACCCCACACTTAAAAAAATATATATATTTTATTTCTTTATTTGAGAAGGAGAAAGAGAGATCGCATGAGCGGGAGGAAGTACAGAGGGAGAGGGAGGAGCAGACTCCCCACTGAGCAGGAGTCCAAATTGGGGCTCCATCTCAGGACCCTGTCTCAGGACCCCGGGGACCATGACCTGAGCCGAAGGCAGACACTTAACTGACAGCCACCCAGGCGCCCCTCTACCCCACATTTGATAGGTAATTTACATAGGCATAGAATTCTAGGTAGAAAATCATTTCCCATCAGGATTTTGAAAGGAATTTTTGTTGTCTTCTAAAGACAGTAAATGAGTGATTATGAATAAACTGAAAGATCATGGATTAAACATGCCATGGTCTAGTTTGGTGTTCCCAGGTACAAGCATCTTAAGAATTCTTAGAAAATGGGTGGCGCCTGGGTGGCTCAGTCGTTAAGCGTCTGCCTTCGGCTCAGGTCATGATCCCGGAGTCCTGGGATCGAGCCCCGCATCGGGTTCCCTGCTCTGCGGGAAGCCTGCTTCTCCCTCTCCCACTCCCCCTGCTTGTGTTCTCTCTCTCGCTGTGTATCTCTCTCTGTCAAATAAATAAACAAAATCTTTAAAAAAAAAAAAAAAAGAATTCTTAGAAAATGAAAGAAGAATATAGATCACATGATAAGATTTTGGTTTAAGATTTTGGTTTAATTCACTACATCATTTGAGGGACCCAGTACAAAATGAAAATGTGGGGCCCTTTGTTAATAAATTATTAAAAATTTCAAAGCAATGCCACCAGAGCATTAAACCAAGCACAAGGGCCTTTTAAGTTCAGGGTCCTCTGCACCTGCACAGGTGACACACCTGTGAGGCTGGCCCTGGTCTCAGATCTGGCTCCGAAGACCATCTCCTTAATCTTCAGTCTCTCCTGGAACTTCCCTGAGCCATAGAGTCACATTTATAAAATAAGAATGACAATGGCTATCCTTCTAACCATCCAGGGTTGTGGTGAGTCATATACAACATGGTAAAAATAATATGTGTGTGAGCACTATGTAAATCATAGAAGTGTAAAGAAGAGTAAGCCTTTATGGAATATTTTCCTTTATAATTCATCAATAAAAAGTATTAGGTTGGTGTGTGCATCATTGTATCCTCTTTTATGGCCGGATAACTGATATATAGACATTTCATGGCTTCAAATATATATTTTAGAGCCACTCCAACTAGAGTTTTTTACAAGAAAAGCTATAACTCATTGTTGACCAGCACATTGTAATCTAAAGCTCTAAGACTTTTTTACTAAAATTTCCTACTAATTTCACCTTACAATAGCATTTTAGAGTCAGCACTTAAGTTGTGAAACATGGTGGTAACTGTGAGCATGATTTACTGTTATTCTGCCCCGAGTTTTAGCTGGTGACCCTAGGAGTGGGGGAGGGTGGGGGCGATGGGGTGGCTGGGTGATGGACACTGGGGAGGGTGTGTGCTATGGTGAGCACTGTGAATTGTGTAAGACTGATGAATCACAGACCTGTACCCCTGAAACAAATACATTATATGTTAATAAAAAAATTTAAAAAATAATAATAGACCTTTACCCAATCTTAAGCTATATTCATCGGTATGTGTGCCGATGGCTGTTTTGCTGTTTGAATCTTGGATTAGTTACTAACCAGCTAAATTACGGAATTTTTTGAGCCTCATAGGTTTTCTGTGGGGATTAGCTAAAGTATGAAGATTTCAGACACATAGTAGGTGCTCAGCAAATGGTTACCATTATAGCTATCTATCTTATGAAGAAGAATAGGAATAATAATTCTTTTCAAATGACCAAGCATACCAATTTTTGTACAAGAACTTTTTTTAAAATAGTCCAATTCAAATATACTAATTTTTCGTTTTGTGAACAGAAATGAGTACTCAGCTTCTCACTAGATCAGCACTGAGCCTCTAGACCAGGGGCCCACAAACTACAGCCCACCGCCTGTTTTTTCTACAGCTTATGAACCCAAAATTATTTCTACACGTTTATCTTTCTTTTCTTGAGATATATTTGACACACAACATGGTGTAAATTTAGGGTTGATTTGATACACTTATATTGCAATATGACTGTCACTGGAGCATTAGCTAACTCCTCTCGCGTGTCACACTATCACTTCCTCTAGAGTTGGGAACAGTTAAGATCTCGTCTCTCAGCAAGTGCAATGTGTATAATACAGACTTGCTGTCTATAATACACTCTCAAATGGTTGAAAAAATGAAATCACATTTTGTGACATGTGAAATCATATAAAATTTAAATTTCAGTGTCCCGAGTTTTATTGTAACAAGCCGCATTCATGCATTGACACAGGGTCTGTGGCAGCTTTCATGCTACAACAGCAGTTGAGTAATGGAGCGGTAGCTGCCCCATGGCCTGCAAAGCCTAAAATAGTTCCCGTCTAGATCTTAAAAGTTTGCTGAGCCCCAGACCATGAGTGTCACCACATAGACACAGCCTAGTGAGACCATCCTAGGATGCTTGCATTGCTGTGTCTCCATCTGGAAATAGTCCCCCTGTAGCATGTAGCGTTCCACCAGTCAAACCATCCTGAGTCCTCCGCTCCTCCTCCCTCTCCCATGTCCTCATTGCTCCTGCTCTGGTGGCTCTCACCTCAGTTGCTTGTCTTAACCACAATTCACACCGACCTCTGACGTGATATCCCCTCCTGCTAATCCGAGAGGAGACCAGCAGATCCCATTCAGATGCAGAAGTCCACCCCAGCAGCTAATCCAGCAAGAATCTTCAAGTGTTTTCTGGATGCAATTTTGGAAAATGTAGTAGATTTTTTTCACAGTGCATATTTTCACTCTTGGCCACTACGGATATGAAGTATCCGCTATATACCTAGCACTCTACTATGGAAGAGGTGGGGGGCTAGAAGATGGAAAGAAAGCTGAGTTAGGGAAGAAGGAAGAGGCCAAGAAAGGTGGTAAGATAAAACAATCAAGAAAATGAACCAGTTTGGTGACAGACTATAAGGCACAGAATGACTGACTGAATGAATGAATGAATGAGTGAGGGATTAATGGGAGTGATTAAGAAAGACTTTGCTGAGAGGCTAGGACCTTAATTAGTTGGGCCTTAAAGGATGGGATGGATTTGAAGAATGCCTACTGGAGGGGAGTAGGAAAAATAAATAGGTCGGTGAAATGGGTTCTGCATCTGAACAGCCTCTGACAGGGGTCAGGGGTTGTAGAGGCGCCTCTCTTCTCCAATCTCCCACCCTCCATCACAGCAGTCCCGTCACCCAGTCCACACAGCAATAAATTGCAAAAAGGCACCTTCAAGGAATAGACTATAAAATGGTGACTCTCTCTGGCTGGACCAGTTAGGTAGAGGTGCTCTCTCTCCTCCAGGGAGGCAGCCAGGCCTGCACCAGGGCAGGAACAGGTGGACAAGGTGGCTGTCAGTCTCCACTTGCACCCCTAGGGCCAGACACCCTCTTTCACAGCACAAACCGACTAATATACTGCAGATCTGGAATGGGTCGATCCCCAGCTGCATCTTATGTTTAGATATGTTCTGTTGGAATTTTCCAGCATATTAAAATGGTTTAAATGAACATTTGATAATATGCTCTGTCTGGTGAGGCTGTGGCTACACAGGTGCTCTCATTGTTGGCAGGAAAGCAAAAATCAGACAATCCCCACAGGGAGGAATTTGAAAAAATCCAGTGCAATCACATATGCATTTACTCCTTTGACACAGCAGTTCCAATTGTAGGCATCTGTTATAAAGACATACTGGCAAAAATACAAAATGATTTATGTTCGAAGCTGCTCTTTAAGGCATCATTTAGAATAGCAGTAAAGGGGTGCCTGTGTGGCTCAGTCGGTTAATCATCTGCCTTCTGCTCAGGTCATGATCCCAGGGTCCTGGGATCAAGCTCCGCATCAGGTTCCCTGCTCTGTGGGGAGACTGCTTCTCCTTCTCCCCCGCTTGTGCTCTCTAGCTCTCTCTCTCCAATAAATAAATAAAATCTTTTTAAAAAAATAGAATAGCAGTAAATTGGAAACAACCAAAACTATCTCTTACTAGAAGACTGACGAAACAAACCAGGCAAAAATTTTCCTATAAATGGCCAAATAGTAAATATTTTAGGCTTTGTGGTTATATGGCCTCTATTGTAATACTCAGCTCTATCATCTGACTATAAAAGCAGCCATAGAACATCAACAAATGTGTGTGGCTGTGTTTCAATAAAACTTTATTTGTGAACACTGAAGTTTGAGTTCTATATAACTTCCATGTCACAAAATATTCTTCTTCTTTTGATTTTGTTTTCAACCATTTAAAACCATAAAATTCATTCTTAGCTTGAAGTACATACAAAAACAGATCACAGACTGGATTTGGCTCTTGGGTTGTACTCTTGTTAATCTCTGGAATAAACTATGGTACATCCAGACAATGGAACCCTATATAATTGCATAAAGAAGTGAGGAAGATATCTATTTACTGGTATGGATCCAGAATTTAGTAAGTGAAAAAAAAACAAGGGGCAGAACGATGTTTATAGCATGCTATCGTTTGCATAAGAAATTGAAGTAAATAATATATATGTAAAATATTTATGTTTTCAAAAAGAATGATGGAAGGATAAATCAACAACAACTTAAAGCAGTTACTTACAAGGGAAGAGCTAAAACAGGGTGTAATGGACAGGAGTGGAAACAAGATTTCTGTGACTGTAACTTATAATATTATTTTGACTTTGGAATATATTTTTGACATAATTAACACATAAAATGAAATCACAAGGAAAAATATTGATTTAGTTGTCAACATTTAAAACTTGGGATATTTTGTAAAGAAATCTAAATTTCCTTTCTTTTGAAATATTGAAAGATCTGGCTGGCATCACTGAGTCTACTTGCCCATTTGGCAGCTGTCTGAGGAAGGCACATTTCAGCAACTTCCTTTTTAGTAAGACATGTATTCTTGGATTTTGCTATAGGACCCACTCCAGTGGCTTCACTTTCCCTTGCCTGCCTGGCCTGTGTGGGCATTAAGTTTGTAACTTCTGCCCTAGGAGAGGCAAATAAATGAATACTGATGCTTCATAGGGCAGTAATAGGAAACTATGCAGTATTTTGAGCACAAGTATGCAATGATAAAAGTAGTATTTCAGGGAGGTTAACCTGCCAGTGTAATGAGTAATGATCTAGAGTGGGGAAGAACCTGATCCCAGAGAGACTAATCCAGATTTGGTTATGCTAACATAGGCATGAGATAAATTGACCTGCATGGGTGATGGCTGCAGGATGGAGAGAAAATAAAGAAAAAGTCATCGGGACCAGGAATCAAAAAGAATGAGGAATTACATCAGAGCTGGAAAGGACCTGAGAGATCATCTAATCTCATACCTCTCTTTTATAGGAAACTGAAGCCCAGGGTGGTAAAAGGCTATATTTGGAATTTCACATCTGGTTAACATCAAGGTTAAGATCACCATCTAGGTTTTTCAAGTCTTGATGTAATGTAATTACCATGAAATTTTACTATTTTGAGGTTGCCACTGACAGGGAAAGACAAAACTAGTTAAAGAACTTTATAACACTTATAACCATATAAGTACTAATTGCACCGTGGTGTTCCCGGCTTATAAAGCAGCTGCTATTCTGTCTGATGGCAAAGTTGTACCACTGACAGAAGTAAAGACATGCAGAGGATTTACCTTGGGGAGAAGATAGCAAATTTGAGTTTTAAACATGGTGGATAAAGCGAAACATGTAATTGGTGATTCTAGTAGGCAAATGAAAATCTTTACAAATAGGCAATTTTATATAAGATATTTCTCTGATTATTGCTACTATAAATTAATGTCAATTTACTTAGGGTACCGGATCTGTTATAACAGAAAAGAGAATTGTCACTATACATTTGTCAAAACACATAGATTATACAATGCAAAGTAAATAATAATGTATCAATATTCGCTCATCAACTGTAACAAATGTACCACACTAAAGCAGTATGTTAATAGTAGAGGAAAATTACCGGGGTTTTGAGGGGACACACGGGAATTCTCCATACTTTCTACTCAACTTTTCTGTAAACTACTCAAAACAATAAAGTCTATTAATTTTTAAAATTACATTGGTGGAAAGATCCACCAATAACCTATCGTGAGGCCACAAAATCGAAATTGTGAATTTTTTCCCTCAGTAACTCTCCATTGGCAGAAAAGACACAAATGACTAAATGCCAACCCAGATTTAAAGTGAATATTACTTTTTGCTTCTGAAAAAAAAATTGTGAGGATGTTTTAAAGATCAATTTAAAAATCAGTAAATGAAATGGAAAAAAATAGTTTTAAAAAGGGAATTGTTTGAAACCCATACACAGTTTTTCTGGCATTTTTTTTTTTCTGCTGAAATTTGACTTGTTGGTCATTGAGATTATCAGTGAGATTGGTCTTTGTACCTGACAGAGGTTTTGTATTATAATGTAGATTGCAATACATACTCACTGATTCTATGGCAAATGGCTGGAAAATATACATACCAAACTGCCAAAATGGACCACAGCATCACCGACCTAAGTGTGTCCACCCCCTAGGAAGTAACTACTGATCTCTAAAGCTATACTGATTATGCAGTGGTCCACTTGGGTCATTATCATCAAAGTAATTAAATCAACCCAGGTTGATCACATAATAATGTAATCATATTTTAATGACTTTAAAACAGGTAAAGAGTGACTTGTCATTCATGTTTGCTCTCCAAGGACACAAGGAGATTCTAAAAGTTCACTTTTCCTTCTTTTTTTTTGTTATTATATTTTTGATATAAGTTACTGTGTAACGTCAAGGAAATGAACGAGAACATATAGAGACACTGGCTTTGTTACGCCATTGATTAGAATATTGTAGTGTTATAGTTTCAAGGGATTGACTTATTTTATTCACATGGGTCTCAACTGGGAAGCTTATACCCACCTATCCCCCAAGAGCCATTACTGCAATTCAAACTCTTTATTTTAAACTTTCTGGGTTTTTTTTTTTTTTTTCAGATTTATTTATTTGAGAGAGAGAGCGCGCGCACACACACAAGCAAGTGAGTGGGGGGAGGGGCAGAGGGAGAGAATCCCCAAGCAGACTCTCCACTGAGCAGGGAGCCCGACATGGGGCTCGATCTCAGGATCCTCAGATCATGACCTGAGCTGAACCCAAGAGTCAGACACTTAACCGACTGAGCCACCTAGGTGCCCCCAAACTCTTCATTTTAAGGAGAAGAAACTAAGGTTCCAAGACATTGGTTGATTTGTCCAAGCTCTTTAGTGATAGGTCCTGGACTTGAATCTATTTGTCCTTTCCTGTACAGCATCCTTCCTTTCACATCACGTTACCGTAGGTCAGTTGATTCAGTTCTGTGTACCTCTCGTGTATATCAACAAAAAACAAGTATGTTAAGATGGGATGATCTCTACAGTCCCTTACAGTTCTACGATTCTATCAGTTACCAAACTGTGGGTACATAGGAGTGGGTGTGGGGAGGAGGTAATAGTATTTAGCTTTGATTCCTTTCCCCTCCTTTCCCTTAACTGTAAAGCAAAAAAGGAAGGCAAATATATTTAATCCAGCATACGTATGGAAGTTAGACCGTAGCTGGTCTGCAAAGTGACTTCTAGGGTCAACCTGTATATCGCCACAGACACCAGGAGGCTCTGACGAGGTCTTATCTTTTTTTTTTTTTAAGTTTTTTTTTTTTAAGATTTTTTATTTATTTATTTGAGAGAGAGAGAGAGCACATGAGAGGGGGGAGGGTCAGAGGGAGAAGCAGACTCCCTGCCGAGCAGGGAGCCCGATGGGGGACTCGATCCAGGGACTCCAGGATCATGACCTGAGCCGAAGGCAGTCACTTAACCAACTGAGCCACCCAGGCGCCCCCGAGGTCTTATCTTTTGCAGGTAGACTAACCTTCCACTTTTCACATTCCACCCAACTACTCCTCTCGAAGTAGGGTCTTATTTCACAAAATACACACACTGGCATAACCACTCAGTCTTAAATTTCTACTTGTTTCCAGAGCATTCAAGCTATAAATAGCTGTTAAGCCATCATTCCTCTTTCACGTGAATTTAGTTATACATAATTACCTTCTTTATGGCTGCCTTACATTTCTCAATTGGAATAAGATCTCATCTTCCTTTCTGCTTAGGAGAAAGGTTTGAGAGAAGCTTTAAAACCTAGTAAATTACTCTTCCTTTTGTCCTTCCTCAATTCTATGGCTTAAATTCTCCTTCAAGCAAGGAAGACGTCTTTTCAATATACCCTTCAATTCTGAGAAAAACAAACTACCAGGAGCTGAATTGCTGTCCTGTGGCCAACAGGCAGTTCCTGGCTTCTGGCTCTAACTTCTCTGTGTACCTCTCTGAATTGTGAAAATTAGTGACACCGTAGGTCACTGTGGGCTGTCTTGCCTTGTGAGAAGACCTTTGGATACATGCACCTTCCTATATATGCCCTGAGCCAAAGACTACATACAGGAGGAATTCTTAAGAACAAAGGTATGCTTCAAATACCAAGCATTATAATCTTTGTATAGTGTAACAGGAAATCCAGTCTCCTGGGGAAAGAATAAAATTAGAGGTACAACCCTTGAATCTCTAGAAGCCATGCTTTAAACAGGATCCCATCAACAATTAGCACATCTGAGATTGTTTCTTTTACAAACCTAAGGGAGAAGCTCAGAGTTGTGGTTCATGCAATTAGAAATCACATTTGCAAAACTATTGCTAATTCTTCTTACTCTACAATGTTCAATATACCCACACACACATGCACATTTTTAAGAGAAAAAAAATCCAGAAAATATTGCTTCAAATACACTTAATTTTTTTATATTTGAAGATAATAATCACAGCTACCAAGACAGGCTGCATGGGAGCTTCAAGAGCATCAATCAATCTCATAGTGAGCAGCATCGCCTTTCTTTGGGGAACACTTTGTATAAGGTAGAATGTGTCCCTGTTCTTGCCAGGGCAGACAAAGGGAGCTGAATCTAAAGGGTAAGAACAAGCCTGCCTGTTCTCCATGAAGGGCAGGGAAGGGGAGAATTACTCAGCAGCACTCACTCTTCCAACTGCTTCCCAGATGCCTCTTACTGTTTTTGCCTTGTCTTTTTCCTTTAAATTTGGACTGTTCTCATAGATAGGCAAACCTTGCCACAAATACTGGACAATCAGACTGGGCTCTCAAGAACCGCCTGATATTATTTCCTCTAGCCCAGATTTTTGGGTTTGGGATCTGAAATGAAAATAAAAGAAAATCTCAGGGCGCCTGGGTGGCTCAGTCGGTTAGGCATCTGCCTTCAGCTCAGGTCATGATCACAGGGTCCTGGGATTGAGCCCCACATCGGGCTCCCTGCTCCACGGGAAGCCTGCTTCTCCCTCTCCCATTCCCCCTACTTGTGTTCCCTCTCTCGCTGTGACTATTGCTGTCAAATAAATAAAATCTTAAAAAAAAAAAGGAAAATCTCAGTGCACGAATGCCTTTTAAATCATTCTTTCCCCTCACTTTTTGGTCTTTTCTCCCTACCTATTTTCTACCTCCCAATTTATGGAAGGAGTAAATATGTGAATAAATATGGAATATATTCATTAAAAAACATCTGTTCTTTGTTTTTATTCATTTGTTCATTTAACAAATATTCTTTGAATGCACCTAAGTGTTAGCTAAGTGCTGGGTATGTATGTAGTAGTCAGTAAAATAGACAAGGTCTTAATGAAGCTTATACTCTTCTGAGTTACACATTAAACCAAATAACTATTTGCTAAGTGAAGAAATAACCTGGGGTGGTCCCTAATTTAGACTGGGGGACCAGAGAAGGCTTCTCTGAGGGGGTAACACATGAACATCTGAAAGATATTTGATTGTTCTCTTAAGTCTTCTGGTATAAAAATCTCTGAGCATATCTACATACCTGCAAAATAAATGTAACAGAACGGTGTGAACATTTATTTGTAAGTGGAGGTCTCTTCATTTTTCCAGAAGTGAAACCGGTTTCATCCAGCAATCTTGCATCTTCTAGAACTATGAGAGAAAACCCCAGATAAAAATACTTCATTATTTGACGTCAATGGGGCTTACTAAATAAAGTGACAGAGTTAAGACAAAAGCGGTGGACCAGATACACTGTCCTTTAAATGTGTTAGGATTTAAAAGCTCAGTGAGAAGGAGGAAAGGAGTCTGCTTAATACTCTGAACACATTCAAACCCTTTTTTGATTACTCCTTTGTTGTTATTGCAAGAATGCAAAGAGGACAAAGAACACACAAACATGAAGGAAAAAGTTTTCTAGACACGACCTTGTTTAGATTTTAGAACTTTGTTGTAATCCATGAGGCACTGTGTACCCCAATGAAATTACTGACTTAACAAGATGATACATTTGTGACTTGCTTTCTCATTTATAAAATGCTTAACATCCCACTTGATTCTCTGCTATATCACACTGCTAAGCCTTATTGTAAGTCAGATACCCTGAGCCTGTCCCAAGTGGAGTGACAGATTCCACAGAGCAAAATGTCAGTTGGACAATCATGCTTTCTGCTGTGTCACTTCATGGAGAACAAGGGGTCACAGCCTCATCTCATTCTAGTTTCCTTCAGAGACTCATTATAGGATCTCACATCCAAAAGCACTAGGGCAGATAAATCTTAACTTTTCATGTGGTTTTGAGGCACCTTGTGACTAGCAACTGCGGAAGCAAACATGGCTTAGGTGAGACTCACAGTCTCATAGCCCATTTCTGCCATGAGTGTCTTTCATAAAGAAAAATGAATAAGTAAGAGGTATGGAGGTTCCTGACTTAGGTGAGAATTTGTAAGCATGCTGAGACCATCTCCTCCTAGAACAATATTTAGTGGAGAGGGTTCTTCACAAGCCTGATTTGCTCTTTAAAGGGGACATAAAATCCTTCTGAAAAGAGATGTGTGTGTCCCAATAATTCTGATGTTTAAAGAAAAGCAAGTTCCTGGCCTCAAGTAAGATGATGATAATAGTAGTAGTAACAATAATAATGATGATGATGATGATGATGGTAGTGTAGACAATGGGACACATTTACTAATTCTGTCTCCATTATTCTGAATAATTATACTTTAGGCAACTTAGGCATTCTTGAATTATTTTCCATCTCAGGGTATTTAGAATATGGCTGATTTCTAATTATAAGGAAAATCGTTTTCTAAAATCACAATAGCTGTGCATGATTGACATAGTCGGTTGGTCAATCCTGCAATCATTCCTAAAATTTAGATTCTTGCAAAAGGCTAGAAAGGCCCATACTAGGCATAGCCATGTGAACTAGTCCTAGCCAAAAAAACATGAGGGAGGTCTCTTAGAAGTTGCTGGGGCGGGGAGTGGGGGGTTACTATTGTTGAAAAGATGTTATTGACTTCCAATCCTCTCTTCTTTTTGCCTTTAACTTGGCCATAATGCCTGGAGCTGTTGCAGCCCTTTTGTGACCGTGAGCATTGAAGATAATGAAGGCAGAGAGTCAAAAATCTATAGAGACCATGGCAGAAAGACTAAAATAGCCAAAATGTTATTAATCAGCTGAACTAACACAAGCATTTGGTTACTTTTAGCCTTTCCATCATACAAGAAAGTGAATCTCTCTTTGTTTAAACTACTATTCCTGAGATTATTTGTAATGTACAGCTGAAGGAATTCAGTTGATAACACTGTGTAGTTTTGAGCTAGTTACTTAAAGGGCTTGAACCTAAGTTGCCTTGTGTATGAAATAAAAGAAGGTTGAACTCTTTTAGATCTAAGAATTCTCTGATTCAAAAAGGACATTGGCCCCATTGTAATCAGAAACAATTTTTTTAAAAGATACTGTACACACTTCTTTCAATTTTATAAGTAGCCTTACATTTTAGTACCATGGGAATATGAAATAGTACCTATTTTCAACATACTTTGTTATTATTTGTTTACTATTGAAATGGGTATATCACTTATAACCCTTCAATCTCCTGTCACCAAATCAATGCTACTCTTCCCTCTTTCTTTCTGGCCCATAAAAATGGAGGAAATCATTATTCAACGCAAAGTATTTTGTGTTTTCATAATTCTTCACAAGTGTGGGTTCTAGTCAATGCAATGGGAATATTCCACTGGATTTATACAGAAAGCCAAATGTATAATTTATATTTTCCCATACAAATACAGAACTATTGGCCTAACACTGAAGAGTAGCTATTTTAAGAGGACTAAGACTTAATCACAAAAGGCCTGTCAATCCAGTCTTTACTCTGAGCCTAGCACAAGGAAAATACTTTTTCCAATGACAACTTCAAAGAAAACATCTTTTTATTGTTGCTATTTAAAGATCACTATGGGAGGTAATGCTCCATCATAGAAAAGGAACTATCTCCATAGGCAAAAGAATGAAAGTAAGGGATTTTTAAAGCACTCCCTAAGTAGATTTGCAACAACAGACTTACAGGGAATGAATATTACCTTCATTTTCAATAGGATACTATCCTATCATAACAAAAACTATTGTGTCTTCTCACATATAATTTTAAGAGTCTTAAATGAGAGAAGGGTCTTAGCTACATCTGAAGATTAAATTCCTGGGAAAATACATTTATTTTCAATCTGAAAAATTAGGATTTTAAAAAAGCAATTCTAGTGAGCAGACTCTTTCAGAGAATAATATTTGCAGTGAAAAGCCTGAGAAAATAACAATGTGTTATTACTTTTTTATGCCTCAATTTTTTTTAAAAAAGATTTTATTTATTTATTTGAGAGAGAGAATGAGATAGAGAGAGAGAGCATGAGATGGGGGAAGGTCAGAGGGAGAAGTAGACTCCTTGCCGAGCAGGGAGCCCCATGCGGGACTCCATCCTGGGACTCCAGGATCATGACCTGAGCTGAAGGCAGTCGCTTAACCAACTGAGCCACCCAGGCATCCTGCGCCTCAATTTTTTAATGGCTAGGTTAATATGTCAGAAATAGGTGATGCACATCAGTTTTCTGCTCTTCACATTTTAATTTATAGATCAGCACGATTCAGGATATAGTTCTACTTCTAAGTTTGGTTTAAATGGTGGAATATTTTAAAAATTCAGCTTAGTACATTTTTCTAAGTTCCTTTTAAAAACCTCTCAAAACAGATTCTTATTATACTGGATTTAACATGAGTAATAAATAAGTAAAAAAAAAAAGTTTACACTAAACTGACAACTTGTTTATAGTTTTAGAGATGGAGCTTAAACTAGTTCAAATCTCACCAAATTTCTGAGAATTTAAGAAATTCAAATTGAATTCGTGTTGCTTCTGTGTAAGCAAATCCTTGTAAATTTGTTCTTGTCTCTGTGTGACAGATGATGGCCAAGAGTAAAAATTAGGCATTTTTCCTAATGGGGTGGCATTTCCAGGCAGCTTAATCACCCGTTCTTATGCTGTCCTCCAACTCAGAGACCATCTCTTCCTCAGTTTTCCTATTAGCAAGAACACAAAAGTGAAAAATTAAACATCTCACTTTCATTAACCTCTTCCTCCAACCAGCTAAGAGTTGCAGTCAAATTGGACAACTGAGCAGCAAGGAACGAGTTTGGCTCTCTAATAACCAACATGGAGCTGGCCTTCAATACAGCCTTGTGAATTGACCACATTCCCATCGTCAGCTCCTTCTCCTATTCTCCACAAAAATTACTTCCAAGCTCTATCTTCTATGATTCCATTCCCTCTGTACTCCTAATATTCTCAGGACATTGCATTCTCCTTTAAAAAAAATAAAAACTTAAAAAAAAAAAAAGCCTCAAACAGAAAATGTCTTCAACCCTTCAATCTGCTGTCACCAAATCAATGCTACTCTTCCCTCTCTTCTTTCTGGCCTGTAAAAATGGAGGAAATCATTATTCAAAGCCAATCTCTCCACACATTCTGTGAATTATGTTTCCTTCTGTATTTCCACAAAATTCATAGGCTTTTTGTGCTCCCAGTGTCATTGTTTTGATTGGGCAATATACACAAATGGTTCAAGGTTCAAAAATGATAAAAGGGAATATGATGAAAAGTCTCCTTTTCATTCCTAGTGCCAGGTACCTGTCTTCTCCTTGGGGCAAGTGTTCTGCCAGAGATATCCTATGTACACGTGAGAAAATGTATGCAAACATCAGGGAGGAAGAATTTCCTCTGGCCTTCAAGGGCATTCTACCTGGATGAGGAATCAAACTGACATGAGACAGATTAACAGGAGAAAATCAAATTTAATTTTGTACGTTCAGGGAATCTACATAGATATGAAATTACAAAGACAGCCAGGCAACATGACGCTCCTAGGAGCTAAGGAGAGCAGTGGGGTCTAGGGATACAAAGGGGAGGAAGAGCACTAGCAGAAAGATGAGAGGAGATGTTTGGAGAATGAAGATTGCCGTGTTACACGGAAAAGTGTCTTAGGAAGAGGAGTCTCTGTTAATGGCTCCCTCCCTGATACAGGGAAGCAGTTGAGGGGGAGGTAAGGCGCTTTTCCTGAATCGGCTGCACTCTGATTGCTTTTAACTCAAAATAATGTTCATGCCAAAGTGGCTCATCTTGGGGCAGTTCACCCTTGGCCCTCACACAAGCATATACTTTCTAAGGTCTTAAAAAAAAAAAAAAGGAATATTCTGTACACATTGTTACATATCTTGCTTTTTTCACTAAAGAAATGCATCTTGGAGACAATGTTAATTCACAAGGTAAAGTCAGTGTCCACCTCAACAGTTCAGGTAGAAGAAAGAACACTAGAGGTCATGTCACCCCAGGCACAGCTGGACTGACAAAGGAGCACGTAGGCCTAGGCTCAAGGGATAGGAATGCTTGTTTATCACTCACAGGAACCTGTAGGGCAAGTAGTCAGCCTGCAGTAATCTAGAGATAGAACCACCAGATATGCCTAATGAATTTTCTAACATAAAAAATAAATATATTTGTTCAGATTCCAAGTCTCTTGAGAAGGAAAATGTCCCCAGGGGAACAGATGAAGTGACAGCAGAACATCTGCTAACATGACCTCATGGGCCTACAATCACCAGCATCCACCTTCTCAGGAGACCCCTGCCACTAATTTTGCCCTAAAAACCCCTCCCTTGCAAGCCATAGGGGAGTTTGGGACTTTTGAGCATTAATTCCTTGTTCTCCTGGGTGGTACCTCACCGATAAATTGCCTATCTTTCTTCACTGTGAAGTTTCAGTATCAGTTTTGGTTGACTTGCTGCACATCAGGTGAAGAAGTCTTATTTGGTTCAGTTACAAAAGTACTGGTTCATTCTTTTTTAACTACATAACATTAATTATGAAGGACCCTTACATTATTGAATCCGACCTCATTGACAAACATTTAGCTTGTCTCCAAACTTTTATTATTATAAACAATGTGGCAACAGATAATTTTGTACATTGAAAATATACCTATAGGTTATATAAATTCCTATTAGGGGGATTGCAGGGTGAAAGGGAAAACACAATTGAAATTTTGACAGATGTTGCCAAATTATCTTCCACAGATGTCAAGTCAAACTACAGTTCCACCAAAAATGCATGAGACTGATAATTTTCACCCAACGAAAGGGCATCACAAAGTTGTTTTTTACTGATCTCATAATATAAATGAGCATTTTGCTTATTATGAGAAAGATTGACAATCTTTTCCAATAATTAGAAGCCATTTTTAATTCCTCTTCTTTTTTTTTTCAAAGATTTTATTTATTTATTTGAGAGAGAGAGAGCACAAGCAGGGGGAGGGGCAGAGGAAGAGGGAGAAACAGGCTCTCGGACGAGCAGGGAGCCCGATGCGGGGCTCAATTCTAGGACCCCTGGGATCGTGACCTGAGCTGAAGGCAGCCACTTAACCAACTGAGCCACCCAGGTGCCCCTTAATTCCTTAGAACTGCTTATATCCTTTATTTTTCCATGGCATTGTGTTTTTAAAATATTGATTTGTAGAAGTTATTTATATGTAAAGACAGCTTTTGTAATATGAGTTGCAATTTTTTTTTTGGCCATGCAAAACATTTTTATAGTCAGATTTATTAGTTTTACTTTTATGGCTTCTGGCTTTTGTGATATACTTAAAGAGCCCTTCCCTACTCTAGGTTTATGGGGAAGAAATTCTTATGGTTTCCTCTACAACTTTCATGATTTCTGTTTTAAACTTTTCTTCATTCAAATTTTACAGATTTGTTGTTAAAATCATTTCCAGATATTTTACCTTTTTATTGACATTGTAAACGGATCCTATCTTTTATTAGATCTCCTAACTCATTTTAATATATGAAGGGTACTAACTTCTGTATGTTAATTTTGTAATCAGTCACTTCATTGAATTCTTAAATTGTAATAGGTTTTCAGTTAATTGTCTTGGGATTTTCAGGTATACAATTATATTACCTGCAAACAGTGATAATTCAACTTTTCCCTTTCTAATGTTTAAATCTCAAATTTCTCTTTTTCATTTTCTCCATATAGTACCCTCAGAATAATGTTAGACCATAGTGTCTAATAAGCATAATATTCTTATCTCGTTACTTGGGTAATCCTTCGTTGTAGATTATCTTCTAATCCCTAATATCATCAGCTTCTCCCCATCTCTTAGATAAATTCCAGTCTGGAAAAACTCTATGGGATACCACACTGCACTCCTGTTCCTGCTCCCTTACTCCTCTTTCCTAGCCATATGACTTGGAAAAGTTACCTATACTTGTTCTTCTCACGTCCTCCTCTTTCATTCCTTCCTGTTAGTTTCAGTCTAGCTTCTGCTTCCACAGCTAGGCAGATCGGGTTCATGGCCAATGAAGCACATGGTGCTCGAGAAACTCTCTTTGGTGGTCGTGATGGTGGCAGGAAGACTGTGTACCTCAGACGGTGGCAGCAGTGTAAGAGATGGTGTCTGACCGGGTTCCTAACACAGCTATCCCAAAACATGGCACCTGACATATTGAATATTTTAAGCTAGAGAAGTTTGAGATAATGGCAGAAGGCCACGCTGACCGTCCCCCTGCCCTTCTGCCTGAAAGCCGGTCATAGGACCTCTTGTGAGAAGGTGCCTTCCCTGTACCTGGAGGAGAGGAGCATCCTTATCTCTGAAGACAAGGGACACTGAGAAGAATCAAACAGGCCGAGTTGTTGCCCCCGGTTTGCTACACTTACGTTAACCTCTTGGCCCTTATCACATTTCTCTGTGACAGTCCACTCTTCACGGAGACTAGGACAAGAAGTACTCAGGTTTAACAGTTTCTTTGGGGTTTTATTTCCTTATGAAGGCTCCCGTGTCACATAAAACTTACATTAGGTAAATTGGTAGGTTTTTCTCTGTTAATCTGTCTTTGTCAGTTTAATTTTCAGACCCCACCGGGGATGCTAAGAGGATTAAGGAAAAGCGTTTCCTCCCCTACATGTCTAATATTCAGTTCAAGCCTTCTTAGTGCCAGATGTAGCATCTAGTGCCCAGGGCCTGCAGCCACAGGAGCCTCTCCTGACCGGCCCTGCAGTGTGACTTGGGCCATTGTTTCTGGCTGCTGATCTCCAATCTTATTTATCAACCCTCCTGGAGATTTAATGAACTACCCAACATACTTTTAATAAATTCTGTTATTGTATTAATACATAAATGAGTACTGAGTAGGTGGAGATGCTGTTCACTAAGAAAAGACAATTTTAGGGGCAAATATTATAATCTTGAATTGGAGGCGCACGTGAGACCTCCATGCAGATATAATTATACTGTTAGCCAGATATAGAACTCATAACGTTGGTCTATTCTGGGGAAGTAAATTTAGAGATAACCAGCAAATTAATTGTATTTCAAGCCATGTAAATATATGAGTTCACTTAGGACATGATATAGAATAAGCACATAAGCCCTAATCCTGAGAAGCAGGAATATTTAAATGACATGTTGAAGAAAAGGCAGCTCTAGCAAAAGGGACTGAGGAATTGCCAGACAGGAAAAAGGGAAACTAAAAATGTGGTGTCATAAAAACTGAAGGACAAGAATGTTTCTAGAAAGAGGGAATAATCAATTAGGTTGAACATTATGATTAAAATGAGGACATTGGTAATCTCAGGTAAAGCAAGTAACAGAAACCAACTATGGCTAATATAAGCAGAATTTATTATATTATTAATAATACTGATATAATTAGGGCCACCTAGGTGGTTCAGTCGGGTAAGCATCTGCTTTCGGCTCAGGTCATGATCCTGGGGTCCTGGGATCCAGCCCCACATCGGGCTCCCTGCTCAGCGGGGAGTCTGCTTCTCCCTCTCCCTCTGTCCCTCCTCCCCCCCCCCAACTCATGCTCTCTCTCTCTGTCTCTGTCTCAAATAAATAAAATCTTTTAAAAATAATATTGATATAATTGATATAACTAATTATATAATTATTGTCTTTTCTCAGTGAATGGCATCAGTACCTACTCAGTGCTCAGGTCAGAAACTTCAGAATCATCCTTGACTTTGTTCCTCTTACCATCAAAATCCAACCAATCCTCAAGTCCTACCAATTCCTTTTTAACTCTGTCAACTTCTCTATTTTCATCATTTTGGCTCTATCATCACTTCTTGCTTGGTTTCCTATATATACTTAACTTGAATTTGCTTTTATTCTTACCAATCCATTCTCTCTGTGGTAGTCAGATTGCTTTTTAAAAATGGAAAGTTGATCATGTCACTTCTCTATTGAGAATCTTTCAATGGCTTGCCATTACTATTAGAAGAAGTCCGGGGGGGGGGGGGCGGAGCAAGATGGCGGAGGAGTAGGAGACCTGGATTTCGTCTCCTCTCAGGAATTCATCTGCATAGGGATCAAACCATTCTGAACACCTACAAACTCAACAGGAGATCGAAGAAAAGAATAGCAACAACTCTCTGAACAGAAAAGCGACCACTTTCTGGAAGGTAGGACGTGCGGAGAAGTGAATCCGAGGCGTTATTTGGGAGGATAGACGGCGGGGGAGGGGCCTCCATCGGCCGCTTCTGGCAAGTGATAGAGCCGCGGAGCACAAAATCGGAACTTTTAGAAGTCTGCTCCGCTGAGGGACGTCACTCTGGTGGCGAAGTGGGGGGTGGAACCCTCGCGGGACAGTGTGGTCTCAGGACCCTTGGGGTCACAGAAAGACCGGGGGTGCCTGAGTGCGGCAGAGCTCCCAGGTATCGGAGCAGGGAAGCCGGCTGCAGAGACGGAGCCCAGGCGCGGGCTCTCAGCTCGGGGTTGTCATAAACCGTGATCCGCAGCACAGTCGGGCCACTGCTCCTCCAGCAGGGACCCAACAAGCGGCAGATCTGGGGAGACTCACCTTCTTCCCCCGGGAGGAGAGGTGCGGGAGCGCACCGCAGGGATCTGCTGGGTTTGGAGACTCCACCCGGGGTCGCGTGCAAGATAGAAAGGCGCGGTCACAGGCCGGGTGAGCGCGGAGTGTGGCCGGAGACCGGGCAGATGGGAGTGACTGACTGCTTTTCTCTGGGGGCTCACTGAGGAGCGGGACCCCGAGTTCTCGGCTCCTCCGGGGCAGAGACTGGGAGGCCGCCATTTTCACTCTCTGCCTCCAAAGCTGTACGGAAAGCTTGCAGGGAACAAAAGCTCCGGAGAGCAAACCCGAGCAGATTACTTAGCCCAGACCAGCAAGGGCGGGGCAATTTTGCCTCCGGCAAAGACATTTGGGAACCACGGCAACAGGCCCCTCCCCCAGAAGATCAGCGAGAACAGCCAGCCAAGACCAAGTTTAGCTAGGGGAATACTGCACATAGAATTCATGGCTTTTTTACCATGATTCTTTAGTCTTTCAAAGTTAATTATTTTTTTTAACTGTCTTTTTTTCTTTTTTTCTTTTTTTTTGAATTTTTCTTTTTCCCTTTTTCAACCAACATCTTATCAATCCCTTTTTTAAAAAAAAATTTTTTATTTTTCATTTTTAAAGTCATATTCTATCCCTTCATAGTAGTTACCTGTATTTTTGGCATATATATATAAGTTGTTCTCTCTTTAAAATCTTGAGATAGTTTCTTCTAACAGATCAAAATATACTCTAAATCTCTAGTGTATGGTTTTTTTCTACTCCCCTGCCTGATCACATTCTCTCCCTTTTTTCTTTCTTTTTTTTTTTAATCCTCTTCTTTCTTTTTTCAAACAACTTATCAAATCCTTTTATAAATTTTTTTATAATTTCCATCTTTACAGTCATATTCCATCCCTTCATCATATCAACCCTTATTTTTGTACATATATAAGTTTTTCTTTCTTTAAAATTTTGGGAGGGACTTTCTTTTAACAGACCAAAATACACCCAAAATCTAGTGTGTGGCACTGATCTATAAACCAGCCTGATCATATTTGATCACGTTCTGTTTTTGTTTTGTTTTGTTTTGTTCTGCTTTTGTTTGTTTTTATCTTTATCTTTTTCTTTTTTCTTTTTTTCTTTCTTTTTCTTTTTTCTCTCTTTCCCTTTCTTTTCCCACTGCTTCAGGTCTTTTCTGATTTGTTTAGAGTATATTTTCTGGGGACGTTGTTACCCTGCTAGCATTTTGTTCTCTCATTAATCTATTCTCCTCTGCACAAAATGACAAGACGGAAAAAAATCACCTCAACAAAAAGAACAAGAGGTAGTACCGACTGCCAGGGACCTACTCAATACGGATATTAGTACGATGTCAGATCTAGAGTTCAGAATCATCACTTTAAAGATACTAGCTGGGCTTGAAAAAAGCATGGAAGTTATTAGAGAAACCCTTTCTGGAGAAGTAAAAGAACTAAAATCTAACCAAGTAGAAATCAAAAAGGCTATTAATGAGGTGCAATCAAATATGGGGGCGCTAACTGCTAGGATAAATGAGGCAGAAGAAAGAATCCGTGAGATAGAAGACCAAATGATGGAAAATAAAGAAGCTGAGAAAAAGAAAGATAAACAACTACTGGATCACGAGGGCAGAATTCGAGAGATAAACGATACCATAAGACGAAACAACATTAGAATAATTGGGATCCCAGAAGAAGAAGAAAGAGAGAGAGGGGCAGAAGGTATAATGGAGCAAATTATAGCAGAGAACTTCCCTAATTTGGGGAAGGAAACAGGCATCAAAATCCAGGAAGCACAGACAACCCCTCTCAAAATCAATAAAAATAGGTCAACACCCCGACATCTAATAGTAAAACTTACGAGTCTCAGAGACAAAGAGAAAATCCTGAAAGCAGCTCGGGAGAAGAGATATGTAACCTACAATGGTAGAAATATTAGATTGGCAACAGACTTATCCACAGAGACCTGGCAGGCCAGAAAGGACTGGCAGGACATATTCAGAGCACTAAATGAGAAAAATATGCAGCCAAGAATACTATATCCAGCTAGGCTGTCATTGAAAATTGAAGGAGAGATCAAAAGCTTCCAGGACAAACAAAAACTAAAGGAATTTGCAAACACGAAACCAGCCCTACAAGAAATATTGAAAGGGGTCCTCTAAGCAAAGAGAGAGCCTAAAAGCAACATAGACCAGAAAGGAACACAAACAATACACAGTAACAGTCACTTTACAGGCAATACAATGGCACTAAATTCCTATCTTTCAATAGTTACCCTGAATGTAAATGGGCTAAATGCCCCAATCAAAAGACACAGGCTATCAGATTGGATTAAAAAACAAGACCCATCGATATGCTGTCTGTAAGAGACTCATTTTAGACCCAAAGACACCCCCAGATTTAAAGTGAGGGGGTGGAAAACCATTTACCATGCTAATGGACACCAAAAGAAACCTGGGGTGGCAATCCTTATATCAGACAAATTAGATTTTAAACCAAAGACTGTAATAAGAGATGAGGAAGGACACTATATCCTACTTAAAGGGTCTATCCAACAAGAAGATCTAACAATTGTAAATATCTATGCCCCTAACATGGGAGCAGCCAATTATTTAAGGCAATTAATAACAAAAGCAAAGAAACACATTGACAACAATACAATAATAGTGGGGGACTTTAACACCCCCCTCACTGAAATGGACAGATCGTCTAAGCAAAAGATCAACAAGGAAATAAAGACTTTAAATGACACACTGGACCAAATGGACTTCACAGACATATTCAGAACATTCCATCCCAAAGCAACGGAGTACACATTCTTCTCTAGTGCCCATGGAACATTCTCCAGAATAGATCACATCCTAGGTCATAAATCAGGTCTCAACCGGTACCAGAAGACTGGGATCATCCCCTGCATATTTTCAGACCACAATGCTTTGAAACTAGAACTCAATCACAAGAGGAAAGTCGGAAAGAACTCAAATACATGGAGGCTAAAGAGCATCCTACTGAAGAATGAATGGGTCAACCAGGAAATTAAAGAAGAATTAAAAAAATTCATGGAAACCAATGAAAATGAAAACACAACTATTCAAAATCTTTGGGATACAGCAAAGGCAGTCCTAAGAGGAAAGTATATAGCAATACAAGCCTTTCTCAAGAAACAAGAAAGGTCTCAAGTACACAACCTAACCCTACACCTAAAGGAGCTGGAGAAAGAACAGCAAATAAAGCCTAAACCCAGCAGGAGAAGAGAAATAATAAAGATCAGAGCAGAAATCAATGAACTAGAAACCAAAAGAACAGTAGAACAGATCAACGAAACTAGGAGCTGGTTCTTTGAAAGAATTAACAAGATTGATAAGCCCCTGGCCAGACTTATCAAAAAGAAAAGAGAAATGACCCAAATCAACAAAATCATGAATGAAAGAAGAGAGATCACAACCAACACCAAAGAAATACAAACAATTATAAGAACATATTATGAGCAACTCTATGCCAGCAAATTAGATAACCTGGAAGAAATGGATGCATTCCTAGAGATGTATCAACTACCAAAACCGAACCAGGAAGAAATAGAAAACCTGAACAGACCTATAACCACTAAGGAAATTGAAGCAATCATCAAAAATCTCCCAACAAACAAAAGCCCAGGGCCAGATGGCTTCCCAGGGGAATTCTACCAAACATTTAAAGAAGAATTAATACCTATCCTTCTGAAACTGTTCCAAAAAATAGAAATGGAAGGAAAACTTCCAAACTCATTTTATGAGGCCAGCATTACTTTGATCCCAAAACCAGACAAAGACCCCATCAAAAAGGAGAATTACAGACCAATATCCCTGATGAACATGGATGCAAAAATTCTCACCAAAATACTAGCCAATAGGATCCAACAGTACATTAAAAGGATCATTCACCACGACCAAGTCGGATTTATCCCTGGGCTGCAAGGTTGGTTCAACATCCGCAAATCAATCAACGTGATACAATACATTAACAAAAGAAAGAACAAGAATCATATGATCCTCTCAATAGATGCAGAAAAAGCATTTGACAAAGTACAGCATCCTTTCTTGATCAAAACTCTTCAGAGTATAGGCATGGAGGGTACATACCTCAATATCATAAAAGCCATCTATGAAAAACCTACAGCGAATATCATTCTCAATGGGGAAAAACTGAGAGCTTTCCCCCTAAGGTCAGGAACGCGGCAGGGATGTCCACTATCACCACTGCTATTCAACATAGTATTCGAAGTCCTAGCCACAGCAATCAGACAACAAAAAGAAATCAAAGGCATCCAAATTGGCAAAGAAGAAGTCAAACTCTCACTCTTTGCAGATGATATGATACTTTATGTGGAAAATCCCAAAGACTCCACCCCAAAACTGCTAGAACTCATACAGGAATTCAGTAAAGTGGCAGGATATAAAATCAATGCACAGAAGTCAGTGGCATTCCTATACACCAACAACAAGTCAGAAGAAAGAGAAATTAAGGAGTCGATCCCATTTACAGTTGCACCCAAAACCATAAGATACCTAGGAATAAATCTAACCAAAGAGGCAAAGGATCTGTACTCAGAAAACTATAAAATACTCATGAAAGAAATTGAGGAAGACACAAAGAAATGGAAAAACGTTCCATGCTCATGGATTGGAAGAACAAATATTGTGAAGATGTCAATGCTATCTAGAGCAATCTACACATTCAATGCAATCCCCATCAAAATACCATCCACTTTCTTCAAAGAAATGGAACAAATAATCCTAAAATTTGTATGGAACCAGAAAAGACCCCGCATAGCCAGAGGAATGTTGAAAAAGAAAAGCAAAGCTGGCGGCATCACAATTCCGGACTTCCAGCTCTACTACAAAGCTGTCATCATCAAGACAGTATGGTACTGGCACAAAAACAGACACATAGATCAATGGAACAGAATAGAGAGCCCAGAAATGGACCCTCAACTATATGGTCAACTAATCTTTGACAAAGCAGGAAAGAATGTCCAATGGAAAAAAGACAGTCTCTTCAACAAATGGTGTTGGGAAAATTGGACAGCCACATGCAGAAGAATGAAACTGGACCATTTCCTTACACCACACACAAAAATAGACTCCAAATGGTTGAAAGACCTAAATGTGAGACAGGAGTCCATCAAAATCCTTGAGGAGAACACAGGCAGCAACCTCTTCGACCTCAGCCGCAGCAACTTCTTCCTAGAAACATCGCCAAAGGCAAGGGAAGCAAGGGCAAAAATGAACTATTGGGACTTCATCAAGATAAAAAGCTTTTGCAAAGCAAAGGAAACAGTCAACAAAACCAAAAGACAACTGACAGAATGGGAGAAGATATTTGCAAATGACATATCAGATAAAGGGCTAGTATCCAAAATCTATAAAGAACTCATCAAACTCAACACCAAAAGAACAAAGAATCCAATCAAGAAATGGGCAGAAGACATGAACAGACATTTTTCCAAAGAAGACATCCAAACGGCCAACAGACACATGAAAAAGTGTTCAATATCGCTCGGCATCAGGGAAATCCAAATCAAAACCTCAATGAGATACCACCTCACACCAGACAGAATGGCTAAAATTAACAAGTCAGGAAATGACAGATGTTGGCGGGGATGCGGAGAAAGGGGAACCCTCCTACACTGTTGGTGGGAATGCAAGCTGGTGCAGCCACTCTGGAAAACAGTATGGAGGTTCCTCAAAAAGTTGAAAATAGAGCTACCATATGATCCAGCAATTGCACTCCTGGGTATTTACCCCAAAGATACAAAAGTAGGGACCCGAAAGGGTACGTGCACCCCGATGTTTATAGCAGCAATGTCCACAATAGCCAAACTGTGGAAAGAGCCAAGATGTCCATCGACAGATGAATGGATAAAGAAGAGTGGTATATATATACAATGGAATATTATGCAGCCATCAAAAGGAATGAGATCTTGCCATTTGCAACGACGTGGATGGAACTGGAGGGTATTATGCTGAGCGAAATAAGTCAAACAGAGAAAGACATGTATCATATGACCTCACTGATATGAGGAATTCTTAATCTCAGGAAACAAACTGAGGGTTGCTGGAGTGGGGGGTGGGGTGGGAGGGATGGGGTGACTGGGTGATGGACACTGGGGAGGGTATGTGTTCTTGTAAGCGCTGTGAATTGTGCAAGACTGTTGAATCTCAGATCTGTACCTCTGAAACAAATAATGCAATATATGTTAAGAAAGAAAAAAAGAAGAAGAAGAATGTAGCAGGAGGGGAAGAATGAAGGGGGGGAAATCGGAGGGGGAGAAGAACCATGAGAGACGATGGACTCTGAAAAACAAACTGAGGGTTCTAGAGGGGAGGGGGGTGGGAGGATGGGTTAGCCTGGTGATGGGTATTGAGGAGGGCACGTTCTGCATGGAGCACTGGGTGTTATGCACAAACAATGAATCATGGAACACTATATCTAAAACTAATGATGTAATGTATGGGGATTAACATAACAATAAAAAAATTAAAAAAAAAAAAGAAGAAGTCCAAAATACTTAGCATGACCTATAACAATCTCCTTTACCTGGACCTTTCTACCTCTCTAGTCTCTTATGAGACAGAATACAGCCAGAAAAAACGAACTAAAGGACCATTTCAATGAGTGGGATTTTACCTGAAGATCAGGACGCTGCTTCCCACCCTGGGCTAGAGTCCACTAGCCTTCGCTTCTCTTTCATATGCTGGAGACATAGTACATGTTCTTATTGCTGTTGGAACCAGATAGGCACTTGTTCTATGAATGCTGTTAAAAATCATTACTGACTTCTGGAGCCCAGAGTCTTCTACCACTTCTGTGGCTCTACCAGAGGCTCCATCAAAAGCAGAAAAAAATGGCCTCTTCATTTCTCTTACACTAAATATCCCGCCAGTGCTGCGTAGTGGCAGAAATTAACAGGAAATGTGCTGACAAAGGAGTCTGCAAAATGTAGTTTGTGAGCTCCCAGCCCTGTGATTTGGAGAACATGGAAGGTCGGGATGGAGTCAAGTCAAAAGCTACACACATGTAATTGGCACATGCTCCCACTCTAACTTTTCAAAACTGACCAACTGTGGCCTTTATACTGGACCCTTGTAGGACACAGGCAGACACATATGCACCCACGCAGTTTTCATGGGGTTGATACCAATTTGTGTTCTAGGTCTTAGCTTAAATAACAGTTACTCAATGAAGTTACTTATTTTAATTCTAGTGTAGTTAACATAGTGTTATATTAGCTTCAGGTGTATAATAGAGTGATTCAACAATTCCATGTATCACCCGGTGCTCAGTGCTCATCACAGCAAGTGCCCTCCTTAATCCCCATCACCTATTTAACCCACCCTCCCCCTGCACCACCTTCCCTCTGATAACCATCAGTTTGTTCTCAGTTAAGAGTCTGTTTCTTGGCTTGTTTCTCCCTCTCTCATTGTTTTCCTTTGCTCGTTTGTTTTGTTTCCAAAATTCTACATATAAGTGAAATCATATGGTGTTTGTCTCTCTCCACTTGACTTATGTCACTTAGCATTATACTTCTAGCTCCATCCACATTGTGCAAATGGCAAGGTTTCATTCCTTTTAGTGGTTGAATAATATTCCATTATATATATATATATATATACACACACACATACCACATGTTCTTTATCCATTCATCTATCGATGGACACTTGGACTGCTTCCACAGTTTGACTATTGTTGATACTCCTGCTATAGACATCGAGATGCATGTATCCCTTTGAATCAGTGTTTTTATATTTTGGGGGTAAATACCCAGTAGCACGATTACTGGATCATGAGGTAATTCTATCTTTAACTTTTTGGGGAACCTCCATACTGTTTTCCAGAGTGGCTGCACCAGCTTGCATTCCCACCAACAGTGTAGGAGGGTTCCCCTTTCTCTGCATCCTCGCCAACATCTGTCCTTTCCTGACTTGTTAATTTTAGTCATTCTGACAGGGGTGAGAAGATATCTCATTGTAGTTTTGATTTGCATTTCCCTGATGATCAGTCATGTTGAGCATCTTTTCATGTGTCTGTTGGCTGTTTGGATGTCTTCTTTGCAGAAATGTCTGTTCATGTTTTCTGCCCATTTTTTTATTGGATTATTTTTGAGTGTTGAGTTGTATAGTTCTTTATTTTGGATACTTCAGTGGAGTTATTTTTTACTGCATATATGAATTCAGAATGCTTAATATATACTCTCTGGCACCCTGTGCCTTTCCTCACACCATTAATAAAATTATGACTAAAAAAATGCACAATTATTCATTTAATATCTGCTTCCCCTGCTAAACTGAAAAGTCATCAAAGAGAAGGATCTCTATGTCTTTTTATTGCTATATCTCCACTCCACGGAGCATGGACGATCTGGAATATTTATTGAATAAATGAAATGTGTCTTCTATATTAGCATTCAAAAGCATAGTTCATTTATTGTCAATAATCCCTACAAGGACAAAATATGTAATAGTTCTGAAAGGTTATTTTATCATTAGGCAAAAGGGTTAGTTCCCCAGGAATTTCTTTCATGCTATTATAAACACAGAGATTGGCAGAAATGACATATTAGTTTCTCCAGATGAGTTGTATTGGAAATACGAATGCCTAGATCTTTTTCAATAATATAGTGTATTTCATAGTAATCTAAGTAACCATAGAGATAGTTATGGAAATATATAGGAAAAGAAATTCAAGGAATTAAACAGAATTCTTATGAAATGTGTAAAGGGCAGTAAAAAGGACAAGGAAAATTAGAAAGCAAAGACTCCCTCCAATCCTGAGGCTCTAGCCACCTAGTCATAGAATCACATATGAAAACAATAACAAAACCTGTTTATTTACCCAAATACTCACCAACATTTGTAGCAAAATGATATTTTCAAACAGTGAACGGCAACAGCTAAGCATTAAAATTTTTTATCATGAAAGGGACAGAACTGATTCCGTTGGCAAACTGGCTTGTAGCTCCCTGATTTAGTTCTATGCATTAGGGCAACTCCTTTGTTTGGCTTTTCATTTCCATCAGAGAAAGTGTGTAGGGTACCAGAGGGCAGGAAAGCTATCAGCAGAGTGTTATCTTTAAAGCTGAGTTCCTGATTCTGAAGTTGGATTTTAAGAATTCTAATACTAAAAGTGTTTGATCTGTTTCTAAGAGGCAAGTATATCTATGCTCTTCCATCCTTAGCTGCTTAGAGTATAACAACCCACAGGTTCTGATTTGTGGGGGAGGGTGGAGATGAGGTTATTGTCAACAAGCTTTTAAATTAAAGCTAAGGGAGAGGAAAGGGCAATAAGATAAGTTAAATGAGAAGGCAACCGATGTAATTTATCTAGGAGAGAGCTTTACTTTTTTTCAGGGAAATAAGAAACAATGTTATTCAATGAGAGTGCATGGACTGAGGAAAGGGATGGAGACCTGAAGAGAAAGAAAAAATTTTGGAGCAATCCCAGTAAAGGTTTCAGTAAGGATGATTTTAAGGACTGTGGAGTAACTGTGAGAACCTGAGGGGAAATTTGATACCATGAAATTTCAGGAATTAGAACTGGTATCTTTGTTGAGATTTCATCTAGCAGCTCCCAATCTGTGGCCGGAATGCCGTTGTTAGTGAGGGTCAGCAAAGCAGTCAAGGGCCAATCAGTGCATTATTGAAATGGAGCCTGGTCTGGATATGAAGGCAGAAAAGCCAGGATGGGAATAATGGATTTGGAGATAAGTGTTAGGAGACAAAAACAGGAAGATGAAGAGTACATTCAACAGTGATGGTAAACTGGTAGGAAACAGGAGGCTAGGCTAGAAAAGCTTTTCAGTGAGATTTCCCACTGAGACCGAAAATCTGCAGAAGGTTGGAAATAACATTGTCAAGGACTTCAAGTAGAAGTAGAATAAAAAAGTGTATGCGGCTGGGTTGTTGAACGAAGGCTGCAGAACAATGATCGGGAAGTAGATACCCCCAGTCCTGCTTTAGGCGGCATGGGTTGAAGTGGAAAAAAACAGAAGCTTTCTGTAGAAGATAATGCAAAAGATAATAAATGTTAAGAGAAAATCCATTTTTTTCCATTTAGTTTGAGAAGGCAGGAATGTTAAAAGCAAGGATATGGGGATGTTTGCTCATGGTGGAACAGATGTCTTAAGGAGTCTCATGAAGACAACAAAAAGAATGGTAAGTAATGGAGTTGTCCCACAGTGGTGCTAAGGGAAGTTAGATGGGGTGGATTAGAAATAGTGCTGAGTTTTATGTTAAGGTCCTTGAGTGTTGGTCAAAGAAAGTAGGGCACTTGGGAGGTGTACTAGTAAAAGAAAACTCAGGTTTCCTCTCTACTCACACCAACTTCTGCACTGAATGTGGTGAGGGGTGTTCCCAACTCTTTATATTAACTGGGTATCCTACAGTTCAATTATGACACTAACTACCTGGAGTTAGCACAGACCCAACAGGCTAACCCACTTCAGACGTCAAGCACAAGTCCCAAATTGTCAAAAAAAATAAAAATAAAAATAAAAAAATTAAAAAAAATTAAAAAAAACAAGTCCCAAATTGTCACCTGTACTTCTGACCACTGGCAAAATATCGAGGGTTTCTGTGACTCTCCCTCAGGTTTAATAATTTGCTAGAATGGTTCTCAGAACTGAGGGAAACACATTTACTGGTTTATTATGACACAGCTCAGGAACCGTCAAAGGAAAAAGATGCACAGAGCAATGTCTGTGGAAGGGGAGCAGAACTTTCGTGCCTTCCCTGAGTGCACCCCCTTCCCAGCCTGTCCATGTATTCACCAGCCTGGAAGCTCTCCAAATCACTTTGGTTAGAATTTTTAATGGAGGCTTCATTAAGTAGGCATGATTGACTAAATCATTGACCACTGACGATTAAGTCTATCTCTAGCCCTCTCCACACTCTGGAGGTTGAGAGGGATAGTGCGGCTGAAAGTTCCAACCCTGAAATCACGCGGTTGGTTTCTCCAGCAACTAGGCCCCCATCCTCCAAGAGTCACCTTGTTAGCATAAATGCAGATCTGGTTGAAAGGGGCTTATTAAATAACAAAGCACACTCTTCTCACTCCTCTCCTTCAGGAAATTACAAGACTTCTGGGAGCTCTGTGCCAGGAACCTGAGACACAAAGATTCAGTATATATTTCTCACTACATCATAATTAGTTTTCTACTGCTGCTGTAACAAATTGCCACAGACTCAATGGCTTACAACAACACAAATTTATTACCTTACAGTTCTGTAGGTTAGGAGTCTAACAGGGGTCTCACCTGGCTAAAATCAAGGCATGGGCTGCATTCCTTTCGGGAGTCTACCTCCAGGAGAGAATTCAGGTCATGGCCTTTTCCATCTTCCAAACCTTGACATATTCCTTGGGTTATTGTCCCTTTTCTCTATCTTTGAAGCCAGTAATGTTGCATCCCTCGGCCATTTGCCATAGTCACATCTCCCTCTGACTCTTCTGCCTTCCCCATTTTGACTTTTAAGGATCCTTGTGACTGATTTCATTGGGCCCACCTGAATAATCCAGGATACTCTCCCTACTTTCAAAGTCAGCTAATTAGCAACCACAACCATTTGCAAACTTAATTTGCCTTAGCCACGCAACCTAACACATCCACAGGTTTTGGGGATTAGAACGTGGACATCTTTGGGAGACCGTTTTTCTGCCTGCCGCAGAAGGTGCAGGGCAGAATGTAAATGGTACATGGTGAAGAAGAATGCTGAATTAGCACAATCTGGTTAACGGTAGGCAGAGTTCATCGGAACTGGTTTCAAGATTTCAATTACACTTGGGGAAAGTAAACCTGCTCAAAATTCCACTCCCAGGTTGCTGATGATTGATAATGCGATTCCTGAATCTGTATTTAAACATACTAACACTACTACTAATAACAACAACAAAAACTAACACCTCTTGGGCTTTGTATATCAGACCTGTTCTAAAGTCATCGTATGAGCTAATTTTATCCTTAAACAATACTGTGAAGAAGGCATCAATGTTTCCTCTGGACAGAATTAGTAACTTGCCCAAGCAGAGGATTGGAACTGAAACTTGGGCAGTAAAGCTCCAGGGCTTTTAACCTTACATTACAAAGCCTCCTCAGGGTCAGGAGCCATGGAGTGGCTGATCAGTATCTGTTGTGGGTTAGATACCAAAGGGTACAAGTTAGAACTACAGTTTCAGGCAACTAATTAGGGCAGGATTTGTTGAAACACCCATGACGGGGAAAGTGGCTCTTCGTTGTACTGAACCTACACGGACACCAGATTTCTTTTGTGCGGGCAATCGAAATATGAAGCCATCCACAAAACTCTTCTTTCTTTTCTCTCCTTTTCATCCAACAGGTATTTATTAATGATAATATAAAGGAAAATGTACAGGCCATTACATGAATCTGAGTTATGCCCATAAGAATTAAAGGAATAATATAAAGTGGAAGTAAATTATAAAATTTGCCTAGTAAGTTATTAACCATCAATTATATTATTTCAACCTCTGTCATTTGATCCCCTGACCTCATTTTCTTCTCCACATTCTTTCTTCTTTCAATGTCCCTCTGCCTCTACCTCCATGTTCATTACCTTCTTTTGAGTGCGTCTTCTTTCATCCTTTTTCGTCCTTTTGCTCATGTGCCTTTTGCCTCCAAAGTTGCCTCCATTACTACCTGTTAGCTAGCCACGTATACTCAGACCACTGCAGGAATAGACAATTTTGTCTTAAAATAGTAAAATTCTCCTGAATTCATTTTCTCCTTTCCATCCACTTACCGCTGCTTGAGTTCAGACTTTCATTTGCTCTGCTCCATACAACAACTTCCTTCTGGAATTTCTACTTATTTTTCCCAAGCCCCCTGAGAATCCATCCATCCGGCCTCACTTTCATACACCTGATTTTTCTAGAAAACCTAATGCTGTCATTGCCCTACTCAAAGTTCTTCGATTGTTCCTATGATCTACCAGATACAATCTAAACTTTTTTATAAGACCTCAAAACTCCCTGCCTATCTAACTTCATTTTTTACTCTTCCAATTCCCCTTTGCAGGTTACCCTCTAGCAGCACAGTAATACTTGTGGTTTCTAAAACACATCATACCCTGTTATGCCTCCATATCCTTCCATCTCCTATTCCTTCTGCTGCTTTTATGCCATCCATATGGAGAATTCCTAGTCATTCTTTAGGACTATTCAGATGAGATTAGGCGCGTTCAGGGTGGTGTGGCCATAAACCTATAGGACTATTCAAATGTGATCTTTGCTTTTAGGGCTTTCCAGTCTCTTGCAGGCAGACCTGGGACTTCCCTGCTCTCTCCTATAGTGTATATCCCTCCATTGCTTGTAAGAACACTGTTACTGGTATTTGGGGTCAGGACTTGGTTTTCATCCCTAATACCTAACACATTGTAGTTCAATCATCTTTGCTAAATTAGCCTACCCTTTCACCTGACCTTCCATAATGCAATGGCATAGCTCTTCTTTCTGCCTCAATACCAGTTCCTTGAACTGTATTCTTTGGAACTCTGGTGATTCTACAGAAGAGTTGTATATTATAGAAGTAGGCTTTAGATAGCTATGTGAAATGTATGTTTGCTTTTACTATAGGTTTAGGAGAGAAGTCCATTTCTTCTTTTCCCAAATAATCCTCTTATCTTTTAGTTCCATGATGATTCTCAAGTGCAAGCAAGTTCTGTGAAAGAAATAAATCACCTAAACCACCTAAAATTGGAAATTTCTATTTGTTTTCACCATGATCTAAAGAACACCACCACCAACAAAAGCAAGTCATATGTATATATGACTAAAACTCCAACGTAATTACCACCAAATTTACTTTTACTCAAACCCACCCCTCTTAACCTGGATTATTGCCAATGAAATAGAACAAATTTTGTCCATTACCTTATTGTTTTTATTTACATTAATTAACAGATTGACATTGGCTCTGTTATTTTAAACAGTTTGACTTAGAGAAAAGTAACCGTTACAAGGGAAGGTTTTGGGAAATAGTCACTGAAGAAACAGACCACCAATTAAGGCCCAATCAGGAACACAGGAAGCATACTATAGTACTGAGGGAATTTAATAATAGGGTATTGTTACACAGGGGTTTGGAGGGAGTCTCCACACCAAAAAGAGGAACGCTGAGGTAATCCAGCAATGTAAACTATAAGGAGCCATTACCATCTTTAGAGTGGGGTAAACAAAGAGAAAAGTTTGGGTTATTAGAGCTCAGAAGCTCAGAGGTTAGGGTCCCTGCTGAGTGAGGGCTCAAACCTCTGAGAAGTGGGCACAGCCTGGCCAGTGCTGATACCTCTGCGGAGATAGGAGGAGTCTGTTTCTTAGAATGTAAAAGTGGGAGGCTGGAGCCAACTGCTGTTGACAATGGAAAGGGCTGTTACTGCTGATGGGATGCTGATAGGAGCAGGAAGCAAACAGAAAGGATCAAGTCTCTTTGCCGCTACTCCTGCCTTCCACCATCCCTCCAGGGACTTCTGTTGATAGAACCCACCAGGAAGCCAGCTGGTAAAGGAAAGAGAGTTTGCAGAGCCCCAAACCCAGTATTACAAACGTGGAGTGTGGAAATGTCAATACGGATTAGAGAGAGGAGAGCTTAATAAACAGCACTAGGAGTAATTAGAGTGTTGTTTTTTTTTTAATTATTTGAGAGAGAGAGAGAGAGAAAGAGAGAACAAGCAGGGGGTGGGGGAGGGGAAGAGGGAGAAGTAGACTCCTTGCTGAGCAGGGAGCCCAACACAGGGCTCAATCCCAGGACCCTGGGATCATGACCTGAGCCGAAGGCAGACGTTTAACCAACTGAGCCACCCAGGTCCCCCTAAATAGAAAGTCTTAAGCAATGGTCAGCTAATCATCATCCAGCTTAAAAAACTCAATATGATCATATGCTCAAGGCCTTAAAAAATTAATAAATTAATATTCTTCTGTTGACTTTGTGATTAGACACACGCTTGAGTATGCTATGTCACTATAGTTATCATTTAGTCATCCGGTCTGGGACTTACATGGCAGATGGTGTTCTGGGCGGTTGGGTTTCAACAGTGAAAAAATAGATAGGTTCCCGCCCACCCTCATGGAATTTTCATTCTAGTGAAGGGAAAATAGACAATAAATAAAAACATAACGTGTCAGATGGTGAGTACAATTAATAAGCCAAGTCAAGGGGGATAGGAATTGGGGGTAGGGGAGCTCTTTATATGGGGTGGTGATACAAGACCTCAATAATAGAGTGAAACTTGAGCAAAGATCCAAAGGAAATATGAGGGAGAAATCAGTATGAATATATAGGGGGAATCTTTTCAGTAGAAAATGGTTGCATTTGATAAATGTGAGACTGGTGAAGATTTTGCAAGTGGGTGGACTTTTTTGTGGGTTTGCAGTTTGATTTTAACTATTTGCATACTTCTGCTTTAGAAGACTGATTCTAGTAGAGTGACATCAACTTATTATCAAATATAGTACCAAGTTCAAACATTCCACAAAGCATTGCTCATCTCTTCCACTGAGGGAAAAGCTACACTTCTTCACGCAGCAGGTTATAAAAAATTCGCTGATGATAAGGGGAATGAGCTGAGTACATAATGGCCCACCTTCACTATAAAGTACTTTCTTTGTTTCAGAGTCAGCTATGAAATTATTATAATAGTCTCAAACCTTTAATTTGGATTATTTGAGTAAATGTAAAATGCCCAGTACTGTACATAATTACTTCTTTGTTAAGATGTCAACCTTTGTTTTTTAGTTAAGAGTTAATGAACCTCGATAATTAGCCAACAGTCTTTGAGGCAGAAAGTGGGATGGACACCATCAGTACTCTTAACCCAAAACAATGAAATCATTGTTGGCAGTAGGATCTGTTGCCTTTTGTTCAGATAATTTTCTTCTTGGAAAATACACGCATGTTTTGGATTTAATGGTGCCAGAAATATTAATAAGTTAGCTATAATTATTCCTGAACCCGTTTGTCACTCAAACAATAAAAGTGAACTTATCTATAAAGTTAGACAACTAAAATGGCATAAAACACAGTAATACTTTCATGATAAAGGTTTTTTTTTAGGTCAACAGTAATTCTGGCCCTTGAAAGAAAATGAACTGTATCATATAAAATCTCATTCTGTAGCTAGTAATAATTTCCAACAGGAAGGCTTGGGGTGAGTATGTCTTCATTTGAGAACAATGTAATTTAAGACTGGACACTTAGAAAGTAGAAATTTGAGTTACCTCAGTAAATTTGTTTTTAACGTTAAAAGGAATTTTGGGAGGTCAGTGGTGCCCAGCGGAAGGCAAGAACTTGGATCAGGCAGGAAAACCACCCACATGTGGCTTGTAGTATTTTCAATTAACCTCTCTGCCTAGGTTCCTCTCCTTGTCAGGTGGGGATAATAGTAATTGCTACCTTCCATGGGAAGTAAGCCTGTGCTTTGACATCTCTGGCCAAAGATGCTATATCAACACAAATGATTAATATTAGGACATAATGCATGTATGCACATAAAACACCAGCATAGTGCTCTTTTAATGCTTATATAATATCTATAAATACTGCTATTCCATGCTCTCTCTTCACTTTAGGTCAGAGAAGAATATAATCATAACATGTCACTAATCCAATTTCTCAAAATATGGAGGAAATACATTTTTTAAAGCTCCATATCATCCTTTTGAGAAGCACTAAACCTGCTAATCCCTCCTGGTCTCTGTAGCAATTGCACAATGGCCCCCCATATTAAGCCTTTGGCACCTTTTCAAATGTTGGCTAAATTACTTTTTCTGGAAACTGGAACCATCAGGGGAAGGCCAGGGGAATGAAACTGGCTAGCGATATTAAAATTTTGGTTGTTTAATATTTAACTGGCTCTCAACAACGTGTTGAAGTGCTATCTAAACAGATAATTAGCTAGTCGCTGCACAGTGGGCTTTATCTAAATTTAGCAGTGAAATTAGGTTTAGAGAATGAGAAAATAGGAAAAGAAATTTTCTCAAGGGAAACGGTGGTGTCAGCACAGCTGAGGAATGTCACAATAGCTACATTTCGTCAATTATGATCATCATCAGGGGATCTCCGGGAGAGACGCAGGACAAGGTTTATTCATAAGTGCATCCTGAGGATAGGCGATGGAAAAGAGTGGCCGCAGGAGACAGGCTGGATGAGAGACAGAGATAGAAAGAGAGAAAAAGAAAAACAGAGGATGGAGGAAGAGAGGTACTAAGCCGAGCGCTGGGAGACAGGATGGGAAGCGGAAGTTGAGAAAGAAAAAAGAGCGGTAGGCAGGGGTAGAATGGTGTGTAGCTTTGGAGGTGAGTAAAACACTGTAAACCAGGGTTGGGGGGGAGCTAGTGATGGAAGGGGTGTTATCTTGGCGGCAGGCAAGCATTAGTTTAGCTGCGACAGGCGGCTAAATCCTTGTTCGACTTTCCTTCTTATTGGGAGCACATTTCTGGCTATCTGGTGGAGATGCCAGGACCTACATAAAATTGTGTCCGGACTGAGGACGTGTGTCCTCTGCCTCCAGTCCCTCTCGGGACAGTCCAAACTGTCCTCCACCCTTGCAGAACCGCCAGTGGCTGTGGCTTCAAGGTCAGGCCACCAGGGCTGTGGGTGGCGGGCGGATGAAGAGGGCAGGGCGCGTAGCCACCTGGGGTGAGGGAGGGTCGTGGTGGATCCCAGACCTCTTACGGGCAAATGCTTAACACTTCCCGAGGTCGCTTTACTGCGATCAGTTCAGAGGAAAACAGGCAATGAAAATAAAATTACACGTGCGAACATGCAAATGAAACAAAACCAAAGAAAAACACCACCGCACTCGAGGCGCTCCGATGGGGGAAATCCATGGCCTCCTGTTACCAGTTGCCCGGCGAGGACAGCGGACAGCTCGGCGGCCGGAGAAGCAAGGGCGAAAAAGCAAACCTTCTGGGGCCCCTCTTCTCGCCTGCCTCCGCTGACCCTTCCACCAAGCCGCCCTCCCAAGAGAAAGGAGCAAGAAAAACGCCTGTGCAAACAAGCCTCGGAGGGCTGGGGGAAGTGGAGCTGGAAAGAAGGGAGGGATTCGGAGAGCGCCGCTGTCCCGGGAAGCAGGAAGGAGAAAGTCTCTCCTTTCAGCCCCCGGCGTCCCCGGCGAAGAGGGAGATGACTAGTTCTGCAGGCTATGTACAGCCTCCTAGACAGGGACCTTTAGCGTGGGCAACGGAAGGGCAGCCCCATCCTGCCTTCCCCTCCTAACTCCCCCCCCCTCCTGTCCCGGCTCCCCGCCAGAGGGAGAGCGCGGCCCGGGCAAGGCGAGCAGCCAGCACGATTGTCCCGCCGCCCTCCGCCTCCGTCTGCGCCCGGGCCGCGGTGGACCCGCGAGGGGCGGAGTGGGCGAGACCATTGGAAACGTTGGGAAGGGGGGAACGAGGCGGGGACGAGGCAGGAACGAGGGGCGGGGCCTACTAACCTATTCCAGATTTTCCTGTCCTTTTGAAAGCCCTGCTTTGGGAGAAACCCGTTATCAAAGTGGAGAGAAGAGATTTTTTTTTTTTTGAAGGGGGAGGAGCGTGTGTAGGAGGGCGGGGTGGGAGGAGACGCTGCATGCAGTCCGCGATCAGACGGGAGCTGGAGTTGTGCGGGGAGGGCGGGCGAGTCCCAGCGCCGGCTCTGAGGGTCGGCTTCCTCTCCCCCTCCCGTGTGGGGCGGGGTGGTGCGTTCCGAGTTCCCAGGAGTTCGAGGCGGGCGGGTGCCTGGGGGAGGGGAGTGGCGGCGGCGGCGGCGGCGGCGGGCGGCTCACGCCTCAGCCTCGGCAGTGGCGTCGGCGACGGCGGAGTCGAGGCAGCCGTGAGCGCTCCGCTCAGTGTCAGCCGGCGGCGACGGCTCAAGAACTGGGAGTTGGGGACCCGCGCGCCGGACCTTCCGCCGTCGCCGCCGCGTCGCGGCCGCTGCTGCCGCCGCCCAGCGCCTAAGGCGCCGGGGCCGGGGGAGCCGCGGGGGGGGGGGCGGGCGAGCCAGCGGGCCGGGGGGAGGGTGGGGGATGGCGCGGACCCCGGGGCCGGCCCCGCTGTGTCCCGGAGGCGGCAAAGCACAACTTTCCTCCGCTTCTCCCCCCGGGGCCGGACTCCTGCTGCCGCCCCCGACGCCACCACCGCTACTGCTGCTGCTCTTCCCGCTGCTGCTCTTCTCCCGGCTCTGTGGTAGGTGAACCTCGGCGTCCGGCGCTGGCTGAGGGAGGCGCGACCTAGGGTCCCGGCGCCGTGGCGGGCCGGCGCGGGCCGCTCTCCGAGGCGGCGAGGCAGTTGTGCTCGGCGGTTGGCTGCGCGAGCGGGTGCCGCGGACTTTGGCTGGAAACTTTTCGCCGCGCCCGGGGCGAGGCCGGGGAAGGGCCGGGGCCGGCGGGTGCAGCGCCGGCCGCCCGCTCCGCTCCCTTCCCCTCCCCTCCCCCGCTCACCGCGCGGTTGCCCGACGCCGATGCTGGGTGCGCTGGGAGCTCCTCAGTGTTTGCTCCGGGGACCGTTACCTCCTCTCTCTTTCGCGGAGGAAGCCGAGAGCGCGGACTTCTGGGCTGGGGCGAAGGTGCCTGGCTGCACGGTTGCTGCCTCCTTTCCCTCCCTCCCCCCCGCCGTGAAACTTGAGCTCTGAGCCCGGATACCTTTTGGGACCAGAGCCCGACGGATGAAACCTTTGGCTCCCAACCCCTCATCGCCTTCCACCCTGGAGAAGGCACCATGTTAGCCCACCCTACAGCATCCCCTGCAGTCAGTTTTCTACGGTCGTCCGGCCCGGTTCTGCCCTCGCAGCCTCTGGGTCGCGTTGCATTGAGCCCGTCGCTGCCTTCCAGTTTGTGGGACGTCTCTCACACTGTCCATGTTTATTTTAGAGAACCCTGTTTGTCTTCGGGACTTCGATTTATGTGTTAAATACCTGATTGCATCTACTGTGCCCTGGCTGTTCTGATCAAAACAAACCCCACGCCTCTTCCCGTCTCTTTCTTCCCTCGTTTTGTGTTACAGCTTTCCTGTCACATTTGGGAGTTAGTCTCTTTGTAAATTCTGTTCCTAGGTATCGGAGACTAGAAGTACACTTGTTAAGGATCGTGTAAAAAAAAAAATCTGATCTCTCTTAAGGATCGTGTAAAAAAAAAATCTGATCTCTCACGCAAGAGAGATGGACGTAAGTGATCATTAGTGGAAGGCGGTGATTTGGGAAAGTAAGGTCACCAGTCTTTGGGGATTAACTCTGTGTATCTTTTGATAATACTGAAATACTGCAGGAAGTTATTCATTTCTAAGACACTTACTTGGTGAGGAAGGTGGAGAAGCAAAAACTTAACGCTTGCTAAAGATTGGTTTACCCAAGACATTTTTATTGGTACATTAAGGCTGCTCTTGGATCTGTGTTTAATGAAATCGTAAATGAAACCAGAAGTTTTATCAGTATTTATTTAAAGGAGAGATGTGTGCAGATTTCTGGGATGGTGTGATTTAGAAGAAAGAGCGTCCTGTTCCGGGAGGTGTGTCAGGGTAGTTGGTTATGAGGGAGGCAGAGTTTTCAAGAGATTGAGTGCCCCTTATAGGCTGAGAATTTCCTCTACCAGTTCACCACCACGTTTCAAGCATTGTAATGAAAGTTTCTGATTTACAGAGTATAGTTTGATAAACTGCTTGTTATCTAATCTACATTGTTTCTGTAGCTCCACTCCCCAGCTGTTTGGTTCCACAACACAGTTCTTAATGCTGTTACCTCTTTAAATTGATTTAAGATTCTAGGTTGAATTTGTGTACTGTTCTTTTCCATTAGGGAGGATTGTGGATTATAGTTGGGTGGGAGAAAAGTTGGAGGGGGTGTTAACAGTTTACTAGCCTGATTTAGATTGTGTTGACCCAGTGAATAGTACTTGTATCTCCAATAAAGGCTTATCTAGCTAGGCGAAGCCTTATAGAAGACTGAAACTAGGTGGTATGTGCAGATAATCAAGGATATAGAATTTGAGTAATAATTTCATAGTGCTTGTACAAGTGAAGTGTTGATTACTTTTGAAGGAATGCATTGGTTTTCATGTGGAAGAAGAAAGGAGCTTTTTTTTTTTTAACCTCTTTAGTAATGTCCTATCGGAGGGGCTTGATATTTTTACTTTAGGTCCTAAAAATTCACGTAAAATAGGCAAATGGATTGTGATTTAGAGCAGGTGTAAATTGAAGTTTTTAGTCAATTCTGCTTGTAGTTGTAGGGACAGGCACTAGCTTTGTGTTACTGTGTGCCCTGTTCTTTTAAAAAGCTTCCTTTTCTGGCTTATAGTGTTAATAACACCCTAATTTGTGAGCCCTTATGACAAGTTTTTTTTCCATCAACCTCTCTCTATTTTAGACAGTCTTTGAGTAGGGCACAGTTGTCCTGACTTACGGATGCTTAATAAGTATGGAAGTAGAATTTTCTTCATGTAACCTGTTTGTTGATTTGACATTCATAGTACTACTGACAAGGTTTTATGTGTACTATTGTTTGAGTAGTCAGTTTTAGAGTTGAAAAGATTTTTAGGCTTTAAAGAGATGATTATCTGATTTGTTAATCAGAATCCTTTACTTGTTCAACATTTACGGATATTTTTTCCTTTTTGCTCTTATTTTTGATACGCTGCTTATGTAAATTTAGCACGACCTTAGCTATGCTTAACATCTGCAGTATCATCTATTAGTGCAAGGTAATTTTTATACCATGTTCATTTGCTTAAAAAAAAAAGAAAACCCTTGCAACTGGTAGACTTGATACTCTGAAAGCTGTAAAAAATGACATCATTTATGTTGTTTTGCGGGTGTACACTGTCTTATATGAAGAACTGAACTTTTAAATGTTTACAAACTGTCAAGTTTTTTGCTTTTTGTTTTTTAAGCCTAAGAAATTCCTAGGTATAAAGGTCAAGGGGACTAGATTTGCAATACCATGTGACTTCGTAAATCTCATTTATTTAAAGCTCATTATTCGGGAATTCCATATATTTTTTTTAAACTGAAGTAGAGTTAACACACAATGTTATATTAGTTTCAGCCATATTTTTCTATGATGGCAATAATTAATTCATAGGTGATTAGATTTATCTCACTTTCCTTCCACCATTTTTCTTGAAAGGTAGAGAATACTACCTGGGATATGGTATCAATGAAGGAAGGAGAAGGTAAAGGCTTCTTGACCTTTGTCAATTCCTATTTGAAACTAGGATTCTATGACTTTTCATTTTCATCAAGGTTTTATCTGAAGAAGAATGTTAGAAGGTGATAAAAAAGAAGATCTAATATTATATTGAACCTTGAACAGCACTTATAGTACTTTCTGTATTCTGGCACTTGTTAGGCACGTGGGGACATAAAACATGAGTATGGCAGAGTCCTGGCTTCAGGGAGCTTACCGCATTGTGATGATAGACATGAAAGAAATAGTTGTTCATAGGACAGTGCAGTGTTTATGATAGAGATCTGTATGAGGTACTGTGGGGTTGCCCAGAAGAGGGATACCTAACTCATTAGGTAAAATTACATGAATGTGAACTGAGAAAAAAAAAAGAATTACTTTTTAAAATATCAATTGAGGGGCACCTGGGTGGTTCAGTTGGTTGAGCATCCGACTCTTGATTTCAGCTCAGGTCATGATCTCAGGGTCCTGGGTTCTAGCAGATTCTGCTTCTCTCCCTCTCCTTCTGCCCCCGCCTCTCAAATAAATCTTTAAAAAAAGTAAAAAATCAATTGAGTCAGATCTTATTGAGATTAGGCATTGTGGTAGGTGGTACAAGTTTGCTTTCTCTCTCTCTGCTCTTTATGGTTTAGATACTAAATAGGCAGTTTGATTCTGAAAAAAGGCTGTCACTTACTAGCCTTTTGAATCCTTGGCAAGCTGTTTAACCTCAGTAAACTTAAGGTTTTTCATCTTTAAAAAAAAAAAGATGTTATCACCTTGCCTATAGAGTTGTTGAGAGGATTAAATCAAAGAATAAAACAGGGTGCATGGAATATAATGAACATTCAAATGTTAGCATTTATTAGATTGCACCTTATAAACTAACCTGCCTAGTGTTTGTCATTCTTAAATTCTACTCTGGATGTCTTGAATAATTGGGTTTTCAAGGTAATTGACTTACTCTATTTGCACTTCACATCTTTATTTTGAGTGTATAATGCAGTCAGTGTTCTTCAAATATGTGTTAAATTTACTTCAGATAAATATTCAGAAGACCAATTTTGAGAATATTAGGATACAGTGAAATTAATTAACTTGTGTAATTGTATGGAACCAAGTTGAATCTTCCCTTGGTGATGTAGAATGCCTTTTAAGATTTGGCAGTTCCATAAGGTTGCTTGGAATGTTAGTGTTCATATTGAAAATGTAGAGTTGGAGAAAAGTGTCACAATTAAGTTTATCAAGTTATCAGATTGGGGCCTATAATACACACTGCCTATATAAATCTTTCTGCATCCTAAACAGATATAATTGGAAAGTGAACCAAATTTAGAAGCAAGCTAAAAGACCCAAATCTTCCATTCTTGCATTTAGCTATAGCATCAGAAATAGGAATTGGAAAAAGCTGGGCAATTATATATTTGTGTGTGCATGTATGTATTTACAGTCTTGCCCTGTTTATTTCACCTATGCTTCCATATATTTATATATGTTTAATTTAGTGATTCAGCAACTCTGATGTACATTTTGTATCAGTGAGGTAAGAAGTAAAACTTACGGCTTATTGCCTATTATTTGAAAATTACTGAAAAGAAGCTGGATGGGATACCCTTTTTAAAAAATAGAGTATTTTGACATTTTGTAATTTGGCCCTTTAAAATTAGAGAGTAAATAACATTTTTATAGCATATTCTATACTCTATTAAGGTGCACATAACAATTCATAATAAAGACAAACTAGTTTGTGAAAGATGTGACATTTAATTAATAATGGCTATTAATATATAAATTTAGGATAAAATCAAATAATCCTTAAGTTAGTAATGGGATGACTACTAGATGATTTTATGTACCAGGCATTCAGATCCAAAAATCTAAATACGATAAATGTCATACTTTTGATTACCTTTTGTGTTTTTATCTAAAATTATTTAAAGTCCTGAATATGTATCATTTCCTGAATATTATAAAACTTAAGATTTCTATTTTTATATAGGTTCTGACATATTTAGTCATTTATCTAAATAAAATTTGTTGTGAATCTTTATCAAGGGTGAGCTTTAAGTTTTATCCTAAATGACTCACTTATTATACCATAGGTCATTAATTTAAAATTTTAGTGAGAGCTGCCCCTTATGAGTTTAGATACAGCCATTTTGCAAGTACTGTAGTTATTTTAGAAAGGATATTGTATTGCAGATTTATTCTGAATTTTACATATTCTCTTTAGTATAGCATCTAGGGAGATTGTTTTTCTTGCAATTCCCCAACAGTCATCTGCTAATTAAGATGAGTAGGAAAAAACTACCTGTTGTATCGTGAGTAGATATTCATAAACTGGAATTTTAGGCATGTGTGAAAATATGCCAGCTTATAACTGGATTAAGTGGCTAAGATTGGCAGTATGCTTTTCAGTACTTTTTTAGGTGTAAGATAGTAAATTATACATGGGGCTCTATAGATAGGAAAGTTTTAAAAACTTTGATTTTCTTTAATGGTTAAAAAGAATCAAAGTTATTTTAAATAGGTTGGCTTTGCACTGAGTGGAGGCTTTTTAGGCTCTCAGGTTATTCAGGGTTATTCAGAAGAAATAAAGGTGGGGGGACTATAAATCACTGTTCTCGGCTGGCCAGGGTCAGCAGAAGTAGGGCGTGCAGGTGGATTCATATCTTAGTTACTAGGAAATCTTTTTGAAACAACATTCTGGGCCCCACTGTGGACTTCCTGGATTGACAATTTTTGCAAGAGGGGTGGATATGGAGCCTGGGGATTGGGGCATTTGTATTTTGAGAGACATCTTCATATGATTCTTTCTTTCCTTGATGAATGCTATTTATTATATTTTAATTTATGATTTGACCAGATGTCAATATATTCCACTTGTTTTGTGCACTCATGTATCAGAAGTGCTTGGCATGTAGTAGGCACTCAGATTTCTTTATTTCAAGATTTTAACAGCAAAATCAAATTTAATCTAATCCAGCACTGTCCAACAGAAATATAATGAGTCATATACATAATTTTAAGTTATTCTGATACCACATTAAAAATAATAAAAGGAACAGGTGAAATTAACCTTAATAATATATTTTATTTAACACAACATAACCAAAATATCACTTCATCTTGCAATTTGATATTAAAAAGTTGAGATGTTTTACATTTTCTTTCGTAGTAAGTCTTTGAAATTTGGTGTGTATTTTATACTCGTCATTTAAACTAGCTATATTTCATGTGCTCAGTAGTCAGTTGTGGCTGGAGGCTACCATATTGGTCAGTGCAGGTCTAAACCATACATGTCTCTGAAGTAGGTTGTGCCCTTCTTTGGCCCTTACTTACAAGGCCTAAAATGACATTGCTCTTCCTGCCTGCCAACTCAGATTCTGAAGTACCTGGTTTAAGGTTAATTTTCTCTGTGAAGACTTCTCTTACCACTTCTTGCCTAAAGTGAGCAAATTCTTTGTAAAGTAGTTAGTCTTTGTAATTGTTATGTAGTATTTAATTATAAGTTGTTTTGTGATATGTGCTCTTTGCCTAAAGATCTTGCCTCAGGCTTCATTGTATGTATCATAACACATATCACAGAATAAACAAATTATTTTTCAAACTATATAGATTTTAACATTTGCTTTTTTTTTCCTGTTTAAGAAACTGACCAAATTTGCTATACTGTAAATGGCATCAAGAGAATACTTGGTTTATGATTTCATCTTTCATGTTGAAATGAAATAATAGAATAATAGCTATACTAAGTAACTATGAAACTTTTCTGAACTTGATTTTATTTCTTATCTGATCCTAGGTATCTTTTATTCCTTAGTCCTTGGATGCCTGCCCTCTTCGGTGTTTAATAATGTGACATGCAGTCATTAGAGGGAAAAACATGCACACTCTATTCACTTTTTTTTTTTTTTTTTCATGTTTTTAGGTTTAGAGCAATGTTTGCCAAAGTGTTTCTGTGGAACTTAAGTCTCAGAAGATATGTTTCTGGGAGAAAGTACCATGGTGAAATAGACTTGGGAATGGGAAAAACTAACCATATAACCCCCTTATTTAAAGTTAGATTGTTAATAGTCTAAGAAATTCTTCCGTAAGAGATCCTGTTTTACAAATTAATTAAATTTTTTTGTGTAATATCTGTTATGTTGAAGAAACTATATTTTACAAAACACACTAGAAAATCTATCCTTAGAGAGATTTGTGTATTTGATATTATTCCTATTTTGACATTCCTATTCCTACCTTCCAAGATAGGGGGAATGTATGTATGTGTGTGTGTGTGTGTGTGTGTGTGTGTATATATATGTGTATATATGTGTATATGTATAATGTATATGTGTGTATATTTATTTATATTTATATAAATTTATTATATATTATTATATATAAAACTAGAAGAGGTTGTTAGGTTTTAAAGATGTTGCTTGATGAGGTAGTTCTTTATTGGTTTTTCTTTTTTCTAAAAATTCCTTTTGCTTTCTTTAGTTCTGTCTCTCTATTCACCATTGTCTTATCCATTTTAAATCTGAGATGTTTGCAAAATTGACTTTCTAGGAGGAATGCAATTTTTTTTTCCTTTGGTATTGCAAAATCAGTTGTGTATTATTTATCCCAGGACATACGTAGTTTAAGCAGCTTCTGTGTGACATACCTCACTTTATATATAACATATCTCACTCTGGGTTTGAATTTTTGAAATAAGTTGGGTAAATTTAAGATAGCCAATTGTTTTGTAATGGAAATATGTCAGTGCTGTTATTGGGAAGGACATGAAAAAACCAGGAGGTAATTACAAAAATAGGTGCATACAGTGAGGACTCCAACTCAGTGTTGAGAACATTGTATAAAATTAAGAGTGTACTCGACTTTTCTAATGGCTTCAATTTAGAGGAAAAACAAAAATATTAATGAAATGTTAGTATTGCTAAACTCTGGCAAGACCATTTTCATATAGTAATTATTTCTGTGTGTTATCCATGATAAACATTATTGTCATTATTAAAATATTTTAGGCCATTGTTTTTGAAATTTATTAATATGATTTCTAGTTTAGTCATAGCTATTGCGGGCTAGATTAAGATTCATTTCACAAGTGTCCTGTCATTATGAACTCCAAATTCCCTTCTAATTTGATTTAGATTAGAGATAATCATTCATGGCTATAAGTTCAATTTAATATTGACTGAGTCACACCATTGAACTGTCTAGTTTTTAAATCTGCTTAGAGATACCTTGGTTCATTTATTTTAAATGCGAAATTTTAAAAAAGCTTCTCTGTTTAGTTTTTACTGAAGAGATTCAAGTGGGAGAAGGTACTTAGCTACAGTTCTATCCTTCTCATTAAGGGCACAGGGCTAGAACATCATAGCATTTTTCACTAAACCATGAGTCTGCATATGTTAATGGCTCTAGCAGCTGCTCTAAATCTCTGATTTCTGCTTGTTAAACTTAAAAGAGATTTAAAAAAATTACCACAAAGAAAAGCCTTGAGTAACATGTGCAAGTAATGCAGTTGTATCAACTTTTATAGTAGTTTCACCATCCTTGTAAGCATTGTAAATATCTGATTATAAATATAATTATAAGCATATGATTGTTTTATGATACAGTTTTGGCTAATTCATATTAAAACCAGAATGAACTTTAATATTAAAGTATAATGGTAGGAACTCCTATTCTCTTTCAAGTTGTTACCTTCTGTTTGTTGTACACGGGTGCAATGTCAGAGATTTATTGTTTTTTTCTTTGAAAACTGGTATAGCTCCTGTGGTTGCCTGACTGATTTTGAATAACAAAAAGAAGGCGTATCAAGGCTAGAATTAATAACACTAATGGTGACATCTATCCTTAGCAAGAAATAAGACTGTTTAGACTATTGACATTCTTTTCTGTATTTAAGATAGATTATTTTTACACTTTTTAATGAAAAAGTATTTCAACTTTTAGATTCATAAGAATTAGCAATTATGGTGGCTATTTTGAAGCCATGCATTATTGTTCATCAAACTTATTTTTCCATATTGTATATAAAAGGATCTGGACATTGACACAGTTTTGTTATATTTGTAACTGCTAGTGAAAATGTTTAAATACATAAGTAGTTGGTGAAATTTGTATAGAGGATGCAGAAATGTCTCTTGCCTTCTAAAAACTTTAATCCCAACAATATCTGTTAAAATATAAAAACAAATCTGAAATTGCCTAAGAAATATACGTAGCTTTCTTTGGGGATACTACTGTTGCTTTGCTGCCCTCTACAGTCATCTAAAATAGTCACTCTAGATTTTTCTTCCAGCAGATGATTAAAATAGTTACTTGACATGTGAACTTTAAATTTCAGGAGTGGGTTGAGTAATATTTACTGTTAAAATATAATGTTTAGTCACAACAGTTGATCCATACCTGTAATGCAAAAAAAAGGACTTAGAAATTAGAGCAGGGGATAGAGAGGGGACTATTGAGCATCAATCAGGAAATAGGTAATATAGCACCAACCGACTGCTAAGGTAGTTTAGAGGATACCTCAGTGAAATAAGATCTAGTGGTTGGTGCCAAGTTTATAAACCCATTAGTAAGACTAACTGCATGCTAAAATATAAACAAAGATATTTGTAAAAAACATTGCAAGTAGTATGATACAACCTTAAAAAAACATTAGTAGGGCCTGGAAGAGTCAAGGAAAGCTAATTAGAGGAGATGAAACTTTTGAGCTCTGTCTTCAAGAATGGATTAAGTTCGGACAAGTAAAACAGGGTTATTTCAAACAGGGAAAAGAATATTAAAACACAAAGCATCTGTTACACAGAAAGGACTATGTATGCAAGGGGCTTTGGACTCTTTCTTAATAAATGTAAAACTTAATTGTTAGGAGATTTGGAATTAGAAGTGTGTGTGTGTGTGTGTGTGTGTGTGTGTGTTAAATGCAGTTACTTAGCCTCTCTGCCTGTTTCACTCCCTATAAAGGTGGCTAAATCATTTACAGAGTTGCTGTGAAAATTAAATGAAATCCTTATTAAACTGCAATAAAGTGCTTTGTAAATACAACTAACAATAATGCAAGGGAAAATGAATTGTCTTATATTAGAAATATAAGAGTATTGTGGGATTATAGAAGAAGGAGCAGTTTTATTGGCAATGGAGGAAGACTTAATAGAAGATCTAATTCTGTAGCTGAACCTTGCAGGAAGAATTTAGATTTCCGTTTGCGAGGAAAAGTCAAAGAAAAGGGGCATTCCAGGCTGAAAAAAAATCACTGGACTGAGAACTCTGTGGAAGGAATGTTTCCATGTGGTTCAAGCATGAGCTTTTTGTAGGGAAGTCATGGATTTTTAAATATTTTGCTGATGCTGAGGAGAGTAGACTTTGTATGGTAGGCAGTGAGGAGCTTTTGAAGCCAGGTAACTAACTACTGAATCTTTCTGTGATTTGAGGATATTGTATAGCTCTGACAGCAATGTATAAGATATATTGGAGATATGAGAGACAAAAGGGAAAACCGTTGCAATTGTCCATGGAAAACAAGGTTGTGGAGACAAATGACAATTTGGCAAAAGGCTTGAATGGAGAGATGGATCTGAGCAGAATACCTGGTGTTTGGATATCATAGTGGGTGAAGAAGGAAGAGTTGGATATGTACTTAATGCTTGTCTTTTGAATGGCTAGAAAAGGATAGTAAAAGGATTGATTTAGTCCCGTAACTTATTCAGAGGCATTTAAATTGTGGTGCCTCAAGGATATATTTTAGAGCTGTAGTTGGAAATTTATTATGAGATGGTGGGGGTAGTATGTGGAATTGGGAATTATCGGGATTGAGGTATTTGGAATAGATGAATTGTTTGAGGCAGAGGGGGAGGGGGAGAGGAAAAAGGGAGGGAGAAGAGAAGGAAGAAGAGAGGAAAGGGAAGTGGGTAGGGGACTGGGAACGTTTTTCAAGATTGCGGTATTTTAATTGCATAAGAAGGGGGAGGGAGGTTAATCTAGAAAAAAAATTACTTGATAAATAGACCAAAATATTTAGTAGTTAAGAGGAGTCCACGGATGACTCAGTAATTTAGTAAAAGTGGTTAGAAGTCAAATTCCAAAAAATCAACAAATGAGGGGATAGTTAAGAAGTAGTAGGGTAGGGCCTACTCTTGGGAAAGATGGAAAAGAGAAAGAGTAATTTGAAGGGGAAGAATAATGTATCAGTTGTTATGGGCTGAATGTTTGTCATCCCAAAATTGATACGTTGAAGCCCTAACTCCCAATGTGATGCTATTAGAAAGGGTTCTTTGGGAGGTAATTAGATTTAGATGAGGTTCTTGAGGTTAGACCCCCATAATGAGATTAGTGGCCTTATAAGCAGAGGAAGAGACATCAGAGTTTCCTGTCTACATTATGTTGTGGATACAGTAAGAAGTCAGCCATCTGTAAGCCAGGAAGAGAGTTCTCACCAGAACTAATCATGCTAGCACCCTGATCTTGGATTTCCTATCCTCTGAACTATGAGAAATGTTTGCTGTTTAAGTTACCTAGTCTATGGGATTTTGTTATAGCAGCCTGAGTTGACTAAGACATCAGTCAAGGTTCTGAATTACAAATATTAGAAATTTAACTTTCATTAAAAGAAGTCTTTTGAGGGATATCAGGTGGTTCAGGTATGGAAATTAAGACCCAAAGGAGGCTAGGCATCTAGAACCATATCCAGAACTACAGCCAAGATAATGTCAAGGGGCAGTCTGTCAAGGTCATTGCTTTTTGCTTCTTGAGACACTGGATGTTATAGCTTTGCCTCTTAGACTGGCATTGCTGTTCTTAGAAACCGGAAATTGTTATCATAGCACAGGGGAATATACTTTCTAATGGTGTCACTACAAAAAGTTGAAGAAAAGCTTTTTTTAAAAAAATGATGTATAGTTGACATATACAGTATTCTTTTTTAATTTTATTTTATTATGTTATATTAATCACCATACATTATATCATTAGTTTTTGATGTAGTGTTCCATGATTCATTGTTTGCATATAACACCCAGTGCTCCATTTAATACGTGCCTTCTTTCATACCCATCACCAGGCTAACCCATCCCCCCACCCCCTCCCCTCTAGAACCCTCAGTTTGTTTCTCAGAGTCCATAGTCTCTCATGGTTCGTCTCCCCCTCCGATTTCATTTTTTCCTTCCTACTATCTTTTTTTTTTTAAACATACAATGTGTTATTTGTTTCAGAGGTACAGGTCTGTGATTCAACAGTCTTACACAATTCACAGCATATACAATATTCTATTAGTTTCAGATGTACAACATAGTGACTCGACAATTCTATACATTATTAGGCTATGTTTACCACAGTAGGTATAGTTACCATTTGTCACCCTGCAATGTTATTATAATATTATTGACTTTTTTGTTCCCTATGCTGTAGTTATCATCCCCATGACTTATTTTATAACTGGAAGTTTATACCTCTTATCTCCTTTACCTGTTTCACCCATCCCTCCCACCCCCTACTGTCTGGCAACCACCAGTTTGTTCTCTGTATTTGTGATTCTATTTTTTGTTTCTTCATTTTTTTTTAGATTTTATATATAAGTGGAATCATATGGTACTTGTCTTCTTTGTCTGACATATTTTACTTAGAATAGTACTCTCTAGGTCCATCCATGTTGTCACAAATGGCGAGATCTCATTCTTTTTTATGGCTGAATAATATTCCGTTGTGTGTGTGTGTGTGTGTGTGTGTGTGTATACACATATGTACCACACCTTCTTTATCCATTCATCTACTGATGGACACTCAGTTTGCTTCCTTAACAACTGCAGTAAATTTAGTGTTTTTGTTTTCTTTGGGTAAATACCCAGTAGTGAAATTACTGAATCATGGTATTTCTATTTTTAACTTTTTAAGGAACCTCTGTACTGTTTTCCACAAGAGGTTTCACCAGTTTACATTCCCACCAGCAGTGCTATATAGTTCCCTTTTCTCCACGTCCTTGCCAACACTTGTTATATCTCCACTTTGTGATACTAGCCATTCTGACAGGTGTAAGGAGATATAGCTCATTGTGGTTTTGATTTGCATTTTCCTGATGATTAATGATGTTGAGTATCTTTTCATGTGTCTGTTGGCCCTCTATATCTTCTTTGGAAAAAAGTGTGTTCAGGTTGTCTGCCCATTTTTAATTGGATTATTTGTTTTGGTCCTGAGTTGTATAAGTTCTTTACATATTTTGAATATTAACCTCTTACAAGATACATGATTTGTAAATATCTGCTCCCATGCAGTAAGTAGTCTTTCTGTTTTGTTGATGGTTTTCTTAGCTGTGCAAAAGGTTTTTATTTGGGTTTTGTCCTAATAAGGTTTATTTTTGCTTTTTTGTTTCCTTTGTCTGAGGAGACATATCTAGAAAAATGTTGCTAAGGCCAGTGTCCGATAGATTACTGCCTCTGTCTTATTTAAGGAGTTGTATGGTTTCAGGTCTAACATTTAGGTCGTTAAATCCATTTTATTTTTGTGTATGCTGTAAGAAAATGGTCCAGTTTCATTTTTTTTTTTTTTTTTTTGCATGTAGGTGTTCTTTTTTTTCAACATCCTTTATTGAAGAGACTTTTTTTCCCCCCTATTATATACTCTTGTCTCCTTTATCATAGATTAATGACCATGTAAGTGTGGGGCTATTTTGGGGCTCTCTATCCTGTTCTGTTAATCTATATGTCTGTTTTTGTGCCAGTACTATACTTTTTTAATTAATACAGCTTTTGTAGTCTATCTTGAAATCTGAGATTTCAATACCTCAAGCTTTGTTCTTTTTAAGATTGCTTTGGCTATTCAAGGTCTTTTATGGTTCTGTACAAGTTTTAGGATTTTTTATTCTAGTTCTATGAAAAATACTATTTTTTTTAATAGAGATTGCATTGAATCTGTAGATTGCTTTGGGTGGTATGGACATTTTAACAATACTAATTTTTCTAATTTATGAGCATGGTATAGCTTTTCATGTATTTTTGTGTTATCTTCACTTTCATCACTGTATTCTAGTTTTCAGAGTACAGGTCTTTCATCTCTTTGATTAAATTTATTCCTAGGTATTTTATTCTTTTTGAAGCAATTATAAATGGGATTGTTTCCTTAATTTCTCTTAAAATCTTTTTTAGTTTTTATGATGATATTTGTCTGTCTTTGATGAGGCGGGGGGTGGGGCACAGTGGGAGAAGCACATTGATAATGGTAAGGTCCAGGAACAGAAAGTAAGTAGAAAGATAAGATCACAGATGAGAGAGGGTAGCCTTAGAAATGATGAGCAGCTCAGTTCTTTCTACTAGATAGGGGATAATAAAATGATGGGTGAAGATATAGAGACATGTCAAGGTCTAAGAAAGGGAGGTTGTGGCAAGGCTTGGATCTTTATGATATAAGTGATATATTTTGAGAATAAATGAGTGTAGGGTAATATGGGACTTCATAGTAGAATTTTTGGGGCAAAAATGGAATAAGATATTAACTAAGAATGAATAAAATAATGGGTATTTGAAAGCATGAGTTGGCATAACATGACCTTGTAAAATACAATGGTGTGGAGGTAGTGATAAGTTTATGTTGGTGGTTAGTATTTAATTGAGCAGTGTCTACCAGAATTATTCTAGGTACTGAGAAAAACTAGCTGGTAAAGAATAAAATGTGGGGGTGCCTGGGTGGCTCAGCTGGTTAAGTGTCTGCCTTCGGCTCAGGTCATGATCTCACGGTCCTGGGATCGAGCCCCACATTAGGCTCCCTGCTCAGTGGGGAGTCTGCTTCTCCCTCTCCCTCTGTCACTCCCCCTGCTTGTGCTCTCTTGCTCTCAAATAAAATCTTAAAAAAAATGTGTTTTTGAGGACCAATTGTGTTTATGTATTGAAAAAAGTAGAATAGAGCCAGACTGCCAAGCACCTTTTGAATATGATATAATAGAGTGTTACTGAAAGTTTGGGAACAGAAAAAATGACACAGGAAAGTAGTAGTTAAGCAATACTTATCATAAGTGGGATAGTCTAGTTGTGGAGTTATTAAGGCCTGAATTAGGATGGCAGTGGTAGAAATGAAAGGGAAAAGTTTAAAAACAATAGATAATTAAAAGGCAAAATATCTCTTGATGATCCCAGTATATGAGGAGTGCATTTGGAGTTTGTGTATTAGATAGATGGGAGAATAGTGTAAATATTGCTGAAAGGGAGGTTGAGGTAAGAATTAAGATATTACATGGAAGGGTGTATTAGTTTCCTAGGGCTGCCACAACAAAATATCACAAACTGGGTGGCTTACAACAACAGAAATTTATTCTCTCTCAGTTCTGGAGCCTAGAAAGTCTGAAATGAAAATGTCAGGAGGACCACATTCCCTCTGAGACTCTGGGTAGAAGAACTCTTTGTTGTCTCATCCTAGCTTCTGATGGTGGCCATCAATCTGTAGCTTTCCTTGGGTTGCATTACTACAATCTCTTCGTCTAGTGTCATATGGCATTTCTGTCATGGCGTTTTCCTTTTTGTATAAAGATAGCAGTCACATTGGATTAAGCCTACCCTCCAGTATGACCTTATCTTAACTTACATTTTGATTACATATGCAGAGACCGTTATTTCCAAGGTCTTTGGAATCTTGGTTCCTAAAGTCACATTCACAGGTACTTGGAATTGAGGGTTTCATTGTATCTTAAGGGGAACACAACTCAATTCATAACAAAGGGGTAATGATTTTGGTTTTGATTGTGTTAACTGAGATTTTGAGGCTTGATTTGAATCAAAGTACCAAGTGAACACAGCATTAGAAGACGTGAGGTATGAGTTAGTTTGAACAAGGCTGGAGACATAGATTCATGAATTATTAAAACTTTTTATTGACGTACATACAGAGAAAAGTATTCATGCTAAGTGTGCAGTTGGATGAACTGTTGCAAAGTGAGCATGTCCATGAAACCATCACCCTGGTCAAGAAATAAATCTTTACTGGCACTCCAGAAGCCCCCTCACACACTTACACTCTTTCCAATCACAAATCTCTCTGTCTTCCTTAGTAATAACCACAATTCTGACTTCTAACGCCATAAATTAGTTTTATCTGTTTTTGAGCTTTATATATAATACTTTTTTGTTGACGTTGTGAAATTCATTCATCTTGTTAGATGTAGCATTTTTTTAACACCACTGTGTAGTATTCTGTCCATCACTGATCCATAATTTATCAGTTTTAATGTTGGGCAGACGTTTGGGTTGTGTTCACTTTGAGGCTTTTATGAACAGTACTGCTATGAACATCATCGTACTTCTCTTTTAGTGGTGGAATTTCTGGCTCATTTTGTGCATGTGTTTGTTGAATAAGTTCTCAAAGAACACCAATTTATACTTCCTATCAGTAGCTTATAAATTTCAGTTGCTTCACATCTTCACCAGCCCTTTGTAATGTCAGTATTTTTTTTGTAACCATTCTGAGCAGTATGCAATGGTATAACATTGTGATTGTAATTTGTATTTCCCTGATGGCTGGGATCTAAGGATTATGGGCCATTGAATATCCTTTTGTGAAGTGTCTGTTAATTCTTTTCCCATTTTATTCAGTTGTATTGTCTTTGTCTTCTTATGGATTTGTTGGAATTGTTTATGTATGCTAGGTTTGAACCCTTATATGTATTGCAAATTTCTCCTATTCTGGCCTTTTCACTCTATTAATGGTGTCTGTAGATGAACAGAAGTTCCTTAATAATTATCCAGGTAGTCAAAACCAATCTTTGTCTTTATAATTAATTCTTTGTCTTATTTACAAAATCTTTCTCTAGTGCATCATCATGAAAACATTTTTCCCCAGGGATCTTTATCATTTTGCCTTTACTATGATTCATCCAGAGTTTGTTTTTGTGATTATGAAGTAGGGCCCATATTTTTTCTTAATTTACTATCCAGTTGACCATCACCATTTATGGAAGAGAGCTTCTGCTCTGCCGTGCTGCCTTTATAATAAATCAAGTAACTGCCCATGCCTGGGTTTATTTTTGGTCTCTCTTTGTTCTGTTGGTCCACTTTGCTATCTTGGCATAAATGTCACAATATCTCATTATAAATTTATGATATATCCTGGTATTGGGTAGAGGAAGTCCACCTACTTGTTCAAGTTTAATGTGGCTAGTCTTTGTCTTTTTCCTTTCTATATACATTTTAGTAGCAGTTTATCAATTGCCACAAAAAACCTGCAGGGATTTTTTTATTGTGAGTGCATTAAATCTATAGAATTAATGTGGGGCTAAATTGACATCTTTATAAAATACTGAATCTTTCAATCTGTGAATCTTGCCATTGACTGAGGTTTTCTTTACTTTTTTTTTTCCCCATAAAACTTCCTAGTTTTTTCTGTTTGTAGCGATCTTGCATAACTATAAATTTTTTATTAAATTAAGTTATTCCTTCTTTTTTTCAGATTTTATTTATTTAGAGAGAGCGAGCGAGTGAATGAACATGAGTGGGGGTGGAGCAGGGATGGGGGGGAGAGAGAGAATCTTAAGCAGACTCTGCCCTGAGTGCAGAGCCCTTGAGGGACCTGAGATCATGACCTGAACTGAAATCCAGTCAGTCGCTTTACCAACTGAGCCACCCAGGTGCCCCTAATCCAAGTTATCCTAATTAAAGATTTCAAATTATTTGTGTTTTGATGTTATTATTATAAATCATATTTTAAAATATTACTCATTATTTGCAGGCATATAAAAATCTGATGATTTAGATATCATGACCTTATATCCAGAGACCTGTTAACTTCATTTATTTCTTTTTTTTTTTTTTTTTTTTTTTTTTTTTATTTTTTTTATTTATTTGAGAGAGAGAAAGCATGAGAGGGGGGAGGGTCAGAGGGAGAAGCAGACTCCCTGCCGAGCAGGGAGCCCAATGCGGGACTCGATCCTGGGACTCCAGGATCATGACCTGAGCTGAAGGCAGCCGCTTAACGAACTGAGCCACCCAGGCACCCAACTTCATTTATTTCTAATACTTTGTTGAATCTTTTGGATTCTCCATCTACACAGTCATGCCATCTGTGAAAAAAGAAAGCCTTATTTCTCTCCAATCCCTATACTTTTGTTTTTCTTTTCCTTTGTTTATTGCTCTGGCTAGGACCTCCACTGTGATGTTGAATTAAAGTGGTGATCACAGGCATCGTTGTCTCATTCCTAATCTCAGAGTTAAAAAAAAAAAAGTGTTTAACATTTCATAATTAAGTATGATGTTCTCTGTAGTTTTTTTTTAATAGAATCCTTATCAGATTAGGAAATTTTCTATTCCTAATTTGCTAAGAAATTTTATCATGAATGGTGTTTAATTTTATCAAGTACTATATCTTAATTTTGAGGTGATTGGATGATTTTCCCCCCTTTTTTAATAATGTGTTGAATTCCATTTTTTAAAAATGTTAAACCATCTTTGTGTTTCTGGAATAATCACAGTTTGGTTTTGATGAATATATCTCTTATTATATCACTGGATTCAGTTTACTGTTATTTTCTTGATTTTCTTTTCTTCATCTATATTTATCCATTGTCTTGGAATATTCCTTTCTTATGATCTTGCCAAGTTTTGGTATCAAGGTTATGCTGGGCTCAAAAAAACTGAGTAGTACTGCATCTTTTTCTATCCTGTGTATGAATTTAAGATTGGTGCTATTTTTCTCTTTAACTGTTTGATGGAATTAATAGGTAAAGCCATCTGAGCCTGGAGTATTTTTTTATGAGAAGGGTTTTTAGTTATAGGTTCAATTTCTTAATAATTATGGTACTACTTAGATTTTCTTTATTCTCTGTCACTTAGGACCCATTCTGTTTTTGTAGGTATTTGTCAATTTCATGCTTTTAAATCTAATGACATGAAGCTTTTTTTATAATGTCCTCTTATTACCTTTTTTTTTTTTTAATATCTGAAGGATCTGCAGTGATGCCCCCCTTTTCATTCCTCATATTTGTAATTTGTGTCAGCTTGGTTTTTGGATCAGTCTTGCAGGGAGTTTTATCGATTTTATTAGACCTACCAAGGAACTCACCTTTGATTCATGATTGATCCTCTCTGTTATGTTGTTGTTGTTGTTGTTGTTTTCTGTTTCACTATTTTCTGTTCCATATTTTCTTCTACTTTTTTTGGAGAGTTTATTTCCTGTTTCTTTTCTATTTCTTGAGATGAATGGTTATTGATTTGCAGCCTTTCTCTTTTTCTTATATATACATTTGAGCCTATTTTTTTCCCTTTAGTCATGACTTTGTCTGCATTGTGTGCAGATAAATGTAAAAAAATTTCCATGTGATCTTTTTTGGACTCTTGGATTATTTTGAAAATTATTATTGGGGTGCCTGGGTAGCTCATTGGTTGAGCATCCAACTCTTGGTTGCAGCTCAGGCCATGATCTCAAGCTTGTGAGATCGAGCCCTGTGCCAGGCCCCACGTCAGGCTCCACACTCAGCTTGGAGTCTGCTTGAGAAATTCTCTCCATCTCCCTGCCCCTCTGCCCCTCCCCCTGCTTGTGTGGGCACTTGTGCTCTCTCTCTCTTTCTGAAATAAATAAAACCTTAAAAAAAAAAAGAAAATTATTAACTAAACATATGAAGATATTTTAGTGACCTTAGTTTTTGATTTTTAGCTTAATTACATTGTGTCAAAGAACTTGTGTCTGATTTCAGTCTTTGGGTGCAACATTAGGTCAATGTTGACAATTCCATGTATACTTGAAAAGAATGTACATTGCCCTTCTTCAGTTAATTGTTTTCTCTGTGTGTTATATATCAATTAGGTCAAGTTGGTTGCATTGTTCAATCTTTATCTCTTTTGATTTTTTCTCTACTTTTTCAGTTAATTACTGAGGTGTCTTAAAATGATATTCCATGATGTGGATTTGTCTTTTTTTTATTTTGATTCTGTGAAGTTTTGCTATGTATACTTTGAGGCTGAATTATCAAGTACAATTAAATTTGGAATTGTTTTATCTTTTGGCTCCTGGCCCTTTTATCATTAAATAGCCCACCATCTCTCGCAATACTTCTTTCCTTAAAGTCTACTTTGTCTGATTTTAGTATAGCTACGTTAGGTATATTTTGGTTAGTGTTTGCATTTTATCTTTTCTCCAACCTTTACTTTCAACCTTTCTGTGCTCTTAAATTTAAGGCATGTCCCTTGTAAACAGCATGTAATTTTTAAATCGAAGCTGCTAAGCTTTGTCTTTTATTTGGCATATTTAGTTATTTATAATTAATTATCACTTACATATTTGGGCTTAAATGTTATGTTACATTTTAATTTCTACTTGTGTATATGTTCTTTGCTTTATTCATTTATTCATTGCTTTTCTTTCTATTACTTTTCTTTCTGTTTTCCCCCTTATTAAATTGTTAGTGTTGTAGTTTTTTGCTGTTCATTCAGTGGCTACTTTAGAGATTATAAAAGACATTCTTGACTTTATTAAAGTTCGATATAAATTAGTATGTATATTATTCCTTTTTAGACAATACAGGAGACTGTCAAACCCTTCAGCTCTAGCCTTATTCTGCTATTAGTGCTAGCATCTGTGTCTGTGTATGTGTATCCTGTAAGACATTAATGTTTTATACAGTAAATATTTAGTTTTTGCAGTGTGTTTACCTTTTCTATAGTTCTTTCTCTCTGCATCTTGTTTCTGCCTGGAATCCCTTTCTTCTGCCTAAAGAACATCCTTTGTATTTTCTTTAGTGAGAATCTGCTGATTAAGTTCTTTCTTTTTCTTTTTTGCCTGAAATTTCTCTACTTTCTTTTAAAATGTAAAACAGCTTTATTGATATAGTTTGCATACCATATACTTCACTAATTTAAAGTGCATAATTCATGGTTTTTAGTATATTTAGAGCTGTTCAACCATAATCAGTCAACTTTAGAATATTTTCATCACTGTCTGCTCCCCCCAAAGCAGTCATTCTCCCATTTCCCCTCTCCTCTCCCAGTACTAGGCAATCATTAATATACTTTGTTTTTATAGATTTACCTATTCTGTACATTTCATGTAGATGTTATATAATATGTAGTCTTATATGTCTGATTTATTTCATTTAGCATAATGATTTGAAGGTTCATCCATGTACATATATCGGTACTTCATTCTTTTTTATTGCCACATAATCCGTTGTATGGATATATCACATTTATTCATCCGTTGATGGACATTTGCATTATTTATGCTTTTTGGCTCTTATGAATAGTGTTGCTATATACATTCATGTATTAGTTTTTGTGTGGACGTATATTTTTATTTCACTTGGGTATTTACCTAGGAGTGGAACTGTGGTAACCGTAACCTTTGAGGAATTACCAGTTTGTTTTCCAGAGTGGCTGTACTGTTACACATTCCTACTAGCATTGTAGGGGGCTTTTCCAGGTCCTTAACAAACACTTATTATTTGGCTTTTTTTTTTTTAGGATTTTATTTATTCACTTGAGAGAGAGCAAGTACAAGCAGGGGGAGGGGGAGAGGGAAAGGGACAAGCATACTCCCTGCTGAGCACAGAGCCAAGAGGCAGGCTTGATCCCAGGACCCTGAGATTATGACCTGAGCCCAAGTCATTTGCTTAGCTGACTGAGCCACCCATGCATCCCTATCTGACTTTTTGATTGTAGCCATCATAGTGGGTGTGAGGTGGTATGTCATTGTTGTTTTAATTTGCATTTTCCTGATGGCTAATGATGTTCACCTTTAAAATGTGCTTATTGGCCATTTGTGTATCTTCTTTCAAGACATGTCTATTTAGGTCCTTTGCTCATTTTTCGATTGGATTATTTGTAATTTTACTATTGAGTTATAAGAGTTCTTTTTATATTCTAGATACAAATACTTTTTTTTTTTTTTTTTTTTAATTTATTTATTTGAGAGAGAGAGAATGAGAGAGAGCAAGCACATGAGAGGGGCGAGGGTCAGAGGGAGAAGCAGACTCCCTGCCGAGCAGGGAGCCTGATGCGGGACTCGATCCAGGGACTCCAGGATCATGACCTGAGCCGAAGGCAGTCGCTTAACCAACTGAGCCACCCAGGCGCCCGTAGATACAAATACTTCTATGACCTGCAATTTTTTTCTTCCAACCTGTAGGCTGTATTTTTACACTCTTGATGTTGTTCACTTAAACACAGAAGTTTTTGTTTTTAATTAAGTCCAGTTTATCTCCTTTTTTATCCTTTTGTTGCTTGTGCTTTTAGTGTCCTGTCTAACTAAAAAGGTTTTGCCTAACATAAGTTCATGAAAATTTGCTACTATATTATAGGAGTTTTATAATTTCACTCTTACATTTATGTCTATGATCTGTTTTGGATTAATTTTTATGTATGCTGTGACGTTTTTTATGTGGATATTCAGTTGTCCCAGGACTGTTTGTTGAAAGATTATTCTTTGCCCATTGAATTATACAGGCACCTTTGTTGAAAATCAATTGACCTTAACTGTAATAAACTTGTTACTGGACTCTCCATACTGTTCCATTGATTTCTGTGTCTATCTTACACTAGTTTCACACAGTTTTGATTACTGTATACAGTTTTGCCACATGTTTTTCATGACTATATAGTTTTGCATAGTCTTGAAATTTAGAAGGTGTTAGTCTTCCAACTTTGTTCTTTTTTTTTGGTTTGGCTATTCCTACTCACTTTAATTTCCATATGCATTTAAGGTAACCTTATCAGTTTAAGCAGTGATGCCAGAAACTACACAATAAGTTAATCAGGGAGAGTTTGACTTAAAGAATTACTAACTTTGAAAAAAAAAAAAAACATACAATATAAGGAGACTGTGTGGTATGGGAAGGCTGTGAGGGAGTGTACCCAAGGAAGGACAAACTTGGAAGGGGCTCAGACTTTGTTGAGAAAGTATAGTTCAGGCCACCTGATAGTAGAGAAGGCTGGAGCTTGTCTGGAATTATTAGGCAAGGAATAAGCTATTTTCTGGGAGTAAAAGTGGTGGAGTGTATAGTGGGATTTCTGGTGCTAGTGGGGCAGTAGACTTCTGAGAACATTTGGCTGCATGGAGTCTGGTTTCTGTGTTATGAAGACTGAGGAATGGTTATTGCCTGGCTGAGGCTGCAATTTGTAGGCGGACTGAGTCTGGACACATGGCTGGGGCTGGCTTTTCCCAATATCCTCACACCCATGCTGCTCACTCCTAGTCTGCATTGGACATAGTAGGAGAGCCTCTCCCTGTGGAGTTCCTATAGCGCCATGTTCTGAGAAAGCTTAACACCATATTTACGTGAAAGGAGAAGTACTTAAAGGAATTCCATTTATCAGAGAGCATATATGGATGGTGCATTTGGAGTTGACAGACAATAAATTGGATAACACATTCGTCTCCATAGTGTAAAGGCACTTTAAAGGTATATGAGATTAGAAGCTAAATATTATGTGTTTTGTTGTCCTCTTAAGCCAATTGAAATGGAACATGTCTATATGAACTATCCATTCATGTAAATAAAACATTTTAATTTAAATATTTAGAAAGTATATGGAATGTAGAAACAACAAATATAATTTTTAAAATTTCTACTAGTCTGTTTTTTGAATGTTATAATTTGCATTAATTTCTGACTTATGTGAGATACTTATTCTGCAGATGCTGATTTACTGCTTTAACATATCAAATTTTGACAGTTATCATATTTCATCAAATGTAAGAGGTCATTGATTAAGAGATACACTGATTTTATAGACCATTAAGAAGAAAACAACCTATGACAGTACTTTCCTATCACCTGGAATTTCTATTTTATGGGTATTGACTTATTTTTATTTATTGGACTTTTATTTCATACTTACCAGTATTCATAGATTTTTAGAAATCATCATAACTTGTGTGCATCCATGAAAAGCAAAGTGTAAGTGGAAAAATGGTTAAGGTATTTCTAGTCTTCAAATTCAGAGTCCTTCTTTATATTGTTTTTGCCTCTGTGCTGTGAAGAGCTCTTTGATGCAGTCTTTCTTAAAAGATGTGTTTGTAGCATAGGGAATATAGTTAATGGTATTTTGATAACTTTATATGATGACAGCTGGTAACATTTACCGTGGTGAGCATTTTGTAAGGTATACAATTGTCAAATGACTATGTTGTATACCTGAAAGTAATATATTATTGTATGTCAATAATACTTCAAAAAAAAAAAAAAAAAAGATGTGTTGTAGAGTTACAAGACCACCCTTAGATTCAGTAATTCTCTAAGATTTCTAGGACTCAGCATATATTTGTACTCAAGGTTATGATTTATTACAGTAAAAGCTCCCACACTAAACAAAAGGTCACAATGCAAAGTCTGGGGAAAATCAGGCACAAGCTTCCAGAGCCCTCTCCCAGTGGAGTTGAACAGCATATACTTAGTTCCCCCAGGAATGACTTGTAACAACATGGGTGAAATGTTGCTAGCCATGGAAGTTCATTAGAGACTCCATGAACAGAATTTTATTGGAGATTGATCATGTAGGCCTAGCACATATCCAAATTCCAGATTCTTAGAAGGAAGAAAGTAGGTGTTTGTTATAAACCTATTGTTTGTACAGAACAATTTAGGCACAGTGAGCCACTATTACCAATTAATGGTGGGAACTTTACTCAGATCTTTTAAGTTACCCACCATTAGCCAAAGGCCATCCTTGCATGAAGGCCTTTTTAAGGATACCAGTTTAGGCTCACTATGTTAACTCTTTATTGCACAGAAGTACATTGTCTCAGATTTTTCTTACAAGCCTCTAATATCCATTCTGCAAGTTTTCATTGTAGTGCTATCCTGATCTTACTAGAAAGATACAGTGGAACATATAATTCTTGCTTTAAAGGTCATAGGTCATAGGGTTGCCAATCATCAGTGATGCCACCAGGAATAATAACCAAGTTTGCATATACATAGGCCACTTGTGACCCAATTTTAGAGGTGGAAAAGATCTGCATCTTGGAGACAGTGGAAAAAAAATGACCTAAAAATGGCTTTTTTTTTTTTAAGATTGCTTGCTATATTGAATGGTATATTAAAGAGCTTAACTAGATTCAAAGGATAGTGAATATTTTCATTGAGATGATTTTTATGGAAATTAGGATGGAAGAGATTATGGTGGGTGGTAGGATTATAGTACAAATCGTGGGAGTCTAGTTTTGTCCATCTTTTGACAATGCAGAAGAAGGGCCAAATCGTCAAACAGTGCTGAAAATGACTCTAGACATATAGTCTGGTAATATTCAGCCCCCTTACTTTTTCCATTTTCTTTCCCCTTCAACAGTTTTACATGTGTAAGATTGGAGCTGCTCTGATAGAAGTTCTAAGCACTGTCCTTTGTAATTTTCCCCCATAAGTCTTTTCTGTTTGCATCTGTATTCTCACTACTCTTGTTCTGGGCATTTATATCTCATGCTTAGTTTAGTGCAGTGGCCTCCTATGATAGTTTCCTAGGGCTGCCATAACAAATTATCATAAACTTGGCTTAAAACAAAGATTTATTCTTTTATAGTTGTGGAGAATAGAAGACCATGCTACAAGTGTCTACAGGGCCACATTCCCTCCAGAAAGCTCTAGGGGAGATTCTTTTCCTTCCTTCTCCCAGCTTCTGGTGGTCACAGACATTCCTTGGCTGCATAACTCCAGTCTCTGCCTCAGTTTTAACATGGTCTTTGCCACTCTTTTCCATGTTTGTTACTTATAAGGACAGTTGTCACTGGATTTAGGGCCTACTTGGGTAATCCAGGATGTTCTCATCCTGAGATTTTTAATTATATCTGCAGAGACCCCTTTTCCAAATAAGGTCATAATCAGAGCTTTATACTCCTAATTGCTCTTTCTGTATCTGTACTTTTTTTTTTCCCACTATAACAAGTGAACTTCTGCTAGATGAATTTCCTAGCTTATTTTTTGGCTTCCTAAATCTTCACTCTATGATGTTACTTCTTTTTTTCCTTCTGCTTGTTTACACTTTCTCTGATTTGGCTTTAAGCTTCTGAAGGGTAAGGAATGTTCCTCCTCCTTGTCCTTCCTCAGCATTAAGCCTGGTCGATACAGGTAGGTGTTAAATAAGTGTTAATGAACAAAATGGATGCACACATAAACTGAATTAAGAATTTGCCTTTCTGGCTTCATCTCTGTTATTTTTTAATTTTTTATTTTTATCAATACCTGGATTTTTCTGGTTTCCCAGACTCTCCTTGCATTTTCTGTTTCTGTGAATCTCTTTATTTTTGTTTTTCTATAGTGCCTTTTCTCTGCTTGGAAAAACTCCCCTTGCCTAAGATCCAGCTTAAATTCCACTATTCTTCCACAAATCTACTGAAATAAAATTAGAATTACTAGTTTATGCTTAGCTAAAAGAAAATTTCACTTTTTCGATGGAGCTTTTCTCACTGTACACATGTCTCTCATTCCTTCTCCCAAGTTACTATACATTGGCACCCTTGACTGGGGTGACTCTCATAAATGTGATATATCCCACTTTGTCTCGGAATGCCTAGGTAACTGTTATTCTGGCATAATTATTAATAATGCTCTTTCACTTCCCGTTCACTGTAAAAAATTTATGTTTTGGCTAGGATAACAAATTATATGGTCACTCTACTCATAATATTCATTGCCTTAGAAGCATTATTTTTTCGTCTAAATTCTTAGCTCTTGGAAATCTCGGGGTATACTATTTTCTACCTGATAGTACCTAGTACTTAATATTCAGTGAATGAAACTCAGTAAATATTTTAACTCTTACTATGTGCCATACCTACTGTATTTTGGTCCATATTAGCTCACTTCCTTTTTCAATCTAGATTTGTCTTATAATATCGAATCCTTTGCCCCAATATTTTTCACTTACACCAGCCTTGTAAAACCTTAACTCTAAATCAGTATAGCTGTACAGATGTTTTATGCTTACCTCTCAGCTACTAGAGGTGCTTGGGGGACATACAGATTGGTGCCACTATAGAATTAGGCGTTAGCTTTAACTGGATCTAAAACAATTCTAGCAGAGTTTCCTTTGGTGCTATATGTTTTGAATTTTTTGAAAAAATTTAGTGAAATCTTGTTAATTAGATGATAATAGTCCCATTTTATAGGTGATAAAACAGGCTGTCAAGTACCCAGGGTCACACTGATAAAAATTTAGACATCTGTGTGTTCTTGAATCTAGGTTAGTCTGGCTCCAAAGTTCTTGCTTTTTCGTTCCACCCTCTCATCGTTCACAATTTAAGTCTCATTCTCAGTTCTGAGAAGTACTGTACTACTGAACCATAGGCTCCACATAATTGTTTAGAGATGTCTCTTAAAACAGTAAATTTGAGATTTCTGGATTATTAATGCATGTTGTATAAATGTGTGTATACATTTTTACTTGGGTCTGGCTGTCCTTATGAGAATTGATAATAGATCAGTGTCTTTGAAGCACCTGTTCTTTACAATGTCTACTTCATCTGAGAGTACATTTCATAGGTCTTCTGTTTTTATGTATCACTTATAAGGTTAAAGTAAATTAAAGGATCAGAAATAAATTCATTAGTATGGTTAAAAAACAATTCTTTTGGTTGAAAAATTGCTTAATGTTATAAATTTTACTGCTGGAATAGCAGTAAAGCTTAAGTTAATATAATTACTATGGTATTTGGGGAAATAAATGTTATTAGGATTAAAACTCATAATTTCATTGGTGTTTAAAACTTGCCACAATTTCACAGGTTGCAATGGGATTGAAAGAGCAAATTCTTAGTAATTGTTAGGAAAATCCATTCTCCCAAGAGCATTTCACCTCTAGTAGGAGTAGTACGGACTTAAGAACTATAGCCCCCCCCCCCTTTTATTTTGAAAATCACTGAGCTTTTGAATGTCCCCATTAATAGCCTTTCTAGATATTCTTTCTGTGAAACATTTAGAATTTATTTATAATGTGCTCAGCATGATGGAGTTGGAAAGATTACTTTTTGAAGCCAGAAGGCTTCTGGTCTCTCTTTTGCCACTAGCTATATGGTAAGGGCAAATCACCTCAAATGTCTCTGTAAAATGAGATTAGATTAGATGTTCTCTGAATTCTCTTCCAGATCTAAGATTTTGTGCTTCTGTTCTGAAAATATGAAGAAACTGTGCTTTTAAGCATATAGTAAACTTAACTAAAGAGAACCTTTATTTATGTTGGTTAAATCAAGATATTTTCTTTATTTGAAATTGAAAGGTGTGATTGAGAATAGATGGTGGAAACAACATTTTAGAGCATTTTGTAAAGGCTGAAATTACTACTTAAAGGTAAGATGATATGATACAATGGGATAAAATTTATAGTTAGTGTTAATATATGGAAATATTGTAGTAGAACGTTTGCCATCTCTTGCATCCGTTATTCCCTGTGTTTGGTTACATGTGAATCATTATAACTCTTTTTGGCTGATTTTTTGTTGAGTTTTATAGAAAACTCAGACCTGTAGTTAGAAGTTTTATTAAACTTCCATTCTAGAACTGTACCTCATGAAACAAATGTTATATAGCTGTACTCGAACTGTAGTCATTGGCCACATGTGGCAATTGAGCTATTCTAGGAATTGTTAAACACTGTGCCAAAGCATAATTAGAAGTTTTAGTTTTAGTTTAGTTCTCTACTGTGTCATTTCTGATTACTGCCCTTTACTCATTTTGGATTCAGCCTTCCCTCTCGTCTTATTTTCTGTATTTTGGCCTAGTACTGGATCTTTGATTAACCTGCATTGGTATACCTAGCCTATGAAAATCTTAGTTTTCAAGGCACAGCTTAAATTCCACCTGTTGCAAAGCTTTCCCTGATTCTACTATGGCAGATGGCACTGTCTCTTATTATTTGTATGATCTCGGGTAAGTTTTTTTTTTCTTGATGTGTCATATGGGGAAAAAAATTACCTCTCTACCTTACAATGTGCTTTTTTTGTGGGGAGGGATAGGGTGTGGGGATCAAATGAAATGGTTAAATGAAAATCTAATAAAATGGTATGTAAAAACTGACAATTTTCAGGAATGTACAACTGTAAGGTGATGAGACATCTTATAAATGTGAAAACTAAGTCTCAGAGAAATTGACTTCCCTACCATCTCACATTATCCACCTCACTTTGCTTAGAACTTTAATTCCTACAATCTTTAGCTACATTGGTTTCTATAACCCTTTGATCCTATTTCCTTTTCTTCTTTTCTTGACGAGCTGAAAGTCTATGTATGGCCTATCATTGAACTGACTTCTTTGTACCATTAGCCCCTTGTTCATCTTTTATCTGTGCTAGCCTGGTAAAACTCTCAACCTAGGTTAAATCTTACATACTATTTGCCTTTTCCATGCCTCCACTCAGGCAGCTGCATGCTGATGGATGTCACCATAATTCAAGAGTGTAACTGCAGGTGATTCTTGGTACTACCCTGAAATCTACGTTTCCCTAGTCAGTGGTTCTTTTTTCTACTCTTAAAAAAATTATTGAGGACTACAGTGAGCTTTTGTTAGTGTGGATCTTATATGCCAGTATTTACTTGATTAAAAATTAAAACTGAGTAATTTTTAAATGCTTTAATTCCTTCAAAAATAATCATTATATGTTAACAAATATTTTTATGAAAATAAGTATTTTCTATTAAAAATAGTGATGAGTGGTATACTTTATTTTGCAAATGTTTTTAACATCTATCTTAGTAACAACTGGATTTTCATACCTGCTTCTGTATTTAACCTGCTGAATATCATATGTTCTGGAATATCCACTGTATACTTATGACAGAAGGGAATGAAAAAGATGGTTACCTAGAACGACTGTGACCTTAGTTTTGATTTTATTAACCACCTTAAAAGGTCTTGGGGACTCTCAAGAGTCACACTTTGAATACTACTTTGTTCCGTCTACTCTTCCCCCACAGCTGTTTTATACCTTATGTCTTTTTAAGCCTCTAGACATCCTCTCTTATTCTCACATGAAATCCTTGCTTTCTATTTTAAAGAGCAAACACAAGTAGTCAGAAAAGAACTTTCACTACCATACGTACCCATCTGTAAAGGTAGACTGCAAGCTACAACTGAGGTACAATCAATGGCTAACGATATCCCTCAGAGTCCTGTCCCACACTGTGTTTTCTCAAAGATATCACTTTTAACAACTGTGCCTTTTCTTGTCTCATATATTTTCCTTTTCAATCATTTCAGTCAGCATGAAAATATGTTATAATATTTCTCATTAAGAAAAGACTTTCCGTGATGCATAATATCTCTTGAGCTACTGTCTGATCTCTTTGTCTTTATAGTAAAAATCATCTCGAGTTATCTATATACAAAATGTTCTCCCATTCTTCTCCTAGTCTCATTTTTATATAAAACAGTTTTATTAGGTGTAAGTGACATATAATAAGCTGCACTACTTAAGGTTTACAATTTGATAAGTTTTAACAAAGATGTTGCCTGTTAAAACATCACTACAGTGAAGATATTGAATATTATCTATCCCTCCCAAAAGTTTCCTTGTATTGTCTGTAAATCATCCATCCCATCCTTTCCTATCCACCTTCCCCTAAGCAAGCACCTACCTGCTTTTTGTCATTGTAGTTTGCATTTTCTAGAGTTTTATATAAATGGAATTATATTTTATGTACTCTTGCTTTCTTCTTTCAGCATAATTACTTTGAAATTTAACCATATTGTCGCATGTATCAGTTTATTTGCTTTTATTGTGAGTAGTATTTGGTTATATAAGTATTCCTTTTTAAACTTTTTAATAGACTTTACTTTTTAAGAGCAGTTTCAGTTCATAGCAAAATTGAATGGACAGAGAGTTCCCATATGCACTCTAGTCACCCTTCCCCTCAGCAACCCCCATCAGCATCTTCTACCAGAGTGATACATTTGTTGAAATTGATGAACTACTTTGACACTTCATCATCATCATCACCCAAAGGCCATCGTTTACATTAGGGTTCATTCTTAGTATTGTGCATTCCATGGGTTTTGACAATTGCATGACATGAATTCACCATTATAGTATTATGCAGAGTAATTTTACTGCCCTAAAAATTCTTGATATTTTACAGCTGTTCGTTTCCCCCTTCCCTCCAACTCCTGGCAACCACTGATCTTTTTATGGTCTCCATAGTTTAGCCTTTTCCAACATATCACATAATTGGAATCATTCAGTATATGGCCTTTACAGATTGGCTTTTTTTTTTTTAAAGATTTTATTTATTTTTATTTGAGAGAGAGAGAATGAGAGAGAGCGAGTACATGGGGGGGGGGGTCAGAGGGAGAAGCAGACTCCCTGCCGAGCAGGGAGCCCGATGCGGGACTCGATCCAGGGACTCCAGGATTATGACCTGAGCCGAAGGCAGTCGCTTAACCAACTGAGCCACCCAGGCGCCCACATTGGCTTTTTTTTAACTATATACTTTTTAAAGTTCCTCCATGTCTTTTTGTGGCTTGATACCTCATTTCTTTTTAGTGCTGGATAATATTCCATTGTCTGAATGTACCACAGTTTATTCATTCATCCCCTGAAGGACACCTTGGTTGCTTCCAAATTTTGGCAATTCTTAATAAAGCTGCCATAAACATCCATGTGTAGGTTTCTACGTAGAGGTAAGTTTTCTACTTGTTTGGGTAAATACAAAGGAACACAGTTGCTGGTTTGTAGCATAAGAGTATATCTAGTTTTCTAAGAAACTGCCAAACTGTCTTCCATAGTGGCTGTACCATTTTTCATTTCCACCAGTAATGAACGGTAGTTCCTGTTGCTCCATATCTTTGTGAGCATTTGGTATTGGCAGTGTTTGGATTTTAGCCATTTTAATAGGTGTGTGGTGATATCTAATTGTTTTAATTTGCAATTACTTAATAATATGATGTCGAGCATCTTTTCATACGTTTCTTTGCCATTGATACCGCTTTGGTAATGTGTCTGTTAAAGTCTTTGGCTCATTTTTTAATTGGGTTGTTTCTTTTCTTACTGTTGAGTTTTAAAAGTTCTTTATGTATTTTGGATATTAGCCCTTTATTAGGATATTTCTTTTGCAAACATATGTATTCTCCCAGTCTGTGGCCTGTCTTCTCATTCTCTTGATAGTGTTGTTTGCAGAGCAGAAATTTTTATTTTGATGATGTCCAGCTTGTCCATTATTTCTTGGGTCATATCTTTGGTGTCGTGTCTAAGAAATGATCACCATCCCCAACATTATCTGGGTTTCTTCCTGTGTTATCTTCTAGGAATTTTATAGTTTTACATTTTACATTTACATTTGTGATCCATTTTGAGTTAATTTTTGTGAAGGGTGTAAGGTTGGTCTAGATTCATATTTTTGCATGTGGATGTCCAGTTGTTCCAGCACCATTTCCTGAAAATATTCTCTTTGCTCTATTATATTGCCTTTGCTCCTTTGTTAGAATCTATTGATTATAGTCATCTACTTCTGGGCTCTCTATTCTGTTTTAATTGATCTGTTTGTCTATTCTTTCATCAGTGCCACACTTTCTTGGTTACTATAGCTTTATACTAAGTCTTGAAGTCATGTGGTGATAGTCCTCTGATTTTGTTCTTCTTTTTCAATGTTGTGTGGGCTATTCTGGGTCTTCCATTTCTCCAAGAATTAGTGTGTTGATATCCACAAAGTAACTTGCTGGGATTTTGCCTAGGACTGTGTTGAATGTATAGATCAAGTGGGAAGAACTGACATCTTGACAGTATTGAGTCTTCCTATCCATGAACATGGAATATGTTTACGTTTATTTAGTTCTTTGATAACTTTGGTCAGTTTTGTAGTTTTCCTCACATAGATCTTGTACATATTTTGTTAAGATTTATATCCAGGGGTGCCTGGGTGGCTCATTCGTTAAGCGTCTGCCTTCGGCTCAGGTCATGATCCCAGGGTCCTGGGATCTAGCCCCGCATTGGGCTCCCTGCTCCATGGGGAGCCTGCTTCTCCCTCCCCCACTCCCCGTTTGTGTTCCCTCTGTCGCTGTGTCTCGCTCTGTCAAATAAATAAATAAAAATCTTAAAAAAAAAAGATATATATCCAGATATTTCATTTTTGGGGTACTAATGTAAATGATACTGTGTTTTTAATTTGAAATTATACTTTTCATTGTTAGCATATAGGAAAATGATTGTATCCTACAGCTTTGCTATAACCGCTTATTAGTTTGAAGAGGGTTTTTGTTTTGGTCATTTCTTCCTGATTTTCTACGTAGACAATCATGTCATCTGTGAACAAAGTTTTATTTCTTCTTTCCTTATCACTATATGTTTCATTTCCCTTTCTTCTTACATTAGCTAGAATTTCTAGTATAATGCTGAAAAGCTACAACGGAGGGGGGCATCCTTGCCTTGTTCCTGATCTTATTGGGAACGCAGCTAGTTTCTCACCATTAGTATAACGTTAACTGTAGGTTTTTAAAAAGTAAGTGTTCTTTTTCAAGTTGAAGATGATCCCCTCTGTTCCTATTTGGGTTTTCCCCTTTGTTGCTGAATAATATTTTATTGTATGGCTGTGCTACAATGTGTTTCTTCATTCACTTGTTAATGGACATTTGGGTTGGTTCCAGTTTTTGGCTGTTAAAAATAAAGTTGCTGTGGGAGCACCTGGGTGGCTCAATTGGTTAAGCATCTGCCTTCAACTTAGGTCATGATCCCAGGGTCCTGGGATTGAGCCCCACATCAGTCTCCCCGCCCAGTGGGGAGTCTGCTTCTCCATTCTCCCTCTACCCCGCTCATGCTCTCTCCCTCCTTCACCCTCTGTCTCAAATAAATAAATAAAATCTTAAAAAATAAAGTTGCTGTGAACATTTGTGTACAGGTCTTTGTATAGACACATGTTTTCCTTTCTAATGAGTGAAGACAGAAGAATGAAATGGGTGAATGATATGGTGCTTGTATATTTAACTTTTAAGAAACTGCTGGTATGTTCCAGTGTGATTATACCATTTTGCAGTTCAACCAGCAGTGAAGAGCTCCAGTTCCTCCACATTCTCTCTAACATTTGGTATTTCAGTCTTTTTGATTTTAGCCTCTCTAATGGATGAGTAGTGGTATCTTATTGTGGTCTTAATTTGCATTTCTCTAATGATGTTGAGCACCTATTCATGTACTATTGGGTGATGTGTCTGTTCAGATCTTTTGCTCATTTTTTTATTGGCTTGTTTTCTTTTTATGAAGTTTTAAGAGGTCTTCATGTATTTTGCATTCGAGTTCTTTATCAGATATAAATCCTTTATCAGATATGTTCTGCAAAGTTTTTTTCCCCCATTAAATGGCTTGTCTTAAGAGTGTGTTTTGAAGAGTAGAAAATTTTTTATGAAATCCACCAGTTGTGCTTTTGGGTAACATACCTAAGAAATATTTGCCAACCTAAAGTCACAAAAATTTACATTTGCACGTCCATGTGAATTTTAAGAAAAAAAAACTTGTCAATTTTTTAAAAAACCTGCTTGGATTCAGATTGGGATTGTGTTTAATGAGTAGCTCAATTTAGAAAAAATTAATATTTTAAGAATATTCAGTTCTAAACTATGAGAAAAGTTTATCTTTCCATTTATTTAGGTCTTTAATTTCTCTTAGCAAATTTTGTAGTTTTAACTGTAGGTTTTTCATACCTTTTGTCAAATCTGTCCCCATTTCATCTTTTTTTTCTTTTGATGTTATAACAGCAGTGTTTTAAATTTTTTTCCCCAATTTTTCACTGTTAACACATGGAAATAAAATTGATATTGATCTTAGGTGGTATATAAGAACTACTGTCCTTGCTAAATACCCTTGTTATAGTAGCTTTCTTGTAGAAAATCCATCAGATTTTTCACACAGATGATTGTTTTCTGCAAATACATTTTTTTCCCCCTAATCTAGATGCCTTTTATTTCTTTTTCTTCTTGATTGTACAGTGTTGGATAGAACTCAGGGAGATTTCTTGGCTGTTAGATTCTCTCTCCTTATGTTAAGGCCTTGGAATTCATGCCAGGTGGTAAGCTGAGGCCAATTACTGGGCTTACCTTGTATGTTTACTGTCCCTCAGGATCAATGTTATTTGTTGCCTGTTGATTGTTGTCTTGAAATGGTTGTTTCAAGAAGGAGGGTAAATCCCTTTACTACTCCTTGTCTACAAGCAGAGGTCTCTGTACTATTATAAATCCATTCCAGTCAGGCATTTATCCTCACCACTCACTAAGACAGTTGCTAAATTCATTGGTTACTTACTGGTTCTTCTTTTTTGGCCAGTTGGTAATATTTGGAGTAACTGATCACTCTCTCTTTCAAGGTGCTTGCTTCACTAACAGTGCAGGATTCTTCTTTCTTCCCTGACTAGTCTTTGTCATCTTTTTTTGAATTCTGCTCAACTTCCAAATCTTTAAATGTTTGAATGCACCATGGATGCTTGGTCTGAATGCTGTTATAATACTTTGTAGGTGGTTTCATTCAGTCTCATGACTTTATATACCTTTTATGTGATGATTGGTCTAAATTTATATTTTCAGTCTGTCACTTTCTCCAGAAAGTTATATTCTTATATCTTGTAACAGCGTATTCTTATATAGCCAGCTGCTTATTCAACAGTACGCATTTGGTTGTGAAATAGGCAAGTCCAAAACTACTTCTGAATTCCTGTCTACCTCTAACCCTTAAAAATGTTCCGCTTGCTAGTTCTCATTTTGGTAAATGGCAACTCTTTTCGTTTCACTTGCTCAGGTCAAAAACTTTGGAGTAATTTTGGCTTCTCTATTTCTCTCAGACCCAGTTTTTTTGTTCCACCAGCAATCCTGTTTTGTTTTGCTGTCTTTTTTTGTTGTTGTTTTACAATACAGTGTATCCAGAATCTGACTACTGCTTACCACTACCACTTTGATTATCCTGATTCAAATCCCATCTTCTCTCTCCTGCATCAACAAAAAGCTATGCTAGTGCCCTTAAAAAAGCTACGGTGGTACCCTAAACCAATCACTGTTACCTTCCTTTATTTTCCTCCATAGTTCTTACTATCTGATATCTTTTTATTTTAATTCTTTCTCTCCGATTAGAATGTAAACTGCATAAAGACAGGGGCAGCTGTTCAGTACTATACCCAGTACTTAGAACAGTACCTGGCACAAAAGCGTGTACCTAATTCATACTGATAAATGAATGGTCTTGGGTTTTCTCCATCATTTTTAGTATGTAATCCAGTTTCTTCTTTAGGCTGTAGGACCTCCTGTGATCTCAGAGTTATTTTTTCTAATTAAAACATGACAAGAAGTTAGAGATTCTCTCATATTCTAATAGTATTTGAGTTTGCCATTATAGTTAGTCCTTACATTATATTATTTAATTCACTTGGCTTCACTCTTCTATGCTTATTTCTCTTTTGAGTGTTGTTTGGGGATGTTGTTGAAAAGACTTTTTTATATTTTTAAAGCTCATGTGACCTAAATACTTAAAACAATTCAAATTAATTATTGAATGTGCTAGTGGTAAATCTGATTCATCTAAAATTTAAGTATGCCGAAATTGTTGAGAATACCTAGACACTGTGATTTTGCTAGTTTCTTGAAAATGTATACTACTTCCGTTGTTGCTTTAAAAATTAGTCTAAATTTGAGGAATCTGAAAGGGTCCATACCTTAGAGATTTTTGGAGGTTTTATTTGTATTTGGACATAGAGTACAGTAAAGTTTGATTTGTAGAATATTTGCATATACCTATTTTGTAGATCGTAACATTTGAAAGATCCTGGGACCTAAAATGTCCAAGATGCCTACCGTTTCCATAGTTTGAAAATGAGATATGGTTAAAAAAATAATAACAAAGTACCAAAAAAGGTAGTATTAAAGATAGATTTGTGATAACTTCTATTACTTTTTGGTTCATTGTTGGTAGTGGGAGAGGTAGGAAAGTGAACTGTTGTCACTTTATACTTGCATTTCAGACACTTCAGTGGGATCTCTAATATGAATGTCAAATCGTTTTGTTTTTGGTTTTAAATAACCCATAGAAGTTATCATACACGAATCATTACGTTTTATTTTTCTGTCACAATTCTTTTTGAATATTTCCAAATGATTTGTGTTCTCTGTACGCTCTAAAACCTGACTGACTGTTCAAATATACATGAAAAATCCAGACAGTTTTATTTTCATGGTTCTAGTGTTTTCATGAGAGCTACAAGTAGGAAGAAAACACTCATTTCTCTCTCTTTCTCTCTGAAAGGATAATAAGGTCAATTAATTAGTTAATGATACAAATGGAATGTTTTTCTTTGGCCTCTAGCGTGTACAGTAGCCAGGAACACCTTCTGACAATGTCAGGTAGGGTCTTGCCAGATATGAAAAGTTCAAGTCTTTGCTGTTCCTTAGCCTCTTTATATTCTAGACTTATATCACTCTTAATGAAGAACTTACTTCAGGGGCGCATGGGTGGCTCAGTCGTTAAGTGTCTGCTTTCGGCTCAGGTCATGATCCCACTGTCCTGGGATCAAGTCCTGCATCGGGCTCCCTGCTCCGCGGGAAGCCTGCTTCTCCCTCTCCCACTCCCCCTGCTTGTGTTCCTGCTCTCGCTATCTCTCTCTCTCTGTCAAATAAATAAATAAAATCTTTAAAAAAAAAAAAAAGAACTTCAAATAATTTAGGTCTTTAGAAACAAACATTTATGTTTCTCCAGGATACACTTCTGCTCTCCTGTCAAACTCCACTTAATATGGGGAAGTGAGGCATTCGAATAGTGACTTTGGTCTAAGAACCACGGTGGAGAATCTGTTTCTCCACAGTTTTAAGATTCCATGGGGGAAAATCTTACTTAGAAGTTGTTTTTAACTTTTGGGTTTTGTCTAGGATTGGAAATGTATTATACACTTGTTTACAGGCAACAGAAACTCACTTTGTCTGACTAAAACACAAAAAGGGAGATACATTATTAGAAGCTCATGGAATCTAAGGGAGAGCCAAATTATCAAAACTTGCTCAGAGCTTTAAGGATTGAAACAACAGAAAATTGTGCCAAAGTTTACTTTTGCAAAAACTACCCAGAATAATTTTGTAGAAAAATTGGAAAGTAAAATTACTCATTATCTCCTAGATATTAAAACAAAAGATGAAAAAGTAAAACCTGATAGTTATGTTAATACTTATGAGTAAAATTAAACACTTACTAAAAAATAGCCATTTGTAGTTTTTTTAATCTACTCAAGCTCTTTACTAGGGGGTCAGTTTTCCTGGTCAAATCTATCAACCCTTTTCTAGGTGGTTTTTCTATCTTTTCTTTTATGCTGAGAGTGGCTTTCCCTATTTAAATATTGTAGAGTGTATTTAAATAATGTAAATATGTTTTTGAGTCATTGGATTCATTTTTTCTTTTTCCTTTCTCCCAATACTCCCCCCTTCAGTAATGGTGGCTCACTAGGCCATACTTCTTACCAGTTGTAAGGAGTTAGGATTTAGCACTATCCCTCCCAGGTTATTTTGATACTTAATGTCTTAGATCAGATTGCTGTAACAAAGCACTATGGACTGGGTGGCTTAAACAACAGATACTTATTTCGCATAGTTTTGGAGGCTGAGCAGTCCAAGATCAAGGTGTGAGCAGATTCAGTTCCTGGTGAGGACCCTCTTCTTGACTTGTAGATAGCCACCTTCTTGCTTTGTCCTCACATGGTAGAAAGAGAGAGAGCTTGTCTTTCTTCCTTTTCTCCTATGAACACTAATGTCACCATAGGGGCTCTACCCTCATGACCTCATAAACCTGATTTACCACACAAGGGCCCCATCTATAGACATTATCACTTTAGAGATTAGGGCTGTAATATAAAAATTTGGGGAAGTGCAAATAGTCCATAACACCTTATCCTATCTCTTTTCCATTTCTACCTGAGGAGGATTTGTTTATTTTTATTTTTAATTTGCTTTTATTATGAACATTACTTATAAATGATTTTGACATCAAAGAGGAACACAAAGTAAAAACTGAAAGTTCTTTCCTTAATCCTCAGTATCGCACTCTCTAACGTTATTTGCCAGAATATACAAAGTTATTGTCAGTATATGTGCAGGCATATGTGCCTGTTCTTTACATTTTGATCTTCAGTCCTTGTGTGTGTGTGTGCGTGTGCACGCTTAGTGTGAAGCGGGGATCTATTTCCAAGTATTTAGCTCTTGTCCTTTCAGCATCTTGACTAATTCGCTATTTCCCCACTCATACAAAATACTTTGTTGTATATCAATATTATTTTATGTGTGTGTGTGTGTGTATATATATATATATATATAGGTCAGTTTGTGTACTTTAAATTGTTTTCAGATACTAATAGTAAGCTTTTTATTATTTTTATTTTAGCATTTCCCCTCCCTCCTACTGGGCCATTGTTGTTTTTGAAATATTTCTTAGCTATTGTCCCTAGTCTAGTTTCAAGAATTTTTATCAGAGATTTCACTGCAGTTGCTTTGAAATTTGTGTGATATGGGGCGATATGATGTCTAAATAGTATTAAGTTTTCCTACAGGAACATGACATATCTTAAATATATTCAAGTCAGTTGCTCAGGTTTATAGTTCTTTACAACTTTATTCATGGGCATTTGAAATATTAATGTTTTACAAATGTTGTCTTCTCTATAATAAATTTGTAAAGGTTATCACGTATCCTAACATGCTGATTATATATTTTGGATATATTTTGCATGTTTTATATGCACCCATATTATTTGTTCTAATAGCCCTTTACTTGGCCTTTTTAGATTTTTCAGGTAATAGGTTTTTCAAATAATAATTCTGTCTGTTCCTTTCTAATGCTTTACCTTCCCTGTTTCTTTCTTTCTTTCTTTCTTTTTTTTTTTTGCCTCATTGCACTGGAATTTCCATTGTCAGTTGAACAGTGATAATGATACTGCACCATTTTGTCTTGATCTTTTTTTAATAGCAATGCCCCCTTTTTCTATTTTAGTGTTGTGGTGATGGCCACTGATTTGAAAATAATCTACTTTATTATTAAGAATCCTTCTTTTCTCAGTTGTTAGAGTTTTCTAAAAAATCAGATAATGAATGCTAAACTTTATAAAATGCCTTTTCAGCATCAAATGAGAAAGTCAATATGAGCTTTCAGTGTGATAAATAGTTTAAAAATATCCTTAACAATCTTGGAATATCCTACTTTGTCATTGTGTCTTTTTCTTTAAACACAAAGCTGGGTATTATTTCGTAATATGTGAAAATTTTAATATTCATAAATTGTCCTTTTCTTTGTATATTTTTGGTTTAGTACTAGGCTTATGATAGCTTGCTAAAATACATTACGTACTTATAAAATGTATATGTCTTGGATTAATTTTAAAAGCTTAGTAATTATCTACGCTTGAAAGCATGATAGAACACAATGGTAAATTTTGAGGACTTGATACTTTTTTGGGACAATGGTTAAAAAAACCTTTTTCTTCCATAACTGTTAAGTATAGTCAGTGTGAATTGTCTATCCTTTTTTGTTTTGTTTTGTTTTTATGATTATTTTTTTATTTTTATTTTTTTATTATGTTATCCTTTTTTGTAATACATCTTCAATCATTTCCTAGATGGTACAGTTTGCTCTCTTGTTTGTTTACTTACTATTTTTTAATTCATTTACAATTTGGATGGCATATTTTGTCTATTTCTTTATATTTTACTTATACATTTATGGTTTTTTTCTCCCAAAAAGGGCTGGTGGAAATAATAATTTGTAAAGTTTTTGTTGTTGTTTAGATCTCCTTGAACATGTTTAAACACATTTTTCTTGGTTATTTTTAAAGTGACACCCTCTACATTTTTGTATTTAAGAATATTAATAAGACATAACTTTAAATTTCAAAGATGATATTTATAAAATGTATTGTTTTTACAGTTTCCATGTTTGAGTGTTTATATTGATTTACTTCTGAATTTGAATATTTATTTTGTCAGGAGACATGTGAGTCATAAACTCTCCAAGGGCTTACATATATGTTCCAATATACTTGTCACTGAGCAGCATCTTACTTGACTTTAGTATTCATAAATATTAGTCTTATTTGTCCTAAAATAATTTAGATTTGGCCCAAGGAAGTCAGTATTACAGGGGAGAAGTTTGATGTCATTTCATTTTAACTTTTGCTTGTGGGATTTTTTTCTTCATCCACGAAATAGGAAAAAAAAAATTGATTCCACATTTACATAAATGTTTTTTAAATTAATGCTTTCTGGTAGTTGGTCTGTCTTAAATGAAGTTTTTTATAGAGATTCTTGATAGAGGAACCCTCCAGAAGATACTTTAGTATTATATTTGGTTTGACAGATCCTTCATGTATTAGTGATCTACTGCGAAGTAATAAATTACCCTAAAGTTCAGTGGCTTTAAAACGACATGCATTTATTATCCCTCTTTGTGTCAGAAATTCATGCATGGCTCAGCTGGTTTCTTTGCCTAAGAGTTTTTCACAAGACTGCAGTCAAGGAGTCATTTAGGGCTGGGATCTCATCTGGAGGCTTGACTGGGGAATGATCTCCTTCCAAGCTTATTCTTGGTCCAATCTAGTGCTTTTTCCACTGCGACACATATTGGCAGGTATTTGATTTATCTGAGAGTCACTCTTTGGGTCTAACATTCAGCCCTGGGAACATCTGCCTCTTTTGAGTCCTTCCTATTATTTAGTCATAAATGTATGTGTGTATGTGAATGTGCATGGACATGCAGGTGAGCACCTATAGAAGGGCTTGTGGGAGGGACAGAGGGAAAGAAGAAGGGAGGGAGAATGATCATATGTTAGTATAACTTTTTTCTATTTTAAGAACTATTTTTTCCCCCATAGGTGCCTTAGCTGGGCCAATTATTGTGGAGCCACATGTCACAGCAGTATGGGGAAAGAATGTTTCATTGAAGTGTTTAATTGAAGTAAATGAAACTATAACACAAATTTCATGGGAGAAGATCCATGGCAAAAGTTCACAGACTGTTGCAGTTCATCATCCTCAGTATGGATTCTCTGTTCAAGGAGACTATCAGGGAAGAGTCTTATTTAAAAACTATTCACTTAATGATGCGACAATTACTCTACATAACATAGGATTCTCTGATTCTGGAAAATACATATGCAAAGCTGTTACATTCCCGCTTGGAAATGCTCAGTCCTCTACAACTGTAACTGTATTAGGTAGGTATGCTTGAATTGTATATTTTGGTGGTAGTGGCAAGGATTATAGTAAAAGTTTTTTCAGGATTTTAAAGTAATTGTATATATATAAATCTAGATTTGAAATAATTCAAATGTGATTTTTCAAGTTTTGTCTTAAAATTCTGTGATTCTCGGCTGTCTCAATTTAAACAAAATTTTGTATCTACCTACCTATCTATATAATGCTATGTGGTTCTTAGTTATTTTACTTTCTTCATGAAATATTGTTTTTTATTTATAATACTAAGTGCTCAGTGTTTTTGACATTTTCAGTATTCTTTCTCAAAATTTCAAACCTTAAATTTCCTTTTTAAATAACCTTTTCCATTTATTTAAATGACTTGTTTTAGAGCCATTGATAAACTTCATGTTTGTTTCTGAAATGAAATTTTATTTCTGCTACTGTGCATTTCATAGCTGTTTAAATCTTGGGCCATTGCTCATAATGAGCAATCTGCTTTTTCCTATCTGATAACGGTTAGAATTTATGGTGGAATTTAAAATGAGCTTATCAGCATTAAGATAGCCACTTGCAGTGAAAGGTATACCAATTTGGAAATACTGGCTTGTACTTTTAGAATAATAGAGTAAAGATTAATAGCAACCTTAGCCATTTCCACTCACAGTAGGACTCCTTTAATGGGCAGTCTGCTCTGCATCTACCTGTTTGTCTGTTGGGGACTTGGTTGGATCTGCTGGTAGCTCCCCTCCCCAACCCTCCTTCACTCTCCTCCTGGTGTTACACTCTAGTAAAAAGCCCTTTGTGCTCCTCACTTGGTCTTAGTTTCTGCTTCCCGAGCAGCGAACAAGTTCACAGCCCCTAAGATTTAAAGGCATCATTTCAGGGTCTCTGACATGCAGGAGAGCCGTTTCGTCCAGCTCTGTCAGATATTTTTTCATGTTGAAAGCTACTATTTAAAAATAGAAATAAAATTAAATATTTGAGGACTTCATATGTTTATGACACTGCCCAAACAGCTGTGGGAAAATATAACTCATGTTTATGAAATTGATACTTTTGAGAAACATTTTGATTAGAAGGCAAGGCATAAAATAAATATCTGAAAAATCAAGTGCAGGCCATCAGGGTAAAAAAGGTCACAAAAGAAGTTCATTGGCTAGAAAATAATAGTTTGTGTGTGGAAGAGGGAACCCATGGGAATAAAGGCTTTTTTTGCCATAAATTTTAGTAATTCCCCCTAAATTAATACAGTACTCAGTGGTTTAAAACTTAAGACTGTTTATAGTACAAGACTACTCATGATTTTACCCATGCGTACGTCTCTAGCTTCATCTATTTCATCTCTTGCTCCACTTTTCCTAGTAACACAAATTTAATAATCATGATGAACTATTTGCAGTTCTGGTAATACCTGTTTATGTTTTACATGTGTTTTTCTTTCTTCTTGGATTGCTTTCTTTTTCTTCCTGTCTCTCTTCCTACATTCTTGTATTTAACTGCTATTTATCAAACCACAGCCTTTTAGAAGCCATTGTTGAAATATATACCCACTTGCAGTTTGATGTTTGTTTGTTTTTTTTCTTTTTTGGCTCTTTTGCCATTGTATCTTGAACTTAGCTATTGCTGCAGTTACCATACTGTTTGTTATGTGTTTTCTCCATTATAAACACGTGGTGGACTGCAACTCTGTACTTCAAAATTTAACTGTATCTCTCTCAGGCCTACAAGAGTTCCTAGTATATAGCAGTCATACACCATTTAAGTGTTATTTAAGTAGGGTGTAGGAATGGATTGGTGAAGGGCGCCTGGGTGGCTCAGTCGTTAAGCGTCTGCCTTCGGCTCAGGTCATGATCCCGGGGTCCTGGGATCGAGTCCCACATCGGGCTCCCTGCTCAGCGGGAAGCCTGCCTCTCCCTCTCCCACTCCCCCTGCTTGTGTTCCTGCTCTAGCTATCTCTCTCTGTCAAATAAATAAATAAAATCTTTAAAAAAAAAAAAAAAAAAAAAAAAAAGGAATGGATTGGTGAAACTTAGTAGTCTACAAAAGTCCTTGAATTTTGGGTAGGTTTGGGGTAAGCAAAAGGGAAATAAGTATAGGGAGAATAAATGAGCCAGTGCAGGGAGGCAGAAAACAACATACATTAGGGCAGAGTTCTTTTTAGCGTCAGCATTGTTGACATTTTGGGCTGGAATTCTTTGTTGTAGTGAGCTGTCATGTCCATTGTAGACTGTTTGGTAGCATCCATGACCTCTACCCACCAGATGCTAGTAGCAGTTATGACAGCTTAGAATGTCTCCAGACATTGCCAAGTGTCCTCTGGAAGAGGAGGGGAGAGATCGCTCATTGTTGAGAACCCTCATTAGTGGAACCACTGAATAATTTGTTGATTGTTCAGAGGATTTATATAAAGTACCAGAATTGAAGTCTAGAAAGGTTGAGTAGGACTGCATTAAAGTAACTTGAATGTTATGATGGGGAATTTGAGCTTTGTATTACTAAGAAATGCCAAGTTGGTGTAAGGTGTTGTACTTCTCGCCTCCCTTCTTTTACCCTCAGACTCTTGCTATGTAAAGTGTGGTTGCTGAACCAGCAGCATTGGCAGCACTTGGGAGTTTGTTAGAAATACAGAATTTCAGGCCCCTCCCAAACTTACTGAATGATAAGTCTACATTTTAGCAGGATTTCTAAGTGATTTGTATGCAGAATAAAGTTTGAGAAACACTGCTTTGATCACCTTCTCACCTTGCTTGGAGGGATATTTAAGTCATAGTAGATGAGATTCAGGGAGTAATGTGATAAAAGTTGTGATTTATGAAGATTAGTCTGGTGTTTTTGATGGATTGAAACGAAGTCCTAAAATCATAATCCCTCAGTCATGTGGCCATGAAAGCTTGAAATTAATTTTCTGATTTCCACCACTTGAGGGAAGAAGGGAGCTATTACAAAGGAATAGCTGTCAAGACTTCATAACTGATTGGATACAAGAAACAAAGGAGGTTTGAACATAAACAGGTTTTGAACCTTGGTGATTGAGTAAATTGTGTTATTAATTCCAATGGGCGTGTCTGAATGAAAACCAGGTGTTGGGATTGGGAGGCTAAGATTGGGAGGCATTTGCTTTATTGAGTTTGAGGATATATAGGCAAACAACACCAGGCAGGTGGTTAGAAACTGTGGAGTCAGGCCTTGTATCAAAATTGAAGAAAATTAGGGATCATGTAGATAGTAGTGTGTATCAGATAAAAATTTCTAAGGGAGATGCAAACAGTAATTGAAGGCCCAGAACCCAGTATTTATTAGGGCAAAGGTTAGAAGAAATAGAGATGAAGAGCTCAACGAGAGCTTTGAGAAAAACTCAGGCAAAATAATACTACTTGGAACAGGAGAAGATAAAAGTTTTAAGATTATTCTAGCAGTTTTTTTCCCACAGTGAGTATTAAGCCCTATAGAACATGATTTGAATAACCATTTTTTCAGTTTTCCTAAGAATGGTGCACAGCTCGTATTCTAAATGTACAGCCCAGATGACAATTCATTACTTAAAACAGGTACCTTAAGGCATTAGTACTTAATTCTTTTGGAACTGAATGTGAAGAACTGTGTCAAAGTTTGAATTTCTACCAAATTAGAAAAAGAGAATGGCAAACAAAAATATTAAGCCTGTAGATTACATGGTAACATTAGAGTTTCAGTGGAGTGGTATTAATAGAAACCAAATTAAGGGAATGTGATATAACAAAAAAGCTTTGGGAAAATTTAGCAACAAATGCCCCACAGTAGAACAGTTGTTTTGCAATTGCTTACTTCTCTTGATGGGATATTTTATAGTTGTTAAAATTATGGTTAAGAGAAGTGTTGCTGCCTGAGGAGAAGACCCAAAAAATTGTAGGTATGCCAAGAAAATGATAATAACTGCATTAGGATATTGTCGTTGTGGATAATTTTTCCCCAATTTTTAGAAATACTGCTTTTGCAATAAAAATATAGACTTCCACTATATGTTGGCTAACTGAACATAATTTAAAAAAAATAGACTTCCCTTGCTGTGGATGATGGAATACAGGGACTGGATTTACCCTCTCTCTAAGAACAAGAAACCAGGCAAATAAGAAACAGTTTTTAGTCATTGGATAATAGGCAGTGTAGGATTATGATCCCTGAAAGAAGGAAAACAAACAAGGTGAGTCCCTATAATGTTCTAGCTTCCTCCTTAGGCAATTTACAGGCTCAGTGACAAGGATTTGAAACAGAGAATGATGGTGTCAGGGAGTAAAAGAGACATACTGGAATTCAGGGAGGACAGGTGATTAGAATTCGTGGAGCAGAAATACTGGAAAGCAGAGAGCATCAGAGAGTGTGTGTTTTAGAGATCTACAGAAGGGCCCTCTGAAGTCTTTGGGTTAGTACTGATCTGTGTCCATGAGAGAGGACACTTTTGAGGTTTGGGGAAAGAACCAGCAGAAAGCATTAGATCTAAGTAACAATCCTGGTGTTCACACAGGGCTGGGAAAACCATGTTCCCTCCATTCAAGTACACAGGGCATTGGTAGCATCTTAAGAGGAAGCAACAGCAAAACTGCTAGACAGGGAAGGTTATAGAGAAGTTAACTAAAATATTGAAATATATGAGAAAAGTAACTTTAGAAAGCAAATAAGGTCTACAACCAGATTGATTCCCTTCAGAAGAAACAGAAATAACGTAACTTGAAATTGACTTTAAAAGTTTCTATTAATGATGGCATAAGTTGTTCAGACCAACTCTCCCATGGGAGTGAAATATAAAATACCATCGAAAGCTTCAAGGAAGTAAGAACATAGTGAGAAATATAAGTGGATCAAAATCTAGGAGTAAGGGGCGCCTGGGTGGCTCAGTTGGTTAAGCGACTGCCTTCGGCTCAGGTCATGATCCTGGAGTCCCTGGATCGAGTCCCGCATCGGGCTCCCTGCTCGGCAGGGAGTCTGCTTCTCCCTCTGACCCTCCCCCCTCTCATGTGCTTGCTCTCTCTCATTCTCTCTCTCTTAAATAAATAAATAAAAAATCTTTAAAAAAAAAAAAAAAATCTAGGAGTAGGTAAAAACAGAAATAAGCCTAGCACTGAAAGTTGCATTCAACCTGAGGACTTTTGATAATTCAGAAGAAACACCTGAGATGCTAAGCTGCGATTTTGAAAGCCTTGAGAAGACAGAGACAAATTTCTAAGTGTAGTTCTGCTCAAGATGGGGGATGTCTAATAACTCTTCTCTTATTCACCTGGTATCCAAAGGCTTACATTTTTGGAATAGTAGGAAACTAGAAATAAACCAGCCTTCTTATAGACTTACAGGTTTATAATGACCTAAGTGGTTTGATCTTAAATTCAGGAGATCCTGGACTGGTTAGTGATTTCAGGAGTTTGGCAGAAGAAAACTCAGATCTTTTCTAGAGGAAAAGTGTCTTTATTCTAGACCTCACATTATTTCTACCTTAGTTATTCAAACACAGGCATATAGTCTCCTTGAATCGGCAGGTATACAAGTAAAGAAGACCTCACAAGGAGCAGCCAGCACAAATAAGACAACAGAAACAGACATGCAAAGATATAGGATGTTGGAATTATCAGATACAGACTATTAAACAGCATCATTTAACATTTGAAGAGATAAATCAATCTATAAAATTTCTGCAGGAAACTATAAAAAAATCACATAGTAATTGGCCTTGAAGTAGCGAAGTAATTTTTAGTGTATAAAAGCAGTTAACAATAAAAGAAATTAAAAACTGATCAATTTTAGTACATTTGAATTAAAAACTTCTGCTCATCAAAACACACCATTGGGCAAAAAGATAAGCCCTAAACTGGTAGAGAGGATATTTTTACCACATATAATTTAAAAAAGGGCTCTCCTTCCAAATCAGTAAGAAAAAGCAGTTGGCTTTAATAGGCATTTTGCAGAAGAAATTCCAAATGGCCTAAACATGGAAAGACCTTTAACCTCATTCATAATATGAGAAATTAAAAAATACAGCCTCGACAATACGCCATTATATATAAGGTGGACAGACATTGAGAAGTCAGACAATATCAACTGTGGTGAGTGTCTGAACTGATAGGATCTCTAAGATTGGGAGTAAATTGTTACTTTGGAAAGCTTTTTGGCATTATCTCGTAAAGTTGAAAATAAAAAGAGTAGTAGCAATTCCACTACAAGGGACAAACTAGAGAAACACCCGTACAAATATACCACGATACACCAATGAGAATGTTTCTTGTAAAATTGTTTATACTCAACAGGAAATAGCACCAATGTCCAATGGTAAATAAACTGTATAGCAGTTAATAATTTATAGAATTGCATGGAAATTTAAATGCTTTAAAAATTAAAAGTAAAAAGAACCCCGAATTCCAAAATAATAAATTAAGTCTGATTATTCTCAAATAAATTAATCTCAGGAGCACAAAGTTGAGTCAAAGAAAAATGCATATAGTTCAATACCATTCATATAAAGTTCAGAAACAGGTAAAATGCCATTGTTGTTTAGCTTTGTAGTTGTTGCTTGTAGACCTGTCATGGAAAGTAAGCAAAAATTTATTTCCAAAGTCAGTATAATGATTTCATACTTGGGCAGGTAGGTGTTAAGATCAAGAAGCATGTTGAGTGACCTGGAAGGTACTAATGTTTTTCATTAAGATGTGTGTTGTTTACAATATAAAGTATTCATTACATGTGTTGAATGTACTTTCCCCTTTGTTATTTTACAATAATACATCTTATACAATACATAAGGAAATACATAAGGAAAATATTAGTATCTCGAGTAGATTATGAAACAAAAATAGTTAGACACAAATCAAGAACAGATGGCATTGAAAACCGGTTGGAAACTTTGGAAATAAATAAGTTATTGAGATAAAAACTTAATATACAGAATAAACTATAGGCTTGAGACAATTTATGAGGTGAGACTGAGGAATTTATGCAGAAAGAAGCACATGAAATTTGCTGGAAAATATGAAGAGATAGGATATATGGAAAGTAGATTGAAAGGTCTAAACATTAAGGTTACTTTCACTTGCTAAGGACCTTTCTTATACTAGAATAAGATAATGGGATACACATTCTAATAAATGTAACTATTATTGACATTACATTTTAACAGTGTAGGTTCCATACTGGTAACTTAATTTATATTTTCTATAAGCATTTTTGCTGCAAAATGAAGCACTGTGTCTTAAAACTACATCTTTTCCCCTTTCAGAGTAATATTTAAAATCTCATAATGAAAATTATCCAATTTACAGGAATTTTTCATATACTAACTTTGGGGCAAACTCATCGGTCCCTATAAAGAAAAATCGTATCTCTCCTAGGGAGAACTTTCCTTAAGGTTTTCAAGTCTTGCTGAGCTTCTTGTTTGTCTTGGCTCATGATCTTCTCTTCCAAGAATCCAGCTGATGTTGGCATTACTTAAAAGCGTATGTGTAGATTTTATATGCATTTGCCCCTAAGTTTATGAAATATGGCTAGATACGGCTTGGAAAGATGTAAATATATTCTTCTTTGAAATGTGACTAATTATTTTTTAAAATTTGAACAGTTGAGCCCACTGTGAGCCTGATAAAAGGGCCAGATTCTTTAATTGATGGAGGAAATGAAACAGTAGCAGCCATCTGCATCGCAGCCACTGGAAAACCAGTTGCACATATTGACTGGGAAGGTGATCTTGGTGAAATGGAATCCACTACAACTTCTTTTCCAAATGAAACGGCAACAATTGTCAGCCAGTACAAGCTGTTTCCAACCAGATTTGCTAGAGGAAGGCGGATTACCTGTGTTGTAAAACATCCAGCCTTGGAAAAGGACATCCGATATTCTTTCATATTAGATATACAGTGTAAGTAAGCAATAACATTTGCTTTGTAAACATGTCATGCATTTTATTTTAACTTTCTTCCTGTGACATAATTCTATGTCAGACTTGTTAGTTTGAATATTTAATATTCAGATATTCTTACATCTTTTCCTTATTGACTTTTTTTTTTCTTAATTTTTAAAAATACCTTCATGGAAATTTCGTTTAACCAGAACATTTTTTATTAGTTTGTAAAGATGGACAATGACTTTAAAGTCTCTCTCCAACCTAAAATTATTTAGCCTTCTCCTTTTTAGACCTTAAAAATAGGCTGGACTTAAGCAAATTGTGGAAATTTATACCTCAAAATGTGCAATACTTAGAGACAACAACTACTTTGCCAGTTCGATTAATTTAACTATTACTCAGTTTTATTGATGCTACCCATGATGTTTTCAGCAAGAATCTTTTACTGCCTAGATGCATATTAATTAGTTTGAAAATCTTTGTTTTTCCAGGACTATTTCTCATCTGATTTTACTGTTCATGTTGTAAGATTCTCATATAGTAAGACAGTATTTTAAAGACATCATTGGGATAATAACCATTGTAGATAAGGTTCAAAGCTTGGCCCGTCTCCTATTTTTATTTTTTTGTTAAGGGATGCTCCCTTGTGTGTAAAGTTTGTATGTGTATATACTTTCTCCTATACGTTAGCTCAGTTGTTGACACATTCTTTGTGTTGCATTTAAAAATTTTGAGCAGAAGAAAAAGTGATAATGCACGTAACTTAAGGATAATGAAAATTAATAGGTTTTTAAAAGGAGGCGTTACAGTTTTTGTTCTTAGTGTTTTATTTTTTGATATGACATACATGGAATTTTAAATTGCACATATTCGTTACACTTGATGTAATGGTTTCTAAAGCTAATTCTAAGAATCTTTTTCAACATTTATAGGGTTGAACTTGGGAAGTTATCTTACATGAATGTTACTACCATTTTATTCTTGAGTGCAGATACTTTCTTTTCACTTCTCTGGAGAATCCAATTAAAATTTCTCTTTTTCCTTTTCCTACCTTACTTTCACAGACTCTTAACTTTTTCCTTTTTCTTGTAAAATTCAGATCCCAATTGTAAGTACTATTAATATTTTTCTTAAATATAATGTCCTTCCTTGTATCTAGTAATTGACTGAAATTTTCTTCATTTGTATTATGTACATTATGCTTTTTTGGTTGTTGTTTGCTTGAATGCAATCCTAAATATATAAAAATATTTCTTTTACTGTAAGACTTATATAATTATGGCTTAGATTTATTGCCTTGCTCCTAAAATATTCTTAGAGTACTCATGATTTTTTTCCTCTTTTTAATTGGGACCTATAAAACATGTGAATAAAGTTTAAGGAGATAAAATCTTATATCCAAAGTTCAGATCTCAAAATTTAGAGGTTTTCTTTGGGGATACCTTACCTTAATACCTATTCCTTCCTCCTATTAAAAGAAATTAAACTCACAGATCTCTCTACTGTTCTTTCAGCAACATTTTTTAGTACCAGTTGTAAGTTACAAAAATGTTAATTCTTGTCATTTATGAGGCAGGCATTTCTTTCTTAAAATTACTAAGGTAATTAATTGTATTTTAGTATAAGTTTAATTTTTTACTACTCTTTTTTGTAAACATTGCTTGATAATAGATCAAGCTTACCTGACAGAATTGAACTGACCTGGTCTCTAACTTCCCATCTGATCCTGTACTCTTTATCTAGTTTACTGTGTAACTCACAGGAGGGTCCCTGTACTATGCATAAGTGACGTTTCCTTAGGGAAGCTTTCATGACCTTCCTCAGCCTCATCCCCAGTCTAAATTAGGTTCTTCTTTATATCATCCTGTTCTTTTCCTTCTTGGCTCTCATAACAGGTTTTAGTTTAATACTTTTAAAATATTCTCTTCCTTATTAAAAACTATTGGAAAATAAATTTTACGAATACAGAGTCTGTATTTATACCAAATGCCTAAAACAGTGCCTGCCACTTATTAGGAGTTAAACAATATGATGGTTGAATGAATGATTCGTATTGGATTGTATGGTTTAAATGCATAAATTTATATTGCTGGTAAATATGGATAATTGCTTATTTAACTAACTATATTGCACATATACCAAAAGACATTTGGGTGCATTGAATGGTTAAAATTTAATGTTTTAGAACAGTTGAGGCCACAGATAACTTACTTTAGTTGTAATTATAGCCTTAGAAAGTTTGTGTCACATCTCTACTTACCCACAGAATATTAATTAATTGTAATACAGGGAATCTAATCTCTGTAATTGACTTTGTATCTCTCAGGGGATACTTTCTTTCCGATTAAACATTTCTTTGAAGACAGTTTTATATGGTGACTTGGAACTTAAATGCCATGTCTCATCAAATTAAATAGTATAATGTATTTCCTTTGTTCATAAATCTACACTTCTCATAATAGGACTCTTATATTTTGTTCTTGGTGATTATATGTTTGTGAATATCTTTATATTCAGTGTCCATAATAACTAGAACTGTACTTGCTATAGTTACGTAGTGTTTGGGTACTCATTGTCCATTCATGCACTTATTCTTTCAGTCAACTAATATTTATTAACTACTGTCTTCCACAATGGTTATGTATATTGACAGAAGGAAAAATGATTTCTGTTCTTCTGAAGTTTAGTCATTATGTTAATGCTTTGTCGTTACATGTTGCATTTATCATTAACAAAAGATAATTTGTACTGTTACGCATTTGTTTTATAGATGCACCAGAAGTTTCGGTAACAGGCTATGATGGGAATTGGTTTGTAGGAAGAAAAGGTGTTAATCTCAAGTGTAATGCTGATGCAAATCCACCACCCTTCAAATCTGTGTGGAGCAGGTAATAATATCACATACTTCTAAAGGGAAATTATTTAGTGAAAAGCATTCTTTTTTTTAATTTAATTTTATTATGTTATGTTAATCACCATACAATACATCATTAGTTTTTGATGTAGTGATCCACGATTCATTGTTTTCGTATAACACCCAGTGCTCCATGTAGTAGTACGTGCCCTCCTTAATACCCATCACCAGGCTAACCCATCTCCCCAACCCCCCTCCCCTCTAAAACCCTCAGTTTGTTTCTCGGAGTCCATAGTCTCTCATGGTTCATCTCCCCCTCCAATACCCCCCCCCCTTCATTTTTCCCTTCATTCTCCTAATGTCCTCCATGCTATTCCTATTTCCACAAATAAGGGAAACCATATAATTGACTTTCTCTGCTTGACTTATTTCACTTAGCATAATCTCCTCTAGTCCCATCCATGTTGATGTAAAAGTTGGGGATTCATCCTTTCTGATGGCGGAGTAATTTTCCATTGTATATATGGACCACATCTTCTTTATCCATTCATCTCTTGAGGAGCATCTCGACTCTTTCCACTGTTTGGCTATTGCAGACACTGCTGCTATGAACATTGGGGCACATATGGCCCTTCTTTTCACTACATCTGTGGCTTTGTGGTAAATACCCAGTAGTGCAATTGCTGGGTCATAGGGTAGCTCTATTTTTAATTTTTTGAGGAACCTCCACACTGTTTTCCGAAGTGTCTGTACCAACTTGCATTCCCACCAACAGTGTAAGAGGGTTCCCCTTTCTCCACAACCTCTCCAACATCTGTTGTTTCTTGCCTTGTCAGTTTTTGCCATTCTAATTGATGTAAGGTGGTATCTCAATGTGTTTTTGATTTGAATTTCCCTGATGGCTAATGATGATGAACATTTTTTCATGTGTCTGTTAGCCATTTGTAGGTCTTTGGAGAAGTGTCTGTTCATGTCTTCTGCCCATTTTTTGACTTGATTATTTGTTTTTTGGGTGTTGAGTTTGAGAAGTTCTTTATGGATCTTGGAAATCAGCGCTTTCTCTGTAGTGTCATTTGCAAATATCTTCTCCCATTCTGTGGGTTGCCTCTTTGTTTTGTTGACTATTTCCTTTGCTGTGTAGAAGCTTTTTATCTTGATGAAGTCCCAAAAGTTCATTTTTGCTTTTGTTTCACTAGCCTTTGGAGATGTATCTTGAAAGACGTTGCTGTGGGCGATGTCAGAGAGGTTACTGCCTATGTTCTTCTCTAGGATTTTGATGGTTTCCTGTCTCATATTGAGGTCTTTCATCCATTTTGAGTTTATCTTTGTGTATGGTGTTAGAGAATGGTCAAGTTTCATTCTTCTGCATGTGGCTGTCCAATTTTCCCAGCACCATTTATTGAAGAGACTGTCTTTTTTCCATTGCATATTTTTTCCTGCTTTGTCAAAGATTATTTGACCATAGAGTTGAGGGTCCATATCTGGGTCTCTCTTCTGTTCCATTGGTCTGTATGTCTGTTTTTGTGCCAGTATCATGCTGTCTTGGTGATCACTGCTTTGTAATAATAGCTTGAAATCCGACATCGTGATGCCCCCAGCTTTGTTTTTGTTTTTCCACATTTCCTTGGCGATTTGGGGGCTTTTCTGATTCCATACAAATTTTAGGATTGTTTGTTCCAGCGCTTTGAAAAATGTCATTGGAATTTTGATTGGGATGGCGTTGAAGGGATAGATTGCTCTGGGCAGCATAGACATTTTAACAATGTTTATTCTTCCGATCCATGAGCATGGAATGTTTTTCCATCTTTTTGTGTCGTCTTCAATTTCTTTCATGAGTGTTTTGTAGTTCCTAGAGTATAGATCCTTTACCTCTTTGGTTAGGTTTATTCCAAGGTATCTTATGGTTTTTGGTGCTATTGTAAATGGAATCGTTTCTCTAATTTCTCTTTCTACAGTTGCATTGTTAATGTATAAGAAAGCAACTGATTTCTGTGCATTGATTTTGAATCCTGCCACATTACTGAATTGCTGTATGAGTTCTAGTAATTTGGGGGTGGAGTCTTGGATTTTCCACATAAAGTATCATGTCATCTGCGAAGAGAGAGAGTTTGACTTCTTCTTTGCCAATTTGAATACCTTTTATTTCTTTTTGTTGTCTGATTGCTGTTGCTAGGACTTCTAGTACTATGTTGAACAGTAGTGGCGAGAGTGGGCATCCTTGTTGTGTTCCTGATCTTAAGGGAAAGGCTCTCGGCTTTTTCCCATTGAGGATGATATTCACTGTGGGATTTTCATAGATGGATTTTATGAACTTGAGGAATGTTCCCTCTATCCCTATACTCTGAAGAGTTTTAATCAGGAAAGGATGATGTATTTTGTCAAATGCTTTTTCTGCATCAATTGAGAGGACCATATGGTTCTTCTCTCTCCTCTTACTGTGTTCTATCACATTGATTTGTGAATGTTGAACCACCCTTGTATCCCGGAGATTAATCCCACTTGGTCATGGTGGATGATCCTTTTAATGTATTGTTGGATCCTATTAGCTAGGATTTTGTTGAGAATTTTGGAATCTATATTCTTTAGGGATATCGGTCTGAAATTCTCCTTTTTGATGGGGTCTTTGCCTGGTTTGGAGATTAAGGTAATGCTGGCCTCATAGAATGAGTCTGGAAGCTTTCCTTCTGTTTCTGTTTTTTGAAACAGCTTCAGGAGAATAGGTATTATTTCTTCTTTGAATATTTGGTAGAATTCCCCAGGGAATCCATCAGGCCCTGGACTCTTGTTTTTTGGGAGGTTTTTGATCACTGCTTCAATCTCATTACTGGTTATTGGCCTATTCAGGTTGTCAATTTCTTCCTGTTTTAGTCTTGGTGGTTTATAGGTTTCCAGTAAGGCATCCATTTCTTCCAGGTTGCTTAATTTATTGGCATATAGTTGTTGATAATAATTTCTAATAATTGTTTCTATTTTCTTGGTGTTAGTCATGAGCTCTCCCCTTTCATTCATAATTTTATTAATTTGGGTCCTGTCTCTTTTCTTTTGGCTAAGTCTGGCCAGTGGTTTATCAGTCTTATTAATTCTTTCAAAGAACCAGCTTCTGGTTTCGTTGATCTGCCTCCCTATGACAGGTAAATATTATTTACTGCCAGTAGTATACTAGAATTCTGTTTTCTTTTGTCTAAGATCTTTGTTTTCCCTGAGCCTAATAATTCTTAGCTTCAAAGAATATCCTTAATTCTCTTTATCTGTAAAATTTCAAACTGTTATACTAAGGTTTTCATTTGTATTTCTTAGTATTTGGGGCCCACCTTTAGTCTTGAGACTTGTATCTATCAACTATGTATAATTTTGTCATTTTTTTTTATCATTTCCCCTCTTTTTTTAATTTGCTTTTACTAGACCTCCTATTTGTTGTGTACTAAACATGCTTATTTTTCAAACAGTTTTTTGTTTTGTTTTGTTTTTCCTAGGAAATTTCCTTGACTTTTTTCCCCATTGACTTAATTGATTTAAAACATTTTTGGGGCATGCATATTTTTAATTTCTTTTTTTTTCTTTTTTTAAGATTTATTTATGGGGGGTAGGGGGAGGGGCCGGGGGGGGGGAGAGAGAGAGAGAGAGAATCCTCAGGCAGACTCCCGCAGAGCCCAATCCCAGGACACGAACATCATGGCCTGGGTCAAAATCAAGAGTTGGCAACTTAACTGATTGAGCCACCCAGGAGCCCCCATACTTTTAATTTCTAAGAGCATTTTCTTATTTCTCTTTCATTTCATTGCATTTTTTCTTATTTTATGGATGTAATGTTTTGTTTCTTCCTAGGAACACAATACTAAAGTTATTTCCTCTTCAGAGAGTTTTTACTGCTTCTTATTGTCTCTTTTCTTCCTTTGTTTTTTTGTTTGGTTTTTCATTTTGTAGATATTCCTTAATTTTCTCAGTTGTCCAGTCATTTCACAGTGATGCATTAAAATATTAAAATGTATTAAAATTCTGAGTGGAAACTCTGTCTTTATAGTGGGGACTGCTCATTAGTAGATACCATTTAGAATGATCAGGTAGAGAGTTATTTCCCTGGGGAAGCTTCAGATGTCACTCAGGAAGAGTGGAAGTCCTTTTTGGTGGCCATGCAGTTTATTTATTGAATTAACCTTCATTCTTCTTTTTAAAACATAAATGCCTAGTATTTGTACAAAGTTGAGAGGAGTCTATTTTTTCAACTTTCAACTAATGTCCATAATTCTAGCCCTCTGCTTCACTCTGGTCTTCTGTAGTAGTACAGTGAGTCAGACTCCAAATCTTGGGTTCCTTGGACCAAATTGGCTGCATTCCCATTCATACGCCTCTTGGAAGCACTTCTTCAGCCCAACGTGGAGCTTTTCATCCTTGGCACTGTTGACATGTTGAGCTGGATAAACCTTTGTTGGGGGAGGCAGTCCTATGAATTGCAGGATGTTTAGCAGCATCCCTGGCCTCATACCCCATTGTGAAAACCAAAAATGTCTCCAGACTTGCAAGTTGTCTCCTGGAGACAAAATCACTCTTGACTGAGAAACAGTGGCTCATAGCATATATTGTTTCCTCAGTCTGTTTTCTGTCTTCTAAAAGTTTGTTGAAACATCTTATCTGATGAATTCTGCCTCCTGTTCTCTTTCTCCTAGTGGGTTTTTAATAGCTTTTAATTCCTTTACTCTTGTTTTAGGTGGGATTTTGTGAGAGTAAGGAAACAGTGTATTTGGTCAATCTGTTGTCTTTAAGCAAAGATGCAGTTTTTAAAGTAGAGAAGGTTTTTTTCATTTACATTTTCTTAAAAGTGGGAAGCAGTCATTGGTTAAGATGTGTGATAGGATATTTCTAAAAGTCATACAATTTCAAGTTCCCTTCCTAGTATCTGTACTTGGAAATGTCTTTTTGAATAAGACATCTAACCTCTCTAATCCTTTGTTTCCTCACTGATAATAGTAAATTATAGAGTTGTAAGGGTAGAGACAATGAATATAAACCAGGTAACATAGGTAAAAGAGTATAGAAGGTGCTTAGCATGTCATTTGCTGTGAGTTTAATGTGATATTTAGATTTTTTTTTTGACTGTGGCTTGTTTGAATAAGCAACTTTAAAGGATTATAAGCCATTTTTATATTTCTCAGAATTAAAGGGATTAGAATTTGGGCCTCAAAATGTAGAGAGATAATTGGTATTTATATACTCCATATTCATTCTCATCCTCCTAGAAGTTCACCTTTTGAAAGTCGGTGCTTGTACAAATGTTCTTATCAAAGTTTTTTAGAAGGTTGGGTGTTTTTGGTTTTTAAACCATGTAAGAATATTACCTTTTTTCTTCAATGTAAATTGAAGTTCCTGCACTGTAAAAGATTTTATTGACTGTTCTTCCACCTACGACCTTTGGATTTGCAGAACAAAATCATTCCTCCTATTGTCCAGTGTTGGTTTTGTTTCTTTCTACCTTTTTATTATTTTTTGTTCTTATTCTCTTCGTAATTAGTTGTCAGTCTTCTGTGTACTTAGATCATTGAAAGCAAATACAGTATCTTATTTACTTCTGTATCTCAGCAACACCAGCAGAGCAGAGTATGGTTAATATTAAGCTCCTGGCAATTAAATAATGGGTGGCTGAGTGAATGAATAAATAACCTTTTGAAAATCTGCTTAGCTCAAACTATAATAGTTGAGTGCTTGGTTTACTTGACTTTTTGTTCTCCTAAAAAATAACTCATGGGCTTTAAAAATAATTTCAAAATAAATGCCTCTTGGTGTGTTTTTTGGTATCCTAAGGTTGGCAGTATGATGCATAACAGTATACTTAGTTCCATTGCAATGAATGGCTTTAGAGTTGTCATAGTGGGATTTTATTCCTATTGTGGTTTATAGTAATGCATACACTAGACCTCTTAGCCAAATTAGTATAGACACCATTTTTAAAAATTGTTAATTGGTGCAGAATGGCACGTTGGTTTTTACCGTCACAGATGCCCACTTTACAAATGAGATTATTTTATAAGAAGACCCTTTTTGATGCTTTAGAAACTGTCTTTGAATGGGGCACAGTATAGATTTGCTCAGTATGAATTGAATATGTTAAATATTTAATATGTTACATAAAAATATTTAAATATGTTATGGAAGGTGCTAAAACATTATCATGTACTTAAGTGGCTTTTATCTTAAATTTCTTAAGAAATTCGTAGATATATCATGAATAGATCTATTCACTGAGAATTATTTTTAATTCTTTTGATACTGTAGGTCTTCAAATAATATATTTTTCTAGTTTTCCAGTTTTCTGAATATAATTCTTTAAAATCACCTAATTTTTTTTCTTTCCTTCCCTCCCATTCTAATATGCTGGCCTTCTTGCACTTATGTCAATTGCTATTTTGAAAAAATGGGTATTCTTAATGGATTTTATCAATTACTTCATTCTTATTGAAATGAAAATTCATATCTTAATATTTCCATTTCATAGTGAATTCTACCTGAAGAATGCCAGTTCTTGAATCACTAACATCTCAAAAGTGTAATATTTTATTTAAATAGCTATCAATGAATAAAGTCTGAAGCTGCTTAAAATAATTTCATGCTTTTTAAAATCTAGGTTGGATGGACAGTGGCCTGATGGTTTATTGGCTTCAGACAATACTCTTCATTTTGTCCATCCCTTGACTTTCAATTATTCTGGTGTTTATGTCTGTAAGGTGACCAATTCCCTTGGTCAAAGAAGTGATCAAAAGGTCATCTACATTTCAGGTAAGTTACTATCTACTCGCAAAATGAGTTACTTAAATTATTCCTATAACAACAGTCGTAATAACACTGTGTTCTAGTTGGTAATTTATATTTGCTAATATACAGATTCCTCACTGTGAGGTTTTCCAAATAATCAAAATGAAATATAATAAAGTAACCCTACCTGAACCACATATGTAAAGTGGTGTTACTTTACTTAAAGAAATGTCAAAATGTCTGTGCAGCAAGCTTATATACATTTTAATTAAGATCTTTGCTTATAGTTAATTTTTCAGTTACATAGTATTAAGTATTCCTTTTATAGTAGTGTGTACTTTTCTAGGTTCTCTCATTTTTACACCCGAGAGCAAACACTGGGTTTGTGTGTGTGTTTTTTTGGTGGCTACTCTTGACACAGGTGTCTCATAAATAAAATGGGATATTGACTTTGATGACCTGGCTTATTAAATAACGTAGTTTGTCACTCGATATGGAACTATATCATATTGAGTTACTGAGAGTGAAGTAGGAATGCTACTGAAAATGTTCTAATGAAATAAAATTTAAGATGTTTCTTATTGTCAGTCCTTAAGCCACTAAGAACTTCGATTTTTCACATTCCATTAGTTTTGCTATGAATGTTTTGTTAATTTGAGTATATAAATTCGGTACTCACAAAATACATTTAGAGCTAAAAATATATTTTTCGTGGGTGTGGCTATAAATAACAAATTATCAATGTAATGCTCATTTATAAAAATTATATAAAATATTTTGAGCATCTACTTACTACAAGAATATAGCAATCTTCATGTCTAAACAATGGAAAATTAAAGGAAAAAGGAAGAGAACCTTGAGAAAAGCAGGTTTGTATGGCAATTATGTAATTATGTAAAACTGAATAGTTAGATTTTTAGAGAAATCTTAAGCTTGCTTTCATGTTATATTCTTTGTATGATCACTCAATCTAAGAACAGTCCCCCATATTATTTTCTCATGGCATTTCCCACAATTTGTAGTTGTATACTTACTTGTGTACTTTTTATCCATCCTCATATTTAAGCAATTTATGTTTGCTTCATTTACCGTTGAATACTCAGTACTTACTTAGTGCCTGGCACATGATAGGGATGAGGCAAATATATTTTTGCATGAATCTCACAAGAAGCTTAGAGCTGTGTACATCCCTAGCCAGCCCTTTCTGCCAGTAGCAGTGCTTTGGTGGAAATCAGAATGAGATTAAATATTAGTCTATTAGTCTCCCTTTCTTCCCTTAAATGTCTTTCCCTTTCCTTTTCCTTTTCCCTTACTTCTTGGATCTTAAAGCCACAGGGAATGTATATTTAGAATGTAGTTACCTAAGGATGCTTACTTTTTGTTTCTGTTGTACAAAATTTGGTGTGGGATATTACTTGTAAATCTCAGGCTCAATGTATTATTATGTAATCATTTAAATATCAAGGCTCAATTTGGGCATTCTTATATGTACTGATTCTGTTGATGATATCCTAAATTTATTATATCTTTTGGCATTCTGGATCCTTTTCCCAGTACTTTCGACTTATGTGTCCAACTGCCTATTAAAATCACTTAACTCTGTATAGAGGTATAATAAGCATTTATGGGTTAACATTCAAAACCGAGGTCCTGATTTTTCTTCTGCCCCTTGCCACCATACCTCTTCCTCCAACAGTTTCCCTCCTTTCTGTCATTGGTAACTCCATCCTTATATTTGCTCAGGGTTTAATCCCTGATGCTTATTCTTGATTTCAGTTGTTCTCTCATACCCCATCCAGTCCATCAATAAATCCATGGCAGCTCTTCCATTACGTTATATGTAGAACCTTACTATTTTTCCACTTCTGCTGTGAGTATTCTGACCCAAGCCATCAGCAACCCTTACTTCATTATTAAAAGAGCCATTTAATCTTCCTACTTTTAATTTATCCTCAAAAGAGCAGCCAGAATGATCCTTGTAAAGGGCATGTCAGATCAGGTCACTTCTTTCCTGCAAACCTTTCACGAGCTTCTCATTTGACCCACAATGAAAACCAATTCTCGCAACAACTTACAAGGGTCTATACATGCTCTGGTCCTAGATGACCTCATCTCTTATTATATCCCTTGCTCACTTGGCCTTGTTGCTGGCTTCCTTGCTGTTCTTTGAACATAACAGGAACATTGCTACCTCAGGGTCCTTGACTTGCTGTTTCTCCAGCTGGAAAGCTCTTCAGATATCCTTATAGCTCTTTCCCTCACTTCCTTTAGGTCTTTGCTCAAGTTTCACTTTCATGACTATAATTAAAATTGAAAATTGAGACTTCTCTTTTCTAATCCCTTTACTCCTGTCTCCTTTTCTGCCCTATTTTTCTTTACAGTATTTATTGCCACACACCAACTACATGTTTTATTTATGTGCTTTTCTGTTTATACTTCTACTAGAACATAAGTCCTTTCATCTGCTTTAATCACTACTGTATTTCCACCATCTGCAGTAATGTTTGGCATGTGATAGGTGTTCAGTAAACTTTTCTTGCATGAATGAAAAAATTTGAGAAGAAAACAATCAGGAAAGAATTAAAAATCTAGAATGTGCTTTTATATAGCTTTATTTTCTTTGACAAGGGAAATAACGTAACACTGGTGATAAACTTTACGCATTGTTTGATCAACCTCTACTAAGTCCTAAAAGAGGAAATAAAATTTTGAGTAAATATGAAAAATCAGTTAATTACCGCTAAGTGATTCAGAAAGATAGCATTATATAAGATGATTTTCTTTAAGTAATCATTAGAATTAGACTTTACTTTTCTATCCAGCGTCTTTAATATTTAATACAGTACACTACGTTGAGTTTAGTTATCACCCCTGAGAGCTTCTTGGAGGACATGAAATATCCTAGATATAATACTGCCTTTCCAAAATGACTAGTAAATCCTAGTAGGCTTTTATCAGAACGAAAGGCTATAATTCACCAGGAATAAACAATCAAGCTGTTGATCTTTTTTATTGTAAATTATAAGTACCCTTTTTCCTCTAGAAAATTTTTTTTACCTCAGTATTAAAATTGATAAAAAAAATTTAGGAAATGATTTTTTAAAATATTTCTAAAGTGAATGCATCTTATGACTGGAGACTAAAAGATCTACTCAGAACAAAGTTAGCAACTCTGTTTGAGGGAAACTGTAATTTTATTCTACATTTTTTCCACATTGGTAAGTGTAAGATTTTGGACAAAAGGTGATTGATCCAAGATTACAATATTCAACTTCAATTACTAGTCATGGAGGTACAGTGAATCTTTGTCCATTACTAAATGACTGCTGCAAATTGTGATTTTTCTAGTTGTTCTTGGTGTGTTTTCCCCTAATATTTTGTACTTTTCTTTGAGAGTAGAGGAACAAATTTTTATATATCATGTAAGTTCTCCCATGCCTAAAACTCAAAGTATATTCCTGTGCAAATCTTGAATTTTGAATCCTATTGATTTTAGGAATTAGGTGTAATATTTGGCATAAGAATCCACACTTAATTAGGAAACTATAAAATTCATAGATTTTGGTTATGTAAATAATTCATATGAAGTCTAAAAGAAAAAAATCCATTTATTTTTTTAATATATTAGGCTAAAATACACTTTATAGCTACAAAAGCCTTACTGGACTATTTGTTTTCCTGTTTGGCAGAACTCATTAATTTGAAAAAAAAAAAACTTCATTTGGTTGTAGAGAACTCACAGTGTCTACTAGTTCATTACATTCGTTATATACTGATTTATTACACATTCTGCAAATAATATCAAAAAACAGTGAAGAAATAAGGAATGCTGTGGGAAAGGATTTTAAATTATGGTAAATAAGTAACTATTAGTGATTACAAAATAGTCCATTTGATTCCTTATGCAAATTCTAACTCTCAGTGTAATTATTTTGGAGTGGGGCAAGAATTCGGAAATGTGAATAAATATTTTGTGTGCATTGTCCTATATATGTCCATTGCTTAAAATACAAAATAATTATTAACAATAGTCCCTCTTCCATGGAATCATATTAATAGTGAGGCTATGCTATCTTTATTTGGTTGAGGAGGAGATGGCAGGTTAAAAAATTTCTAAACCACTGACAAAATTATATAAGATTTTAAAATAGGGAGTTTTTTTTGTTTGGTTTGTTTTTGTTTTTGTTTTGTTGGTTACTCTTTTTTTTTTTTAGTTAGATTTTCTGAAAGTTAAATCTGAGTTAATTAGTGGCCATCCCTCTGTGTTTACATAAAGAACATTGCAAGTAGAAATAAAAAATACCAATGTGTTTTTTTTTTTAAGGGATACTTGATAAAAATAATGAGTTCTATATCTTATACTGGGTGAGCGTTCAGGGGCATACACTGTTTTGAGAAAAATAGCATTCGATTAAGAGCTGTCAAAAAGTTTTACAATCTTACGTGCACAAAAATGTGTGAATTACAAATAATTATTTAGGTGATTTGTACTTAACGTTTAAACATGCCGATGCCAGTTTATTGTAATTTTTTTTCTTTGGAAATCATTGTAAAGATAACATTTAATATTTAAAACTTTTCCATTAGTCCTACCACCTCAGAAAATACATGGGTTGTCTTACAGATGATACATTTTTATTTCTTTAGTATCCTGGTTCTCTGAAGTTGCATTCTATGATAGGCTTTACTACTTTTATACTAGAAATGATCCTACAATTCCACAATTTTTTTTAAGATGGAATTTGTTCAGCTAGTGAATAATATGTTCTTACAAATTAAAACCCTTCCTTGATTCTACATATAATATGATAACTAATATTCACTTCAAAGTACTTGACAGGATTGCCTGTTATATTGGTTTAAATTCATAGGAAATTAGTTATACTGTACTTGTTAAATTTTATATTGTACTTGCTAAATTTTTACCACATTCTGTACATATGGCATTCCGTGATGAAACCTGTTTCAGTAAGTATTTTTCTTTAGCTTGTAATTTTAGAATAACTTACCCCATGTAGATTTAGTATTTTTCTAACAATCATTTTTTAAAAGCTCTATCAGTACCACTCATTTAAAAATTAATTATAGGAAATTACCATTCGGGTCATTTATTTTTATCAAAGAAGAAATTCAAGGTTTTTTAACTCATCCTTTCTTCAACTCTAGAGTTTTGTGTAACATGACCTACAAATACCACTTAATTGATAATTAACCAATCTTTAATTTTTACTATTTATGTTTAGTTGCTTTTTAATATTAATGGCTATTTACTCTGTAATCTAATGGCAATACACAGGATCATCTGCATCTAATATTTAAGTATTATTAGAATGTTCTCTCTAAAATATTAGCTACTCTTTGAGACTCCATACTAAAGCAATGTGACACTAAATTTTGCAGATACAGTTGAAATTCTTCAACTTCCTAAATGTTCAGATATCTTACCCATGGGATATAGACATGGTGATGACATTTTTATAACACTTGGTAACATGTTTTTACTTTGTCTTTGTCTGTTAGTCTCATTTGATAATATAGCCCATTTGGCTAACACAGTTTAAACATATGCTTTTTATTTTAAATTACTAAATAATGGTATGTACTACATATGTCCTTTCTAAAAATTGAAGAGTTCTCTTTACTTAAGGAAAATATTTTTGAGAGAATTATTAAACCAACAGCTTATACTATGGCCACTTAACAAGAATCTATAGTTTTTCATTCTTTTAAAGATAAGTTCAGATCCTATAAAAGTAAATGAAATTAGGTAAAGATGTATATTAAGAAAACATTAATTTTTTTTTTTATTCTTTCATTTTATTTCTTTGTTCTTCTGGCTAAGAAAATGTATATTTGGATTACTTAATCTTTTTGTCTGATAATTCTTAAGCCAGCTGTGTATAGGACACTTAAGTAATGCTCTTCATTTAAAAAAAAAAAAAAAAGTATTCCTTGAAGTACAATACCATGCTTAAACTTGGAATAGAATAATTTAGGATTTACACCATAGGTAATTTTTCATTCCTTTTACTTCATTGGTAACTGGCTAAATGTCAGTTTTGTTATTTTTTAAAAATACATAATACCACTACATTCTGATCTTAAGAATGAAAAACTATTGTTACTATGAATATATATTCATTAACTGTGCTGTCTTTTCAACTTGCTGCTGAATCAGCCTGCATTGACATTCTTTGCCTTTCTGTGTCTTGTCTATCTTTACTGTTTCCATTAGATCCTCCTACTACTACCACCCTTCAGCCTACAGTTCAGTGGCAACCCTCAACAGCTGACATCGAGGATCTAGCAACAGAACCAAAAAAGTTGCCCTTCCCATTGTCAACTTTGGCAACAATTAAGGATGACACAATTGGCACAATCATTGCTAGTGTAGTGGGTGGGGCTCTCTTCATAGTACTTGTAAGTGTTTTGGCTGGAATATTCTGCTATAGGAGAAGACGGACGTTTCGTGGAGACTACTTTGCCAAGAACTACATTCCACCATCAGATATGCAAAAAGAATCACAGATAGATGTTCTTCAACAAGATGAGCTTGATTCCTACCCAGACAGTGTGAAAAAAGAAAATAAAAATCCAGTGAACAATCTAATACGGAAAGACTATTTAGAAGAGCCTGAAAAAATGCAGTGGAACAATGTAGAAAATCTCAGTAGGTTTGAAAGACCAATGGATTATTATGAAGATCTAAAAATGGGAATGAAGTTCGTCAGTGATGAACATTACGATGACAATGAAGATGACTTAGTTTCACACGTAGATGGTTCGGTAATTTCCAGGAGGGAGTGGTATGTTTAGCAACCACTAAATGTGACTTACCTATGTACAATGTTTCATTCATACTAGTTGATCATTTTCAGATTGTTCATACTTTTTCTTGAGGAAGAATAAGCTTTTTCAACTTGATTTTCAAGCTTACTTTTTATATTCTAATTTGACAAATGAAAATGTAAAATCTGGGTTCAATGTATCTGAGCTGCTTTACAATTTTTTTTTCAATGCTGTACTACTGTCTCAAGATTTAAATTTTAATGCAGAGTACTTTATTGGTCTGAGGCACACAGGTAAGAAGAAATGTCAACATTAAATGTATGACTTTTTTGGTACAAAAATTAAAAAGAAAAAAAAAAAGGAAACTACCTTGGCATTGTGTATTAAAGTTTACCTAAGACTATAATCTCAAGTATAATGTTTGTTAAACATATACCTCTCAAAATTTATCACCACTAAATGATACTACATCAAAATTGACTATAAAACTAATTCAAGAAATGTTTATATATATTTTTAGTATACAAAAAAATATTCAGCCTGATGAAACACCTTTCCTTTTCAAACATTATTTTCTAAGTTTCTATACAAGTGGAATCTTTACCTCTGCATTTTAATGAGCCTTGCCATAATTACTGTAGAGTGGCTTTTCAAAGATATTTTGTTGCACTAAAACTGTGGTAGTAAACTCAGTGAACATGATGTGTGGAAGAGCATAATTAGCTGGTCAGTATTTTTGTCCAAAATACGTACAAGAGTTATAATAAAAACATGCCTTTTAAACATAATTATTACAATTTTTTCATCTCTGGAGGACAATTCTTAAATGTTGTATAAACATGGATTTTGGTATGTTAAGTGGCATAGTTTTGTTTGAATGCTTTATGTCCTAAATATAAGAATAATAATGAAAAGATGGTATGCAGTTAAATAAAGTTCAGAGAGGGCATTTCAGTATATGGAACAACGTGGGTAAACTAGCATTGGAGTACTGGTTTTCAGAAATGAGACATGTCAGCCAAGAAACTATACAAAAAATTTTTTAGCCCATCTTGTTTTAGTCATCTAATAGTGATGTTGTTCAAACGGGTAAAGATATAGAAAAATTAGATCAAACTTGTAAATTTGAGGTTTAATGAGAAAAATCTGAATTATAGAACGAGTCGCTAACACTTGCTAATGGATATTGGCAAACCATCCTCCTTTTCCTCCTAAATGTATGTATTTGTTTCAAGGTTTTTGTTTTTCCAATTAAAACTGGAAACATCATAAGGTTTTATGTTTTGTTTTTGTTTTTTACATAATTCATTAAGTATATTCTTTCCAGAAATCATGTATCTTTTGAAAAAGAAATGTTATCTAAATCTTCAAATGTGGATCTTCTTTGTGAGGTAATTAAATTGCTTCTACAGTAGAGTCCTATAAAATTGTAATAATGACAACTATTTTGAAGCCCAAAGAATATGTTTATTCTGTTGATGATTCATTTGAAAAAGGACTGTGTAGAATTGCCTTAGGTGTTTTGCCAGGGAATTGAAGTGGAAGTTAGTAGGAAAATCATAAATAAATTATTTTGTTAATAAAAAGGCAAAGTAGGTACTTTTTTTTTTTTACCCCCCAAACACCCAAATCCTGATGATTCTCATCAAATCTAAAGGAATGTTTTATAAGGCAAAGTTCTAACATGTTCATAGAATTTTGCAAGTAGTCAAGGCCTTATTCTAAACCATTATAACATCATTTCCTTTCTTTGAACTAGCAGTATTTTGTGGAAATTAGGAACCTATTTTATTTCTCTTCCCAAACATTCACACACTTAGTCTAAAACTGTAATATATCAGCTAAGGATACAGGTAAGCTAACTGATACATTGTTAAGACTATCTGGCTTTAATATACTTAACCACTGATATACAAATATTAAGACTGTTTGGTCCAAGTCATTGGAAGCAAAACTTTATTGGTAATACCCTGTGATTGAAGTAGACTTTATGTTTTAATTTAAATACCAGCACTGATATGGCCACAAGAAAGATGGATCTAAAATTCTTGCCATGGAAGATGTGAATTTGTGGCTTTTTGTTCACAATTTCATCTTTAGAGCAATGGTTTGAAATGCTATATGAATCTGAGCAGGATAATCACTGTATAAATCTCAACTTGAGTATTATTTGAAGGAAGTTAGCAATGTATTTTAAGAACTGCATTTCAAAAATATAAATACTTAGTGATTAAGACCTTCCTTTATATTGTGGCCATTATGTGTTTAGGGTGGGCTTTTTTGTTTTTGTTTGTTTGTTTTGTTTTGTTTTTTGATGGCAGAGGGGAGAGGTTGACATGGAAAACTACAAGTGAGTGATACATTCTGTATCCTTAAACTAAATCATTTGGCAAACTAAAAGATTTCAAAATTGTAAGAATCTGATACTAGTTAAGACTTTTTGAAGCATTGCACTGCTGTTTATTAGAACTTTGTTTACTGTACATATAAACTTATTTGTGAACATGAATAGTCATTAAACATTTTTGTTAAATTAATTTTTTAATATCTGTGATATACACAGCTAATTGATAGGTACATATGAAAATCCTTTTCTTTTTCTGGAAAAGATGGAAGAATGTTTTATTTTGACCATGTTCATTTTTGTTTCTTTATTCTTTGAACTGACTTTTCATTTTGTATTCACTTTAGGGTTTTCTTTCACACTGGTTAAAATATTTCAGTAATGCAGGGATGATGAATGCAACTTTTATTTTTTCCTGCCATTTTTATTAAAATATATTAAAACTTTAATAGGCTAGGGGTTAACTTTAAAAGTGACATTTGAGTAATACATTATAGTTGAAATATTTAGTATTTTACCATGTGCCTAAAAGGTTTCTATTTGATAAGTCTAACATTTAAAGAAACCATTAAGGTTTTTTTCAGTAGTAAGTATTGCTTCTGATAGCCATATATAGGAACGTTTTCTAAAGATAACCCTAGCTAGATGTGTAGCAGAAGGGCTTGTAGGAAGTACAATGTATGAGTGCAAAAATTGAGATAAATATAACAATTTTATATGTGAAAACATCTGATTTGAGTTTAATTTTGTTGTTGATAAATACTAAAGGTATATGAATAAGAAGTTATGAATGTGTGGAGGTATGATCAGTGTAAAATATAAGAAAGGAAGAAATGGTACACATATTGAATTTTTAATTCTAATAGAGGAATGATATACAGATTTAATTGTTCTTTCTGTTTACTTGTTAATTGGAAATGTATCATCCCTAAGAATCTCCTTTCTCAAATTTTTGGTGTATTGGGTTTGGATTTAACTTTAATTTGTACTAGTGGTATTTTTTACCAAGTTATTTATCAGGTGGTAGCCCTAATAGCCATGCAACAAATCTTTAAATAAAAGTTTTTAAAAAATTCTTTAGAGGCATATTTCTATAACAAACCTATGTCTCTGTATTACCTTCTTTGTCCTCGTTATGTTATTTGATGGAGTGTGTGTGTGTGTGTGTGTGTGTGTGTGTGTCTGTGTCTGTGTTGTATGTATAACCTAGTTCTTATATTTTAATTAAGTTTTTGTGGGAATTTGAAATCTATTTTATTTCTCTTACCAAATAAGACTCTATCAGGTTAAGGATACAGTTAAATAAAGTTTGAGAGAGCATCTAAGTTTGTAGGTTAGCCATTACAGAATTTGCTTTTAATTGACCATTTAATTCCTATTTCCTATCTACACGTTATGAATAACATTCTCCACAATCATGAATTATCTGTTTCTCTAGTCTTAGCAAAATTTTGAATGTTTTTGCTGTTGTGAGTTTGACATAAGTTAAATTATATATATTGGCTTTCATTTGGATGAACATATTTCACGAAATATTTTGTAAGTTGGCATTTAGTGTTTTTCACTTATAAACGTTATAATGGTTTTCTTTATAAATGCCGTTGTTTCTAATTGTAATTACCTCCGTGTTTTCTATCTCTGATGTTTAAAATTATACTTGTTTTCCTAAACTTTAAATTATCTTAAAGCAAGCAGCAGTTTTTTTGTTTGTTTTTGTTTTTAAATAGCATACAGTTTGACTGGATTAAGCTTGGTTTCCCTCTTGTTATACCAATGGAAATTCATGCATGAAAGAATATCTGGAATAGTGTACATGGCATATCACCTTTTCTATGTTCTAAAAAATGCTTTCTGTTTAATATTTGTTTTCTCCTATTCCAGTAAGCTGCAAGTTTTTTTGTTTTTTTTTTTTTTAAGATTTTATTTGTTTATTTGACATTGGAGCAGGGAGCCCGATGCGGGGCTCGATCCCAGGTCCCTGGGATCATGACCTGAGCCGAAGGCAGATGCTTAACGACTGAGCCACCCAGGCGCCCCAAGCTGCAAGTTTTTTTGTTTTTGTTTGGTTTGGTTTGGTACCTATGTACTTTGAGTTGAGTAGTGATAGGTTTGCTTACAAAAGCTTTCGCTGTATATATCCTTAGGGGTCATTTTCTTGAACCTTGATGATAGTTATTTTGTCGTGTTCATTTCAATTTATGAGGCTAAAACTTGATTCAATTTTGGGTTGTCCTAGTTCACTTACCTTTTCTGCTGTTCTGGCTGGATGCTATGGGTGAAGCAGAGTGAAAGTGAGTTTAGTAGGATAAGTTTATAATCTTAAAAACTTGAAAGAATAATTCAAGGCCCCATTTCCCTACATGTATAATATTTCTATAGAGATATGATATCTAATTTCACAGTTTCATTTATGAGAAATATCTCAGGAAGCACCTAGTCTTAAAGGGACAGCGTGATCTAAAAGCCAGAGGTAACTAAATCTAGAAGACTGGCCTCCCTTTAAAAAAAAAACAAAAAACACTGTATTATGGGAAATTATACAAAAGTAGGATAGAATAATGCAATGAACCTTCATGTACCTGCTTCAATTATTATCAATTCATGGTCAATCTTGTTCCATTTAAACTCTTACCCACATAATCCCTCCTGCCATTAATTCATCTATAAATGTATCAACACACAGCTCTAAAAGAGAAGGAACATTTAGGAAAAGTAACCGCAAATTTATTATTACACAAAAAATTAATTTGCAGTTTTATTTAGTATCTGAATGTAATCCATATATTATATCTTTCAATCTATATGTTCTCTGTGAGGCACTCCCCTCCTCCCTTGATTTTTGCCTTGTAATTTATTTGTTGAGGAAATGGCTTCATGTGTGTCCTGCAGTTTCCTGGTTTGGATTGTGCCAGTTGTACCTCTCTATTTTCTGTAAATTGTCAGGTCTAGAAACTTTATAAGGTTAAGGTTTAATTTGGGGTGGGGGGCAGTTACTTAAGTGGTGGTATCTTCTGTCGGAGGGCACATCATACCTGCTTTTCTTTTGATATTAAGCAGTCATTAGATGCTCAAAGCCTAGATCTAACCTTGAACCTACTTAATGTCTAGATTTATTAACTCTGTTTTTCTTACCATACCATGTGCTTTGATGTCTGAATAATTACGTCCGTGCTGCTTTTACCTGAGCTTTCCTTTCCACCCTTTTCCATATTCAAGGTCCAGCTCAAACCATATGATTGTTCATTTGTTTTGTTTTTTTTGATCTTGGTTTTAGACTTTTGATTCAGTGATTCAGGGATTTGATTCCATATTCAGTATATTTTGATATTTGGTTTTTATTTTGATACTTAGTAGCTAAAATGCTACCTCTCAAAAACAAGTAGATTTAAATGGAAGAAGTACACTGTTGGGGACCTTAACAGTTTTAATCCCAACTACTGTTTTTAGAGCTAGTCTCCTGTTCAAGATGTTTGGTTTTTCAGTGTTTTGCTAATCAAATAACCTCACCCCTCATATTACCTACTACTTCAGCACAGTATGGGTCTAGTGTGAGGTTTATCATTAATAAGAGTGAATGTAAACCTTTATCTTATTTTATTTGGTCTTCTAATGTGTTTCAGTTTTTTTGGTTGACCCATCACATCTGATTATATGGCTATGGTTTTACTTCATAATGTAACTGATGAAGTTTATGCATTAAGAGTTAGATATTTGCATTGCTGTTTTGGGGGGTTTTGTCACTGTCTGCATCTTCATTATTGGTCTTCTCTTCATTCTGCCAGTTCCTTGCAGGAATGACATCTACTGGGAATAAATGCTTACTAATATATAACGTGGATTAGCACCATACCCTCATTTGGTCTATGTGTCAGATGTTCACCCGTCACCCAGGGCACCCATGTCGTGCCTCCTTTACATTCTTGACCTCTCGTTAAATCGAGGGTGGTTACTAGTTCACTCATGAGCTCTCATATATCACAGTGGGTCACAGTATGCTGACTGTGCTGAGAGGGAACAACCACATGTCTATTGGATTTCGTTCTGGAACTTTCCCACCCCACACTTCCCACAGGATTTTGTGGGTGCTTTGTGTAGCACGTGAACTCCTGACATTTGGACGAAGTGGGGCTACAAGTGCCAGTCCACATATTAATGTGCTAGTACAACATGTATTTTGTAATTATCACTTATCCTAAAAAAAAAAGGGACAGGGTAAATGATGATAATCCCTATGTTGGAAAATATACACGTATGGATTCTGTGACCCCACTTTGGGGATTTTGCTCTCTACGGTGAAGATAGGGACTATGTAAAATTCATCCTTGCCTTCTTGGCACTTAGCACGTGCCTGACACATACTAGGTTACTATTGAGAATTTGTTGAATGAGATGCTGACAACATTGTTCTGACCCAGAGAGAGGACTTTTATTAAAAAGTAGTGAGATAAATATTTGGATGGATATAAAGAACTAGATATATTGAAAAGGTAAGCATTAAAGAGGCTATTGAAAAATAAAAATGAGATATATTCATGGGGAAAATCTGTAATACAGTGATAGATATTATGGGAGCAAATAGAAGTTTGTAGATAATTCACATTAATGTGTGAATCATGTGATGACATCACTGAAGTTTTGGTGAAGGGAATGAAAAAATGAAACAATGTTTCAATTAATTGTTAGGACCTAGTGTTTGAATGTAAGTGTGAAAAGTGCCTGTAGATTTCTATACTCACCCATTTTAAGTGGTTTTAGCAAATTGCTCTATTTTACTGTATAGAGTAGTATTTTTTTTTCAAATCTTGTGAGATGTGAATTAGGTGAACACATGTTTGAAAGCTTTCACATATTTTTTATTCATATGTATCAGTAATAAAGACAAACTTAAATTCAGTTTAGTAGTTATATGTATATTTTTTTAAAAAGTAATGAAATTTCTTCTATCTATATTGTTTCTTTTGGTATGATGTGTTAACAGATCTTTGAACGTTTTCGCCTTGAGGCATAGGCATGATACCTCTGGTTATGGGCTGTAAGTTTTTTGTTGTATTGGGGAGTGCTATTTCTTCTGTTTTTGTGGATGAGTTTCCAATATATGTGGGTTGATACAGATGCCATGATAATAGGAAGCTATTCTTTTGAGATACACGTACACCAATCCTTTAATGTCAAATATTTTAACGCTTTTGTCTTATTTTCTACTGATTGTAAGCCTGTCGTTAAGATTTAGTAGGCCATTTCCTTGGGTGATAGTAATGTTGCTTCATGTCAGTCACTCAGTAAATTAGCTGAATGTTTGAGAGTGCCAAATTTTTATACATTTGCTTTTTTTCTATTTTGTTATAGAGTCTATGTAGATTATGTGGGCAGATGTGGAGGAGACAGTGTTAGAACTAAATTCTCAATTTTCATTAAAATTCTTTTTGAATGCAAGAAATTTCAGCCCTTCCTTTGCATTTCATACTAGTGTTCATCACCTGTTAATACCCTTAAATGTATTCTTTAGTTTTTTTGTCAATTAGTAGAAAAATCAGAAAGGGAAATATGAAATATATCCCATATATGTATTTAACATAGTCAGTTTACCTATATAGAATATCCAATTGGTAAATGGATTCATACCCAGCTTTTCTTTCAATTGCTCTTTTCAGCACTTGCTAGAGTGCTGAATAATTACGTCCGTGCTGCTTTTACCTGAGCTTTCCTTTCCACCCTTTTCCATATTCAAGGTCCAGCTGATACTAAGAATGTTCTGATACTAAGAAGAGGTGTACAAAAAAGGAAAGATAAATATGAATAAAGAATGAATGGAACCCGGTGAAATAAGTATGCCCAATTAAGATAGAAGGAAGAGTTATGGTCAACATGCAGTCAACTCTCAGTTACAGAGTCCTAGAGCTAGGAATTATAAGGCTAATGGGACAGAAGTAGATAAGTAGACTGTAACTTAAATGTTTAAAAATAGTGTCTATTTGGACTTGAGAATTACTTAAGAATATGAAAAATAGTATATAGAGTTGGGAATTACTTTAGGGTATGAAAAGTATGTGATTGTGTTTTATTACAAGCACTATCAAATTTAATATCTTTGCTAAGATTAGCTGAAAGGTTTTCTTGGAGGTGTGCAGTTTGATGAAGAATGTATAATGACCTGTACATTGAAAATCTTACATTCAAAGAGTAACCTGAGTTTTTCAAAAATAATTTTGGAAGTATTACTATAAATATGGTATTAACTTTGTCCTTACCATCAAGATAACCCTCAAATTTGAATTCAGTACACTTGGGCAAAAATGATAGGGCTGCTTTTTATCCTTTAGCAAAATCAAGATTTCCTTTTTAAAGGAAAACCTTTAGAATAATTAGTGTGGCATAAGTAGCATATTTGACATGTTGGGATTTTTTATTTGTGCCACTGACAGTGTATATGGCCTTGGTCACATAACCTCAGGCACGTAACCTTAATAGGTTTCAAATGACCTATTGTTAAAGACTGAATACAAAGCTATAATTTATACAGTGGGAAAAGTGATAGTGTAGAGTAGAAATTATTCCTAGGTCATTCCAAATCTTTAAACATTTACAAGAGCAGAATAATATTTTTTTTTTTTTTTTAAGATTTTATTTATTTATTTGAGAGAGAGAGAATGAGAGACAGCATGAGAGGGAGGAGGGTCAGAGGGAGAAGCAGACTCCCTGCCGAGCAGGGAGCCCGATGCGGGACTCGATCCCAGGACTCCAGGATCATGACCCGAGCCGAAGGCAGTCGCCCAACCAACTGAGCCACCCAGGCGTCCCAAGAGCAGAATAATATTTGACTGGCTTGGATTTCAGAGCTTTCCTCGTATAGCACATACTCAAATGGAGATAGTGGGGATTAGAGAAATGAGCAGTAATAGATAAACTAGGCATGTATTAGCAAATAAGGGTAAGAGTTTAATGTCGCTGAAATTATCAAAATACTTACACATAAGGATTGATTGTACTGTCATATCCAAATATTTATACTTGAAAATACATAGATACAATAGTTTTAGGTAAATTCCCTTATTTGAATGTTCATAAAGTAGAGTGACTTAATTTTTCAGGATCATATGAAGTGATAATTGCTAAATATGTTTTTAAAATCCTTAACAAAATTTATGGTGCAGGCTGGGAAAGAGAAATTGGTATTTAGAAATTATGTAGTGTGTTTACAGCCAAGGGATAGGGATGATTTTCCATTTAATTTTGTAGTAAAGACACTATCTTCAGTGTACTTTGTATTAAATGTTCATGAATTAAGGGAAATTATCTGCAACAAGTGGTGTTTTTATAATACCTCAATTTAAAAACATATACAGTGTCATTTTCGACTATATTTATTAGATCTGGGGTATTTTTTATGTCTTTGGTTTGCCCCTTCTTGAAACCCTTTGGTTTCCTTAATAGAATGTCTTTTATATCTTAACTAGTATAAAAATGGTAAATGTGTATGTTGTTGGTTAACTCAAAGAATAATGAAAAAAATTGTTTTATCTTTTAGAGTAAGAATTTAAAATAGTTTTCATCCTTTTCTCCTCCAGACATTCTTTGCCCATAGAAAATAGATTCACTTGTTGCTCTCTGACTGGGGATATTATTTTCATAACTTGAAAAAAAGCAAAGCTGAAGTGCTAAGGTGACATCTTGGCAAGGAAGAAGGGTCTTAGCATAATCCTACAAAAAGTAATGAATCCAATTTGGGGTTCTCTAAGCTTGCTGTTGGGTAACATGCTTCAATCAGTCTTTGAACATTTTAGAAATTAGGGTATGCAAATTTAAGAACTTTTTAAAATTGTTTGAAAGGCCTAATTTTTGTTGCTTTACAGATGTCCCATTTAAGCAGACCTCTTCCGTAGCCGTAGCTGGAGCTGTAATCGGAGCTGTTCTTGCTCTCTTCATCATTGCTGTCTTTGTGATTGTCCTGCTGACTCCTCGAAAAAAGAGACCATCCTATCTTGACAAAGTGTAAGTAACTTTTTTGCTCATGTTCAACATTCAGTATGAGTCAGTCTTTATCTTTACAGCTACTCGTGTAAAATGTCTGAGGGATGGGAGTAAAGACACAGTTAGATCTTTGTGAGATGACCGTGGTTGCATCAGAATGTACTGTTTTGGTAAATAGTGTCAAGGAGCCGTTGGAGACAAATATATTAGACACCTTTTTCACCTACAAATACATTGGACATCTTTCCAGATGATAACGTAATGACACTTTATTTTGTCCTGCCTTGTGAATAAAAATGCAGGCCTTTGATGGAGTGTGGTTGAAAGAGAGATTCAAAATAGCTTAGAAGTTTAATTGCTTCTCCAGATTGTATATGCCAGTCTTATGTCTAGATAGATCTTATTAATGTTCAACTGCCAAGAATTATCAAATAGAGTTTTAAAGCTTTTTACCTTAAACAATTTTGGTTTTGGTGAGTTACAAAATGTGCAACTTTTTTATTTAGAGAGAAAGCAGTATTTTGGGCCTAGTCATTGAGCCAGAATGTTAAAGCATAAATTGCACTTTGCTGTAGAATCAAAAGACCAATGTCCCAATTCACTGAATTCCATCAACAGCTTTGTTGCTTCATCTGTGAAATGTGAATAATATTTTTCCTATTTACCTTCCATGGTTGTGATGAGTAGAATAAGATGTTGCTTATGAACTGTGGCGTTTTATACAAATGGCATTATTTCTTATGTAGTTACTAATATTTTTATATTAGGACTTATATAATATTATAATATTATATATATATTATATAATATATATATATAATATATTAGGATTTATATAATCTCCCCAGTCAGATAGCAACAAGTGAATCTATTTTCTATGGGCAGAGAATGTCTGGAGGAGAAAAGGATGAAAACTATTTTAAATTCTTACTCTAAAGGAAAAAAAATTTTTTTCATTATAGAGGCTGTCTATCAAAGAATGTATTTCTTCTGTCTTCATAAATGCCTTGTATATGTCTCTGACTCTCTAATCTGGCACAGGTATAGCATAGATCTTCTTAGATTAAAGACAACTGAGTGTTAGTCTCAGCTCTATCATGATCAAAGTAGTGGTGTGATCCTGAACAAGTCACATCACCTCCATGGGCCTCAGTTTTCTCACCCAAATGACTGATGGCACCTTGGAGCTATAAATTTGCTGTGATTTTCATTAGATGAAAGGAAATAATTACCTTTAAATAAGAACTGTGAAGTAGCTTTTCAATGCAACACCTGTAACACTGATTCTTTAATATTTATAGTTAAAATATTTATATGTAGCAATAATCTGTATAGTTCTTTACTATTTCAGGAGTAGCATGCGGTTAACTTCATTTTAGCTTCCAAGTTATCTCAGGCTTTTCTGTAATTTCAAAAACATAATTTACTAGTAGGCTAAATAATTACATCCATGTAACCATTTTATTTGTTATTTGAATTCTGTTCATTTAAAATTATTATTTCATGCCCACATTGAAAAGTTATTAGGCCACAGAGAATTTGTACTTACTTTGGCCTTTATAGATTTCATTCTTTTTATTTTTTAATATAGGTAACATTTTTGTTTGATTTAGTCATCACATGTATTGAAAATTAGTTATCTTTGAACTTCAAAAGTATGAGAATATATAAAAAAATTGTTCTCTAAAATTCAGAGCCACCAGATATACTTAATTTTATTTTTATTATAACAACAATACTTAAATACATGAAAATATAAGTTTTTTAAAAGTTTATTAGGTTATTTTGGCAAAAATAAATGTATTCCCTGAGGTTGTAATGGCCTCTTTATTTCATGTGACAAGATTTATAATGGTCTTTAGATTGAAAAATCTTAATTTGCATGATGGATATTCTAAGAGTAACCATGGGTTTTGAAAATTAGTTTGGAAGTATTTCCAAAAAGCAGTATAATTTTTTTTCATTATCATTTTAAGATACAGTTTTTTAAATTACTTTTATGACATGTTGCCTTCCATTGCACACGTTTGACTATCTTTAAAATGATGGTAGGCATAGTCAGATGGAAAAATGTGCAATACTGAAGTAAATTGGTTATGTACTAGGTTACTTAATAATTTTCAGAAAAATGCTTCCATTTGAGTTACTTCTTTAAATGAATCAATTAGATTGGTTTTAAACATTAGAAGTTTAAAACCAGGTTTTTTTTTTTCCCCATCTGTGATAGGTTAATGGAAATATAAGAACTGAATTAAGTGTGTACACTAATATAAATATTAGTGTGAGGGTCTCAAAACTTAAGAGAACCTTGTTTTCCCCCTTTTTCTTTCTTTTCTTTCTTTTTTTTCTTGCTAAATGTTGCAATCACATTTATTAACATTTTTAATGCAGGATCGACCTTCCACCCACACATAAACCACCTCCCATGTATGAAGAACGATCCCCACCCTTGCCTCAAAAAGATCTGTATCAGGTATGTGTTCATGGTTATACTTAAAATAAAATGAAATAAAAAATAGTAAGCAGTGTATTTTATTTGAGTATTATCTAGTCATTATACATTAAATGTTGCATAATAACACATAATCATTTCTCTGAAACACTTAAAGGATCAAACTTTGTCGACAGATTGGTAAGAAAAGATGTGATAGCCAGTGTGGATGGAACAAAGTAACACTGTATTAAGAGTAGAGATTTTTACTAAAAGCTTATGGCCAAAGACTTACTGTTAATATAGTTTTACTGACATATAGACTCATTGTAAAATATGCATTTTTATATAAAATAAAAGAAAAATTGAATGCCTTTGGTAGGGTGTGTTTCTTTTCAGTATACTCAAGGTCTAAATTTTAGCATTCTTTATTTAGCAGCAAAAGGTTTATATTCCAGTTTAAAATTCTGGGTACGAATATTGGTCCCCATATTACATTTATGATAACTTTTAAATTTTCTTTTGGAATTAGTTTGTAATAATTCATGTGAAGGTATCGATTAAATGCTTCTATCTCATGTTCTATACCTAGATTAATATGCTCTCTTAGGGAAAGTTGAAACCATCAGAATATTTGAATACTTTTACTCTTAGCGTTAGTAGTTTCGTTTTTTTTCCCTCTCATATCCATGTAACCTTTTGGGGCTCTGACCGTATATTGGGTTTTTTTGTTTGTTTGTTTTTACCTGTGGGAATATTCTATAGTATTTTCCTCCAAAGATATGTTTCGTATCTTCAGCTCAAATAAGGCAAATTATTTGCCCACCAATTAATTTACTTTGGTGGGAAAACTCCAAGGGAATATATGTGTTAAGATGTTGTTAGCTTCTGTATCTTAGTTGACCAGATAGTCTCCTGCCTGAGAATGGGGCGGGGAGGAACATTCGTTCCCTGGCTTTTGCAGTCATTGCCAGGGGTCACCTGCTCTGTTGTCTTAACAGAAGCTGGTGTCTGAGGGGTCAGACATGCCATCTTTTCAGACCCCTTGTTTTCACAGAAAGAGTGTAGCCTCACATCTCTCTTGGCAAATAAATGAACTTGACAAGTAGTGTGGAATGTCAACAAAATATTTAGCTAGAGCTGTTGTTAACTGCTGCAGAAAGAAAGCTGTCTTCCTCCCTCCACAAAGCTAGTAATTAATCAGAGGATTTCTAGGTTTAGTTTTGGGCATTCTCTTAGAATGTTGTTGGTAATTTTCTAGGACGACCCTAACTGTGTATAATTTCATTCCTGTCTGTAAAACCAACTGACTATATAACTTACTATTTAATATCTTCAAATTAAATACTTATAAAAGCTTATGAATCGGGGAAAAATTATTTGGTTTTGATCATCATCTGTCCTTGGTTTTAGTTTAAAAAATATGATTGCTATATATGTATTTAGCTACCAAATAAACACAAAAGGAAGATTTTTCTTGGATGATTTGAGTTGACAGTGCTAGAAACTACAATTTTTAGAATCCTTAGAGTTAGGGAAGGCTTCCTGGCTTTTGGAGGTAGGAGTTATGACGCATGTGATGCAATTACTCAGTTGTTGATTAGAGTAATTTGATTTATAGTAAATTGCATACTCAAAAGCATAAACCTGGGTAGAAATAAGAGACATATGGAAAAGTAATGAAAAGTTTAGAAAGAAAATTGATGGGAGAGCACCTGCAATGAGTAACAAACATTGGACTTGGAAATCAGAGACCATTTAGTAACATTGTGACTTTTTCCTCATCTTGAAATTAAGCAGGTGAAAAATGTGATTGTTTTTCTCTTCTAGCTATAAAACTGGTTTTATAAAATATTGCTGAGGGTTAGCTTTTTGCTGTCATTTTGCTTAAGAGAGTCAGAACTTGAGTTGGAGATGAAATAATTCCTAATTCTATAAAGCTTTTAAGAATAAGTTAGGCTAGGGGTGCCTAGGTGGCTCAGTCATTTAAGTGCCTGACTCTTGATTTAGGCTCAGGTTATGATCTTAGGGTCATGATCTCAGGATCGTGAGATCAAACCCTGCTTCAGGCTCTGCCCTGGGCTTGGAGCCTGCTTAAAATTCTCTCTCTCCCTCCCCTGCGCCCCCAACGGCGTGCATGGGCGCACTTGCGCACGCAATCTCCCTCAAAAAAAAAAAAAAAGAATAGGCTAAAATCATTATCCATCAGTGAGATAATTTATGATTCACGCATTATAATGTCATGTGTTAATTATGTGGCTGTTTGTGTTTTAATTAATGTTGTGATCTCAAAATGTAAAATACACAGAACTGTGTCTCGGTTACGAAGAAATATGTAAGTGTGTCATTACTATCTGATTAGGTTTGTGCAGTGATAGCATGTTGTAATACTAAATGCCTTTGTAATGTTCCACTTCACTAGGTAACTTGTCACCTTTAAAGTGAAGTGGTAATTCCTGCTTGAAGTCATTAGCCCTCAGCCTTCCTAGATAACTAGGTCACAAGGCCATGCTCCCAAATGCCTACATGGCTTTAAGGAACAGAGTCCCACTTGTTCTACCCATCAGTGTTCTACCCTTGGGAAGCCACAGAAGGAAGCACTTCCTCACTACCCACATTTGTCCACCTTGTATGATTATTGCTTTTTGTGGTAATGGTGCCAACACTCATCCCTGAGAAGTTTTCTTCTCAATGCAAATTAGGAGAATGAGGCCTGGTACTGTGAGGAGGCAGTTTGCTTGAATGGGAGCTATTACCATACTGCAGAGAAGATGCATGGAGGCATGCATATAAGTGTGAGGGAAATAAAAAGGAATGTCTTGCCTGAAGGCAAAGGTTAATTAAGAAATACCACCAGCTTGTCATGTATTAGGTAATAATCCTACGAAAGTTGAATCTTCATTTAGGAAACAAATATTAACTTAATGACATTAAAGTATATTTTACCTTTTTGTTATGTTGATTAACATTATATTGGTAATCCGTAAGTATATTTTTGGAACAACAACAAAAAAATCAGAAACTACAGAAATTTATAGTCAACTGTGAAAGCCCTTTTTCATTGCTCCATCACCAAATACATAATTTCCTTCTCCAGCAATCACCACTGTTATGAATTTAAATATTCTCCCACACTTTTTTCCATGAATTTACGTTCATGTGTATATCATCCATATTTACATCTGCAAATATTTTTTTAACACAAATGTGATCATAGAATATATATTGTTCTAGAAATTGCTTTCCCACTCTTATAGACCAGTATTTTTCAGACTGGCCAATGTTGCTTGTTTAGTGGGTTTCTTTATCTCATTCAGCTTCAAATCCAGTACAAAATACTGAACACTGATATAAAATTTCTTTGTATTATAATTTTGAGCAACAATTTCCATTTTATGAATAATGCTGTATTTTAGCCTTGTATTGGGAGAGTTGTATACTTTGATGTGAAAAAATATTTCCCAAATCAACAATCATTTTCAGGAAAAATATACATAACAAATAGAGTTTGATGTCTGATATGGAAAAAATCTGGATGTAAATGTAGATCTTTTAGAATACTCTGGTTCAGTCTAAAATAGCATTTATTCTTGGAAAGTCAGGGCTAGTAGATTCCATGAAGTAGATACCGTTACTTGACTTTACTGAGGATCATAGCAGGAATTTCAGTCAAGCAGTAATACTGTAGGGAGTGTGGCTCTTGAAGTTATTTGCACAATGCTGACATATTATTAAAAGCTTTCTAATCTCTTGAAATATCATGAGATTTTTTTCCTCCTTGGTAATCACATACGCAGAAGTAACCATATGTCAGTGGATTTTTGGTAACTTAAAAAGTTTTTAGCAACCTGGAAAATGTTTTATGAACAGTATTTCAGGTGTTGGAATACACAGATAAGTTTTCAAGATTTCAAACACTTGGTTTGTATATGTAAATATGTGTATGTGTGTATTAATATTCTGTGTGATTAGATGGGATATATGCATAAAGTGCTTGTGTGCTTGAATTCCAAGCTGAAATTAGGTGCCTTTTTTGTGGAACACCATTTTTACTTAAAAGAATGACTAACAAACTGTGCCATTCAGGCTTGAATAATTTGCAGACATTTTCTCACAAATCAATGAACTGAACCTGTCACTCAAGGCAAATAACTGACAGTGTTTGTTGCCAATGAAAAAAACTTGAGGTTCCACGTAAAAATTATAATTTCTATAAAACCTGTATCTACAATCATGGGATTGACATTGGTGGGGAAATTAGTAAATATTTTTTTTATATTAAATAACGAAAAGTACCAATGTTTGGAATAATCAAGCTTGCTTCTTTTGACTCGGATATTAAAAGGATTTGCAGGGCACCTGGGTGGTTCAGTCGTTAAGCATCTGCCTTCGGCTCAGGTCATGATTCCAGGGTCCTGGGATTGAGTCCCACATCGGGCTCCCTGCTCGGCGGGAAGCCTGCTTCTCCCTCTCCCACTCCCACTCCCCCTGCTTGTGTTCCTGTTCTCGCTGTCTCTCTCTCTGTAAAATAAATAAATAAAATCTTTAAAAAATAAATAAATAAAAAAATAAAAGGATTTGCAAAAATGTAAAAAAATAATAAAATGCCACTCTTCTCGCTAATCCTTATTTTGGAAAACATGGTTATTTTTTCATGTAAAAGATGATTTTTGTATCATATTATCCTGTTTATATGAATTAAATATTTTAAAAGTCTCTTAGTTTTAATGTTTAATATGATAAATATAGATAGCTAAGGTAGCTACTCCCCATGTAAATGAAAGTACTTTGGGTTCTCAAAATTTTAAAGTATAAAGGGATCCTGATACCCCATTTCTGTGAACCTCTGCTGTAGACCTTAAATGCTATGAAGGCAAGGATCATGTCTCCCTTGCTTAGAACTGTAGTCTCAGTGCACAACACTTTGCTTGGCACATTGTAGTTACCTTACAAAAAATTTTTGAATGCAGAAGTGAAAAAAAGAGTCAAACCCCTCTTTATATTCTTTTCAGTATGTGATCATGTTTCCATTGTTTATTCTAGAATATCCCTGTCCCAGATACACAACTATGCTTCAGTATATTTAATGTCCCTATATCTAATATCAGTGTCAGGTACCAAGTATGAAAAAAAAAACAAAGGGAACCAAGAGACTGTATAGCAATATTCTAAAAGATTAACAATGTTTATATATTAGACTTCTCTGTGAATATTGTTTTATTTTATATTTTTCTGTAGTTTCTAATTTTTCTACAGTGCTTTTACTCCCCTCTGTCAGTGACCTTTTTTTTTTAAATTTTATTTTATTATGTTAATCACCATACATTACATCATTAGTTTTTGATGTAGTGTTCCATGACCTTTTAGCATAAGAAAATAGAGAGCAGTTGAAGACCTGAATTACTGGACTGGAATATTGTTATCAGTCATATTGATTATGGCAATACTTCAGCAGAATTTACTATCTGGGAAAATTAAGATTTTCCCCCAAATAATTCATTATGGTTTATCACATTCTTTAGTAAATTTTTGTAAATGCTAATGGCAGAGTGTTGTAAAGGAAGAGTGTTTCTGCATATTTTTTTGAGTAGATAATACATACAAAACAATATAAAAAATGGGTATTTTCTAAAGTCTCCTTCCATTTCCATTCCTATTTACCCTATGCTCAGCACCTCCTACAGAAAATCACTTTAATAAATTTCTTGTTTGTCTTAATATGGTTTATTTAAGCATAGGAAGGAAACATTACACACCCATTTTATTTTTTCTTGTATAAAATGTAACTGTATGTACTGTTAAATATTTTTTTGCCGTTCCTCCTAAGATATACTGGAGATCTTTTTTTATTGCAGAGCTTTCTCATTCATATGTCTACAGAAAATTCTAATGTGCATATATTACATAGTTTATAATGTCAAAATATTTTAATAAACCAATAATGCTGCAGTGAATATTTATATATATATGTATATTGCTTCTATGCAAGTATAATCTTCAGTATAAATTTTTAGATTTGCTCTTGCTATATCAAATAGTAAATGTGTTTATACTTTTGATAGATCCTGTCAAATTGTCCTCTATGAATATTGTACTATTTTGCACTCCTATGAGTCATGCTTAAAAGTGCCTATTTCTCCACATCCTTACTAACAGTATATGTATTCCACTTGATTATTGGTAATCTGATAGGTAAAAAATTATGTGTGTGTGTATAAAATTATAATTTTGCAATCTAATAGGCCATTTTTTCCTGCAAGCTCTCATTCTTGTCTGTGCTTATTTATTGGACAAAATTATGACCATTTAAACATTTAATAAGTAGATAATGAAACTTTTTTCTTTTAATTCCAGTGTGAGTAGTATATACATTGCTTCTTGATATCCAAATTTGTGGTACAGAACGTTTAGTAAGATGAATCTTATATTTCCATTGACATATTATAAAATAAGATAAAAAATGAAGTGCTGTTATGATTGGGCTCAAATCTTATCGAACTATGTGGCTTTAGAAACATGAGGGTCCTACTCATTAGCAAGTTCTAGAGTTGGAGATATGTCCTCCAGGTATCTTAATTGTTACCAATCATGCCATATTTCATTCTTGAACCTGTCCACTGACTACTACTGTATAGTTTTATACATTTGCATTATTTCCTTTCAAAACTCATCTTTCGGACACATCACTGCCATTTTCCAATAATATTTTTTTAGATAAGCTGCTTTTGTTAATTATCATCAGCGGTCTGGTTTTCTCCCGGATCTGAATATTTTAACATCTATCCAGATACTACCAGTAGTTATAGGCTTTGGGGTCAGGGAGAAAGGAGGGAGAAAGATGACAGAAGAATTAATATTTTTCATCCAAATTAGAGAAAACTATGCAACTGAGTGGATTATTTTCAAGTAAATGAATACTGAGTATTTCTAGCATGGTTTTGCCCTCGAGTGGCAAAAAAAGTTTACATCTTGCATATTGCCTCCAATTAATAGGTAGTGGCAATTATTGAGACAGGATGTCAAAGACTTATTAGGGCCTTGTTCTGGTCTGTGGGGGGTGGGGGAAGTTTTGTGATCAATAAAGCTTGGATGAAATGATGATTTAGAAACTTAATATTGAAATAATATATTCAAAGGAAATATAGATGCAACATTTGAAGTATAAAGGATCGATATCTTTACTAAAAATTGGTATATAACAGATGGCATATATTTAAAGTGTGAGTTTGATACACAAACACAATACACAGATATATACATGAACATATATACACACTGGGAAAACATCGCCACAATCAAGAAAATGCATATATCCATCATCTTCAGAAGTTTCTTGATGCCCCTTTGTAATCTTCCCCTCTCCTCATTTCCCTGCTCCCTTTCTACATCCCCAGGGACCCAACCACTGGATTTACTTTCAGTCTCTATATTAACTTACATGTTCTTGAATTTTATATAATAGAATCATATAATACGTTCTTTTTTTTTTTTTGGTGTCACTTCTTTCAGTCCATATAATTGTTTTGATTTTTGATTCCTTCATGTGGTGTTGGTCAGTGGTTTATTCCTTTTAGATAGGTATACCATGTAGATATACTACATTTTATTTACATTTACCTATTGATGGACATTTGCACTGTTTCCATTTTTCGACTATTATAAGCAATGCTGCTGTGAACATTTGTGTATAAGTTTTTGTGTAAATATATGTTTTCATTTCTCTTGGGTAAACATCTAGGTTTGGATAGATGGATCATATGATAAATGCAACTTAAAAGGTGTAACTTTTTAAGAAAATGCCAAATTGTCATCCTAAGCAGTTTTACCATGTATGTTCCCACCAGCAATGTACACGTTGCTCTGTGCCCTTACCACCATTTGTTACGGTCAGACTTTTAAAATTTCAGATGTTCTAATAGGTGTGTGGTTGGTACTTCATTGTGATTTTAATTTTATTTTTTCCCTAGTTACTCATATGTGGAACATTTTTTTTTACTTGCTGATCTGTCATCCATTTAACTTCTTTGGTGAAGTGTCTATTCAAATATTTGTTCATTTTTTATTGGATTGTTTTCTTATTGGTGAATATTGAAAGTTCTTTGTTATGGATTGCATATTTGTGTCCCCCCAAAATCCATATGTTGAAATCACACTTAACCCCCAGTGTGATGATATTTGGAGGTGGGGCCTTTGGGAGGTTTTAGGTAATGAGGGTGGAGCCCTCAGGATAGGATTAGTGCCCTCATAAGAAGAAACAGGGGAGAACTTATTTCTTTCTCTGCTCCCTGCTATGTGAGGATCAAAGAAAGTAGCCATCTGCAAACCAGGAAGAGGGCCTCCACCAAGAACCAAAATCTTAGACAGCCTCTGGCACTGTGTGAAACAAATGTTCTTTAAACCACTTAGTACATGGTAATTTGTTATAGCAGCCCAAGTGGAAGAAGACATTTTGGATACCAGTCTTTTGTCAGATAGGTGGTTTGAAAATATTTTCTACCATTCTCTGGCTTGTCATTCTCTTAACTGATTTTTTGAAGAGCAGAAGTTCTTAATTTTGGTGCAGTCAGTATATAATGACAGTGATACCGTGCTTTCTCTGTGCAGTGGGCTGGGGGAGGTAATACCTGTTTTTGCTAATTGCTATTAAGACAGTTAAAATATTTTTATGATACATTATTTTCTTTATTTTTCCTGTATAAACTTCATTATCAACTAGGAAATTTATTTAATTTAAAGACAGTAGTTTTCCTTGGTCACTAGTGTTCCTTCAGCATCTAGTATCTTCAGGATCCATGCATAGTATGAGTAATTCTCGCCTCATCTGAGAAAATGGAAATTGGGAAAACTTGGCTCCTCTAATAGTGTTTCGTGGCCCGTAGCACCTAAGTGGCCACTATCTTTATATGTGTTCTGTTCATCTCTGTATTAAACAGTAATGATCACAGAGGAGATGCTTGATAAAAATTTTAAAATAGGACATAAGTAAGTGGTCCATGAAGGAAAAATGTTTTAGAGTCATGTTGTTAACTTATTTTTAGTAGAATCAAATGGAATCTAACATTATTATAATTAAGGTTGAAGTTGAGTAATTTTGACTTGCTGTAAATTGTAAAAATACTCTAAGAAAATTTATTTTAGAGTTACTGTATACATATAAACCACCACTGATCTGGGAAACCTGGAGTGATGATTTCTAAGTGATAAAGATTGAGTTTAATTGCATTTCAGTATTTTTAATGGTATTACCAGCATCAGTGCATTGATTACGTGACTTTTTTCAAAGAAGTTGAAAACTTCTGACCTCCATTCCCATTGCAGTCTGTTTCTGATTTGTAGCCGAACTGCCTTGAGTGAGTTAGGACTGTATTAAGAAAGGAAAAACAAAAACAAAAACAAAACCCCAAAAACTGAAGTATGCAGTAGTACCCTCAGAACTATTTCTCCTACTGATTGAATTATTTAATGCAGTTTAAATGACCAAAAAGAACTGGCTTCCTTCTAGTCACCAATACTGAATACCAAAAAAAAAATAAAAAGATGATTAAAATAAAAGAATTAAAATGTTGGCCTTTTAAGATATTCTGAGCAATCCAGAGAGGAGAACGTCTAATTCACACCCTTTCATAAAACTTTATAGTATAATTCCACTTAGCTCTTTGTTATAAACATATCTTCTTTCTTTCAAATCCTTAGCACTGAGTTTTAAGAATGAATTCATTATAAAAATTGCATACTCACTATTCTTAAATATGTATATTTTGTGGTTCTCCCATTTTTCTACTTTCTGCTCTTTTGAATCTAAAACCATGACTACTTTTGCCTTTGTAACCTTTCTTGAGATTAATAAACTGCTCTGTACAGAGGCTACTCAATAATTGTTGAGTTGCAGTGATAATAAAATTGTTTATGAAATTAGAATTTCCCAAGCTAGCTGAGGATAATTCCAGGAATTTGAGGGGAACAGGGAAGATATCAGAATTTATATAGTGTTACCTCATCCTTCTGCCTGTGTAATACCTAGAAAATTTATATTAAACAGTTAGGAATTTTATAGTCAGTCTATCATTGTTTTTGAGCAAGATATGTAACAAGATCTCAATCTGTAATATCATTTCCAAAGAATTATCACTATTAATTCATAATAACTGGAAATGAATCTCGACTTTTTAATGTTACCCAAAATATTTTTAAAGTACCTCATAAACCATGTTAAAGTCTGAAGCATTAACTCAGATGTAATGCTAAACTTTGGGGAAACAAACTTTTAATGGCTCAATGCTACTTGCAACCCAGGTAGAAAGGTATTATCCTAACCATTAATTTACTTAAATTGTGTTTTTTTCCTTGGTTTATGAAGAATTAAATTTAGACTATTCATACTTGAGATACAATCAGAACATGAAATCTTGAGTGGTTTATTTGAGACCTGTGTTAAATTCATACTGCCATCAGGGAACTATAAGTCTTAATTAGGGGTGACTCTTGATTAACTCATGAGTAAGTAAAAGTAAAAGAACTATTGAAATTAAATGCATTAAGCTGAGTACAGTGAAATTTCCTCCCAAATTTTAGAGGACCTAATAGTTGTCTTTATATAAAAGGTCATGATTTCCTTTATTGGAAGTGATTCCTTTTTTTTTTTTTTTTTAAGATTTTATTTATTTATGAGAGAGAGCACACGAGTAGGGGGAGAGGGAAACAGACTCCCCACTGAGCAGGGAGCTCCAGGTGGGACTCGATCCCAAGACCCTGGGATCATGACCTGAGCCAAAGGCAGATGCTTGACCAACTGAGCCACCCAGGCACCCTGGAAGTGATTCCTCTTTAGGTAGAGAAGTTTGGACAGAGAACTGAATTATTTTAAATGTTCAGAACAAAGCAACTAAATTGTTTTCAGAGAATAGACTTTTTCATTATTTGTGAATTAAATTTTACATGGACATTATCAATCTAATTTTACTTTGAATTTGGCTACTTAGTCTTGATTTTAGTCCTGGCCAATTGTTGTTTGTTTGGTTTTTGTTTTTTTGTTTGTTTTTTTCCTTGAAGTTTTATTGACAAGTTACAAGAAATGGGTAAAGGCTCCGTATGGACTTTTGAGAGAATAATGTAAATAATATATTACCTAAGTTAAATGTTATCCCTGTGTCTAAACTTACAGTGTTCATTCATTCATTCAGTGAATTATAGTAAGCATTGCTGAGTGACTTTTACCCCCTTTTTTTTAGACTCTTCCTTTAGAGTAGATTCAATTATGGAGTCCATGGTTAAATCAAGCTGACTTAAATGGAGAGTCGTTTTAGGCAGCTGCCTTCATATTGTGAAATGTGCAATGCCAGTGGGGTCTTGATGCCCACCCCAGGGCTTGATTTCCCAGCAGAGAATAGTAATAGAGATTAATAATAGAAAATAGAGATTAGTAATAGAAAATTAATAGACATAATAGAAAATTGACATGAAAATACTATGAGGAGACTCTCTCAGGCTATTGATTATTATCAAAACTCTCCTAGGTATTGGCAGAGCAATCTTTTATCCCAGCATTTCCAGGAAGGTCTTGATTTCACATATTTGTGCCCTAATGTTAGTTGTATACATAAGTGCACCTACCCCAATTTTGAGACTTCTGTTTGAGAGATCTCCCTAGTACATCGACTTCTGTTATTCCCATGCCTTTACCCCAGTTCTTTAATACCCTCCTTCTCCATTTCTGATTGTTAAACTTCAAAGTGCTTTCTTCCCATAGTCAAAATGGCTCTTAACATCTCAGCCTCCTCTAAAAAATCTTCCTAAGCTGATAAGAAGAATATTTAATTTAGAATAAAATGTACCAGTGTGAACTATGGTAGAAGTACTTGTATTGTAATAGTCACTTTCCAAAGTGTAATTGGAGACAGTAATCTTATTTGGAGAACTCTAAGAAATGGAGCGTAACCTAGGGTTCTAATTTTGTGATTTGCTATAAATTATATCATTTATTTAATATTTTTATTGTTTCATAAAATGGTGGAGTAACTACGGAGCAAGAATTCCTGTCCCCTCAAAGGTCCTAGTAGCTGGACTAAGAATCAAATTGACATGAAACAGATTAACAGGAGAAAATAAAATTTAATAGTGTATGTACAGGGAATCCCCACAAACATGGAAGTTCCAAAGATAGACAAAATGAGGTTTATGTCATTCTAGACTAAGGAGAAAGGGAGTAGGGGTCTGCGACTTAAAGGGAAGCAGTGCAGTTTACAGGAAGATGAAAAAGAGTTAATGTTTGGAAAAAAATATTTGTCCTGACATAAAAATGGATTACTCAGATAAAATTTATCTCTGGTAATAACCCTTATTCTAGAAAGACTGTACAATTTATATTCTCCTGTATAGTTAAGGGAGGGTCAGACTTTTCTCTTGAGGCCCCAGGGTGTTGATAGCCTTCACTTCAAAATAATCCACATGCCAAAATGGCCCATCTCAGGGCAGTCTACCCTCAGCCCCTACACTAGAAAACAGCATGATATTTTTGGGAAAAACCAGAACCTGGGTAATTAGTCACTTCATTTAAAACCAGTTCATTTCATGACAGATTTACCGAATGCATACTTTTTTTTTTTTTAAGATTCATTTATTTTAGAGGAAGAACACACACGGGGTGGGGGAGGGGCAAAGGGAGAGAGAGAGAATCTTGAGCAGACTCCCCACTGAGTGTGGAGCCCGATGCAGGGCTTGATGTGGGGCTAAATCTCACGATCCTGAGATCATGGCCTGAGCTGAAATCAAGTCAGACGTTCAGCCAACTGAGCCACCTAAGTACCCCCCTGAACACTAATGTACTTTTGATTGTTTTTGAATCTATTCAGATATCTTAGATAAAATTAGAATGAACATTTGCATTAGAATAAAAATTTGTTTGAAACCTCTTGAATTTGAAGAAAGCATGTTTGAATGAACCAATTTAAATGTTTCTGAAGTTCATTGGTTTAAAAAAAAACTAATAAAACACAGGCCCTGATTTTTTAAAAAAATGCTCCAGGTTAGAATATCAGTTAGAAATACTAAATTAAATTCGAGATGCTTGTTGTTTTAGTAGTCTTTAAAATGCCAAAAATTAAGACATTTAAAAAAATCTAATAGATGGAAAAACATCCAGAAGGGTTTGTTTTGGGTAGTTAAGACCACAATTTATCCTTGGGTGAGTTACCCTTAGTCATTTGACCTAGAGCCACTAAATTATTCTCTTTTCTTATATGAGTATGGGAATCTTCCACCCAGTCTGTCTTGGCAACTTGTCAGATAACTTTCCATAGTTACAAGCTACCATAGTGCAAATTTCCTGTTCCTGGGCCTCATAGTAAATAGGATTACCACTTTCTTTCCCCAGAGCCATGTTTTCACCACTGGTTTGGTTAAGTTTGGTTGTGGCATGATTCCAAATTCCAAATTTATTTTGTTGATTCTTTGGCACATATTTTCAACCAAGATGTTTGTTCCCTCAGTTTTATGTACAGTAATCTCCCTTTGCTTGCTTTACTAATATTTGCTTAATTAGAAATATGTGCAGGGCAAGCAATTAACCTGTTGTTGACTCCATGTTTTTGTTTTTGTTTTGTAAATATATTGCTTGCTGTTTGAGAATCAGATTCTAAGAAGAAATAAGCCTCAAAGTAGCATGTGTTTCCTTGGACATGTGAATTAAATGTTTAATCTTGTATTTCAGAGTAAACAGCATTTTATTATTGGGGAATTAATAAGACGTTGTTGGGAGGGATGGGGAACTTATCTGGAGTGGCACTTTAGTTTGAATCTTTGATGCCTTACAAGTATTTTTTTAAAAATCATTGAGGCCTATTAAAATCATTTCCGTATTTAGACACCTCCCATTCCATATCTTTGTGTGCTGATTACTAGCAAATGCATGTGTAACACAGGATCATTCCTTATGATGAATTCTTTAGGTCTATTTCTTGTTTTTTGAGACCTAGCTTGAGTTTGTTCAGGAGGAAAAATTTTCTTTACCCTTCAAGGTTCTTGTAACTGGACTAAGAATTAAATTGACTTGAGATCGATTAGGAGAAAATCAGGAGAAAATCAAATTTAATTTTGTATGTACCAGGAATCCATGCAAATATGAAATTACAAGGACAGGTAACATGAGGTATACATGTCATTTTTCAGCTAAGGAGAAGTGGGAGGGGTCTGGGACTTCAAAGGGAAGGAAAGCAATTCACAGGAAGATGAAAAAGAGTAAATGCTTGGTAAACAAATATTTGTTGGGCCACTTAGAAACAATGGGACATAGAGGACTTTGATCAAAGAGGCCTTGCTAAGTTCCTCCCTATCTGCCATATCTATGGTGATAGCTATCTTCCTATCTAAATTCTTTTAGGCACCTGGGTGGCTCAGATGGTTAAGCATCTGCCTTCGGCTCCGAGGTCCTGGGATCAGCCCCACTTCTGGCTCCTGGCTCAGCGGGGAGCCTGCTTCTCCCTCTGCTTCTCCCTCTGCCTCTCCCCCTGCTCGTGCTCTCTCTCTCTCTCTCTCTCTCTCTCCCTGTATCTCTGTGTCTTGAATGAATAAATAAAATCTTTTAAAAAAAATAAAAAATAAATTCTTTTAGGCAGCTGGAGGGGACTGGGAAGGCAAAGTTTTCTTCCTGAGTCTTTTGGGCCTTGATTGTTTTCAGTTCAAAATAATCTGCATGCCAAAGTGGCACATTTTGGGGCAGCCTGTCCTTGGCCCCAAGTTCATTTAGCATTTCTATGATTACATAGTTGCTTTTCTGTTTTTTGTTTTTTTTTTTCCACAGAGCTAAACTCCATGATTATTTCCTGTTCAATTGATTTTGAGAGTGTAATTTTTCTTTGTAGTTTTAGACAACAGAACTAGGATCAGAAGGTGATAGGAAGATAGATTTGAATACTTACTCTAAAGAAGACCTTTCCAATAATTAGGTCTATCTGATGATGGGGCTGATACTCAAGAAGTCCTATATATTTCCTAACTGGCCTTGTTTAAAGGACTCAGCTGTTGTCTTTTGTTGTATGTTATAGGAGGCATTTCTGCATTGGGAATCAAGTTTAATTTTAAGCCCCTCCTAGTCCTTTTCTCTTGATTCTTTTTTCCCCTAAGAAAATAATATAGGTGGTAGATTAAAAAGTAACATTGGAGTTACTTGGGACCCATCTTCTATATAGATATCTTAATGTGATTCTGAGTGTATATATAAAATATATATGTATAGTTAACATTTTATATATATATATATATATATATATATATATATATATATATATATATAGTTAATGAGTTACTAAAAGCACATACATTAGAGGTAACCAACTCTATTCTGTACATGTTTTCATTGAGTTTAATTTCAAGGTCTTTTGGCATTTCCAGATATTACTGAGTCTTTATGAAAAGCAGTTTGATGTAAGCAAAAATTACTTTAAAATATTTTTTTGCCCCAAGAAGAAAAAGGTTTTCTTCTGTAAATGCAAATTATACATTGTTTTATGGTTGGTTTACAATTATAACTGACCGCTCACATAGATATAAAGCTTTGAATATCTTTATAGCAGCTTTAACTACAATGAAAATTAGATGAGATATAAAACTTGCTAACTGCAGAATATTTCATACACATAAGTAACTTTAGAAGAATGAGAATTGTTAAAGGTCTTTAAAAGGAAATACTTAGCTTTATAATGATTCCTACTTTAAATTCATTGGCACTTACAAAAGGTAATAATCTCAATTTCAGCTTTTTGGCGGGCACTAATTATTTAGGCTATCAATCCTGTTTATTAAAAGAGATGCCATGTAAATGTATTTGTTTGAAACATTTTAAATGCCTCATTACTGATGTATATGTTCCCATGGAAACCACAAATATCCCTTTAGAAAAATGATGTAAAATAGCAGCTTTACTTTTAAGTAGAACCTGAGAAATTGCAGGCTCTATTCAAGGAAAGGTAGCTGCAAAGTTGAAAATGTTACTGTGATTCTATACCGCTGAGCTAGGAGCTGCATGTAAAACTGTGTAACCATACGTCAGGTGCACACACATACACCAAACAGGTTAATTGTACGAGAACAGAAAAACGTGGCATGTAAAAGAATAATAAGTGATAAATTAGACCTCATTAAAGTTAAAAAATGTTTGCTCTTCTAAAGATACAAGACAAAGAGAAACCACAGGTTGGGGAAAAAATACTTGTAACACATAGATCAGACAAAGGAATTGTATCCAGAATAAATAAATAAGTTTTACAATTCAGTAATAGGAAGACAACAACTCAATTTAAAAAAATGGACAGAAGAGTTATACAGACTTTTCATCAAAGAAGATATGTTGATGGCCAATTAACACAGGAAAAGAAGCTTGACATCATTAGTACTCAGAGAAATACAGATTAAACCACAGTGAAATGTCACTACCCTCCCATTAGATTGGCTAAAGTTAAAAAGACTGTACTAAATGTTGACATAATTAGTAATAATTCCTACTTATAAGTCTACTTTTGTATTTAATTATATAAAAGCAATTTATACTTAAATTATTTTCCATTTTTGCTCTTCTAGTTAATTTTCATTATTTTCTGTTCTTATAGTACTATTTAACTATATTAGGAGTCCAAACACCAAAAACTGTCTCAGAGAATATTCCCTCATCCACATCCCCATTAAAATTCTTATAAAAAGGATTTATAATGAATATGTGGTATGGTTCTTGGCTCTACAAGAAGTGACTCGTTTATATTTTTATTTTAAAGTCCTCTGTAACTGAGTACTCCTGTGCTTGATGGTAGTTTTTTTTTTCCCCCATAATGAGCTGCCTATGATCTACATGGTACTTACTTTAAAACAAACAAACAAACAAAAAAAAAACGGGGAATGTGACATTATGGGTCAGCTAAGTTGCCAAGGAAGAGAGTTGTCCGGGCGGCATAAGGCAAATGTGAGTTGTTGCCCTGGAGCTGAAAATGTCATTTGAGGTTTTGTAGCCTGGACTCCCACCCAAGACAAAATTTCCTTTAACAATATCTAAGAAGATAGTCATCCAGCCTCAACTTAAAACACCTGCATTAGCAATTTCACTACCTCACAAGGTACTAGATTTCATTTTTGATAGCTAAAATTGCTAGAAAATTAGAAATCTAGGCTCTTTTCAACTTAATTAGTCCTGATTCTGATTTCTATAATTCTTAAAATTCCTTTCAGCATTTAAAGCTGCGATTAAGAACATATTTCTTTTAATCCAGATGCTTTTCATACATAATCTCAAATGTTTACAACAACCCTTCCAGGAATTGTTTTATAGCTTTTCCAATATTTCAAGCTCTCTGACTTGCTCCCACTATTTTCCACAACCAACTGGAGTGTGTCCCAGTATCTTTCACTATTTCTTTTAGGATATAGTTTATCTTTCCTCACTGGTCTCTCTCCTCTGAGAAAATTCTAGTTTAATATTTCTCATGAAATATATTCTCTGGAACAAAATGCAATATTCCAGGATGGCAAGTATCAAGTGAATTTAGATTATAATCTCTGTCTTACCCCCTACATCAGTTAAAATGGTTTGCTTCCATTCGTGTGTGTGTGAGTGTGTTTTATTAATCCAGACATCTTTCTTGCAGTTATATTGATTTTCTTAACTCAATTATTTTTCTGTTAAGTTTAACCTTTATTTTATTTATTTATTTTTTTAAAGATTTTGTTTATTTATTTGATCCAGAGAGAGAGAGCACAAGCAGGTGGAGCCGCAGGCAGAGGGAGAGGGAGAAGCAGGCTCCCTGCTGAGCAGAGAGCCTGATGCGGGGCTCGAACCCAGGACCCCGGGATCATGACCTGAGTCAAAGGCAGATGCTTAACCGACTGAGCCACCCAGGCATCCCTAACCTTTATTTTAGATCAAAATTCCGAACTGCCACAAATATTTTACCTAATACAGTCAAAATTCAGAAATTTTGATTCTTTAATATCCTGAACTGGTGTGAGAAGTAGGTAGCCAAAGTGATATGACTCAAATAAAAGGAGATGACCTTGTTGGATTATCAAAATCCGTTATTGTAACATTCATGCCTCCATATCTGAAGACAATCTCCTGCTCTTTTCCTTATGGGTCACATCAATCTTTTTTATGTGATTTTTTTTTTACCTTATATAGTTTATACTGTGTAGATTTTTCAGATAGTGGGCACATATTTTCTGATTTAAATTTTTTTTTCTAAGACATTGGAACTCATAGAAAAACATTAGATTGGGACATAGGGAGGAGCAACTGTTGAGACAGAGCTGGAGAAAGAATGAACGTATATCTCTTGTAATCTTGAAAGTAAGAATGCCTGAGGGTGTGGAGTAAAAATGGGGTGGGGAGAACTGTAAAATGTGTATGGATTCTATATTGGCATCAGTATCCACTGTCACTCTTGGCTTACAGAAAAGAGCCACCACAGGACTCTTCAAGGATGCCAGAGCTCCCCTCATGAATGCATTTCATGCGGAAGTTGGTTAAGAAATGTTCTCAGGATGCTCCTGGAGGGTACAGTTGAGGGGTGGTTAAAACAGGCCTTATGTGATAAATCAACTTTAATATCTGGTCTCCTTAAGCCCGTAGATACTTTCCTCTTTTGTATCCCAAGGAAATTTAGAATTTCACCTTCATTTAGTGTAGTCCACCTTTGGACCTAGATTTCAGTCATCTAACTGAACTCTTAGAGCTACTAGTAGCCACTCAAATTAATATATTGAATCAAGAATCTTGACATAGTACATCTGTATGAACAAGTTTTGTTTGATTCATTATATTCCATCCACCTGATCTAAAACCCTTAAGATCTATTTCCATGTAGGTTTCTCAGGATTTTGTCTCTATAAACTGTCAAAATCTTGCAATTTGGGGGAGGGGGCACACTTTGCAGTTTACCCTAGGGTAAATTGATGTAGAATATTAAATAATTACTTTAATAAAAAGTAATATCTCTCTGCCATATGCAGCTTAAAGAAAACTTAGTAGGCACTTAGAGTAGTCTGCCTAGAAATCTCCTTACGTAAATATACCACTTCATTATATATATAATTTTTGCCATATCATCACAGGCAACAATGCTGCTGAACTTTATCCCACTATGTGGTAGGATTACCTTTCCTTCAGCTTCGATAGGGTTTTCCTAACCTTCCTTTAAATGTGTACCAAAGCCACCTTGAAGGCTGTCAAGCTTTGTCATTAGCTCTCTCTTCAGAGCCCTTCCAATGGTTGCATGGAGCTTGGGCCTAAAGCCACTGCCATGTTTTAGGGTGTGTTAAAGTAGCACCCTACTTCCAAGTACTAAAATCTGTTGGTTTCCTATTGCTGCATAACAAATCTTCCAAACTTAACAGCTTACATGAACAGCAACCATTTATTACTAGCATGTTCTATGATCTGATTCTAGTGGTGGTTCTTGCTCAGGGTTTCTCAAAATTTCACTCAGATGGTGGCTGGAACTGCAGACATCTGAATGCTCATTCACTTGTCTGGTTCATGGGTTGGAAAGACTCAAACAGCTGGGGGCTGGAACTGTTTGCAGTCCTGTCTCAGGAAGATCTCTCTCTCTCCCTCTTTATTTTCCCTGCACGGGCCCTCCAGCATGGCAAATTCAGGGCAGCAAGTTTTCTTACGTAGCAGCTCAAGATTCAAAGATACAAGGCAAGACGGTGACACAGATTCCACCTCTTATTGGGGTGTCACTATATTCTGGAAAAGCATATGTGGTTGGAAATAATGTTGCAGCTATTTTTGGAAAATAAAATTTGCTTTCTCTATGTGTTTTCTTGTATCCAGAGCCTTTTGAAGCATGTAAGTATAAAACTAAGAGTGAAGTAGATATCAGTATAGGAAAGTAAGTCTTTGCAAGACTTATCACTTTATAATCTATTTGACATTATATTTGCATTGTATTTGCCATACATTATTGGGTGGTCACAACATTTCCCAATGCAAGACTAAAGGCAAAGATTTTAATGCTGATGAAATGGAATTAAGTAGGGAAAGATGTTTGAGTGGAAATTCATTTTATAGGTGGTTATTTGATTAATGAATACTTTCATGTCACAGTGACTTTTTCAAATCCTTTGTGCAGTCATGATCAGTTACTTGGATAAATAATATTTTGAAGAAGAGTGTTGCTTCTTTTTCACATATGGGTAGAAGGGATCTATAAAGTAAATGGACAATTCAAAATCAGGAAAAGATTGCCCAATGGAAGAGAGAGAACAAGTAAGAGCTAGGGATACTATCAAAGTAATCTTAAAAAAAAGTACAATAAGAATAAAGAATTACTATCTGTAAAACAAAAAGGAAAGTTAATTACAAAAGTATAAAATGTGAAAAGTAGTTGTAATTCAGAAGTGATTGCGCCTGACATCAAAGATTAGTCAAACTTCTTGACTGGAATGAGTATTAGAGATAACTAAGATACCATTGTTCCAAGAAAGGCATCTGAAACTGTTAAACCTGTTGTTCTTTGTAGCTATTTTTAAAAATCTGAAACTTGTGTTCATTTATAATTTTTTAAATCATTTTATTTTTTTTCCATTGTGATAAGTGTATTCTTTAATCCTCATCACCTATTTAACCCATCACCCCACCCACCTCCTTTCTGGTAACCATCAGTTCTCTCTAGTTAAGAGTTGTTTTCAGGTTTGTCTTTTTCTCTCTCTTTTTTTTTCCTTTGCTTGTTTTCTTTCTTAACTTCCACATGAGTGAGATCATATGAGATTTGTTTTTCTCTGACTGACTTATTTCACTCAGCATTATATTCTCCAGATGGCCATGGTGTTGTAAATGGCAAGATTTCTTTCTTTTTTATGGCTGGATAATTGTCCATTGTGTATATATAACACATTTTCTTTATCCATTCATTAATCAATGGACACGGGCTGCTTCCATAGTTTGGCGATTGTAAATGATGCTGCAGTAAACATTGGTGTGCATGTATCCCTTTGAATTAGTGTTTTTGTATTCTTTGGGTAAATACCTAGTAGTGTAGTTCCTGGATCATAGGGTAGTTCTATTTTTAATTTTTTGAGGAACCTCCATATTGTTTTCCACAGTGGCTGTCCCAGTTTGCATTTCCAACAGTGCACGAAAATTCCTTTTTCTCCACATCCTCACCAACACTTGTTGTTTCTTGCCTTTTTGATTTTAGCCATTCTGATAGGTATGAGATGATATCTCATTGTGGTTTTGATTTTCATTTCCCTGATGATCAGTGATATTGAGTGTGTGTTGGCCATCTGGATGTCTTCTTTGGAGAAATGTCTGTTCATTTCTTCTGCCCATTTGTAATCGGATTATATGTTTTTTGGGTGTTGAGAATGAAACTTGACTACTTTCTTACACCATAAACAAAAATAAACTCAAAATGGATTAAGGACCTAAATACGAGACCTGAAACCATAAAAATCCCAGAAGAGAGCACAGGCAGTAATGTCTCTGACATCAGCCATAGCAGCTTTTTTCTAGATATGTCTCCTAAGGCAAGGGAAACAAAAGCAAAAATAAACTATTGGGACTACATCAAAATGAAAAGCTTCTGCACAGCAAAGGAAACAGTCAAAAAAACTAAAAGACAACCTGTCGAATGGGAGATATTTCCAAATGACAAATCTCATAAAGGGTTAGTATCCAAAATATATAAAGAAATTATACAACTCAACACCCAAAAAAGAAATAGGCCATGGTTTTTTTCAGCCACAAAAGCTGTTGGGGTCCTCTTCAGTGCTGGTCACTGAGAACCTTGGTTGCTCCCGCTGTGTGGCCGATATTAACCCCTTCTCTTCCTTGTTCCTAGCCGGCTCTGCCTCTCAGTTTTGCCTGTGTCTGGGTGGGGTGAAACAGACAGATCCTTCCTGTGGTACTCCAAAACCCTGGGGGAGCTGGTTGTTCATCCCACCCTCCTTTCCCAGCAAGGAGAATTCTTTGTAGCTGGGACATTCCTTCCAGGGACTCAGTGAGCAGAGCCAGCCTAGGGGATGGGATGATGCAGGCAAAATGAAGCTGTTCTTCCTTCTGTTTGTGTGTGGTTATTCTCAGGTTTTTTGTTCCACTATTACTGAAATGTGTTAAATGGACTCCTGAGCTCTCCTAGAGCTGTTTTGAGAGAACATATGTTAACACTAATTAGAGCTTACATTTATTTAGCATTTGTTAAATGAAAGGCATTGCCCTAAGTGCTTTATATGTATTAACTCATGTAGTCCTCGTAACAACCTGGTGAGGCACATGCTAGGATTATCCTCATCTTTCACATGGACGGACTGAAGCTCACAACATTAACTAACTTCACCAGCATCACCCAGCTCTGAGAGCCAGGATTAGAACCCAGGCAGTCTAGCTTGAGAGTTCACACTGGATTGCAGGTAAATAATGGAAAGATCACCAGCCTGGGCATCAAGAAGTATGGATCTAGATTTTGTTCCAGCTCTGCCATGAGTGCATCCTTGCAGAAATACCGTTACTTCTCTGGAACTCTGTTCGCTCCTATGTGAAAGGAGGGCATTTGTTTCTGGATAATTCCTGAGGCCCTTCTTGCACTAATATTTTAGAATTCCTCAGATGGAAAGGGCCAAGCAAGTCTGCTGTTTCTGATTCACCAATTATTAAGGGCAATCAGACTTTAGCAGCTAGGTTGTCCCACAGCCTCTGGAATCATACCCAGAAGATGCTCAGATGCTGCAATTTAATACATCATCCTTTCCCTACACATCAGGTGACTTTGCATCTGTATAGAACAGAGCTCTATACTCCAGTGCCTATTGCCATTTGAAAGCTATTTATAAGGAGATATCATAAGACCCCACTGCACATATGGGTGGAACCTCATAAGGAAGAAACCATCTTAAATTAAAAGCAGTTGAAATACATATATATATGTCATCTCCTGTTAAGTTAGAAAAACAGTTTAGCTACACTGAAGTGCATGTATTTTCCTAGAACACCTAACTTCGTCATCCATCTTACTCTGTTAAAGGTCTGTTACACAGATTTGTAGCCAAGTACTTGAGTAGATGTTTTTTGTCAACATTTCACAAAATAGGGAAACATTCAGGCATCTTGCTGGCATTATTCATCTAAATATTTTGAGCCTTTTCTTGTTTTGAACTGAGTGCAGAGTGAACTAAAATGATATTCTAAAATAAACAAATTGAGGGCTTTGTACTATTACACGCCTTTTTTCTTTTTTGGGTACTTGCCATACGTTATGACTTTTCTCCATGAGTTCTACATGTAGATTTTAAGCCCTTGGCTCTTGATGCTTTTCTCTTTGCCTGTGTGTGTGTGGCAGCTGCTTTCCATGCTTCCCTCCCTCCCTCCCTCCCTTCCTTCCTTCCTTCCCTCTCACCATCATTCCGCACCCAGACACACATACACTCAGCGTGTACACACATCATGGGTCCTTCTGGGCCCTTTAGCTTGGTGCAGAAACTGAAACGATGCTAAGCTAAAATGTATATTCATTCATAAAGGAACATGAACTATCACAGACATGTTTAAGTCTAAATGAAGAAGGATGGAAATAAAAACATGATCCTTTCTATTTAATTTTATACATTTAAAGGATCTAAAGTTAGTCTGGATTCTATTTCACAGAAAAGAAATTTGAACTATCTAGCTGCTTCACGTACATATTTTTTAAAAATTTATATTTCCCCAAACCATACTAAATATAAGATGATATGGTATTCAAACTTGATTTGAATTAGAAGGAGAAAAATAAAATGGGTCCTTAGGTTCAATTGTTGAACATACTAAGTGAATCTTTTGTCCTTAACGGTGCCATGATACCTGTTAGAGAATTCTCCACACACAAACTGTCATCAGGAGGATATCTTTCCTCTGATCTGCCTTGTACCATGCACATGGGCTGGAGGCCCCATTTGTTCTGTGAACACAGTAGAGCACCCAGACTTACAGTGAGATCTTGCACAAGTCTTTCTAAGAACCTTTGTCTGTCCTACCTATATTGCTGAGTTTCACCAAATCCTTTTGAACTAAAATGAGATTCTAGCAAAGACTGTGAGCTTCTTTGGAGGAAAAATGATAAAAGATTTTTGCAGCTTTTGAAGCTACTTGCATTGAGTATGTTCTTTCCCTCCTCTCCTCCAAGCAACTTACATAGAAATGCAATTTAAAAAAAGCGGGGGAGGCCTACAATCAAAAGCAAACATTGTCTTTTCCTTTAATACACAGATGTGCTTACTCTCTTTGATATGTTACCTATTCTGGGGCTGTTAGGAGAACACGACTTCTCTTCCAAGTGCATGCCACCCTTCCTTAATACAACATGCTTCATCTCTCTGAACAAGGGAGGTCTATTTCTGAGCTTGCAGCAGCTGCTCATCTTCATGTAAGCAGCAGTGTTTTCCTCCATGTGAGAACATTTAACCCCTCCCATTTTGTTGCATCTTGTCATTTTCAGGCCTCAAGGGGCTTTCACCCTTCTGGATCTTTCACCGGCAATCATGTATGATCCTTTCAATCAGAATCCCTTGATTCAACTCTGATTCACCTCAGTCTTTTGTTGGGGCCTAGAAAGTCTTACCTACCGCTTTGGTGCATAGCCGCCCCATCCCTTCTACTCCTCCTCCCCAGCCTCACAATTGGTTCATTGTAACAGGAGCTGCTCACTCCCTGGGGATTTTATAGTCTTTGTCTTGTCATCAAGTGCTGTCATTGCGCCCCTAACCCAGCCCCTCTAATACACTCTCTCCTACCATTGAGTGGGTATTTTTCTCCTTTCACTGTGCTTTTAAAAAATGTATGTTCTGTTTTCTTGGATGAAATGCGATCATTCTCACAATTCCACTCAATCTGTGGTGGTAATCTCTGCTGTTATCCACACTGTTATCCTTTTCACAGACAAATACAGCTTTTGTCCTATAAGCCTTAATGAAGTATATGGCCTATCCTTATTCTCTTTTTCTCCTGTTTTCGGTCTTTATACAAATTTCTAGGATCCGCAGACTTGACTTAGATCTGTAGATCTGTTGGCATTTTCTGCCTTCTCTTTTCCCCTTCTCTGCTCTCTACTATTGGTATCCAAATCCTGGATCCTCCTGTGCTCTAGAAATACCTAGAGCTCCAGAAGCTGTTCTGTGCTCGGGAAGAAGAATCTAAATAATGTAGCCACACTCACCACCATCGTTACGATCAGTATCATTGGCTAGTTAGTATTTCTCACACCCTGCTTTCACCACGTTGCTTCATAACGTAGGATCTGTGTGGCTCCAGAGGCTTAGGACTCCCAGTCTGGTGCTCTGTGATTGGACCCACCATACCTAACCCAGGGCCTTCAGAGTGGTCACATGAGTCCCCCCATCCCACCAGTAAAGTCTGGGTCCTCCCTAACACTGTTTAACCTCCACCTCTCCATAGCTTATTCTTGACTTCTAGCCTCTGAATTCCTGTATTGCAGGTGTATACTGTTATCTACATTTCCAAAAATCTCTATAAACATCTAAAATTTTTCCTAACTCATTGTACACCAAAATTTGACCTGAATTGCTGACTCTCATGCTGTTAAATATAGTCATTTCTTCCTTCACTTAATGTGAATACTCATCTTTTCCCCTGAAAAGCTTGATTATGGGATTCTGTATCAGATCCTGCTGGAGATGTTTTACAAATATGTGGAATTAGTAACTATCATTTTTCTAAAAATCTGAAAAATTCAGAATTCCAAAATGTACCTGTTCCTGAAAGTTTCAGATAAGAAATTGTGGACCCATAGCTATTGGAGGTTAAAATCAGATCAGATCAGCAGGTGGTTATATGGTTCTACACCCACGTGCACTGAGTACTGTGGTAGAAAAGAAAAAGTAAAAGCGTAAGATAGGTTTCCCACTTTTAAGGTGCTTGCATTCAAACTACCTTGCTTTGTTGTTTAAACTGGAAGACAAGCCACATGAAACAAGACTAAATTCCTGGAGGGCAGTGGCCCATAAATTCTTTTGCATCCCTATTAGTAGAGCATTGCTAATGATGAGGTTATTTCAGAGGACAGACTATTTCCAGGCCATTTAGGAGAAGACTTAACTTCACCTTTGTAAAGCTCAGTTGTCATTGACAGCAGACCCCAAATTCCCATCCCATCGCTGGGCAGACATTTCCAAACACGATGGCACGCCTTGTAAACACCGTGTCTGAACTAACTTCATTGGACTGGGGAAAGAGCTCTTGCCGCCTGGGCCACCCTCTGATGGCTCTCGAGGAGGCAGTTCCAGGCAGGGTCACCCACAACCTGGGGCCATCCCAGCTTGGGCAGGAGTTACATAACTTTTGTCACCGTAAATACTGTTGATAGTTAATTTCTATATTCTTTTAGAATTATGTGTGCATGAACACAAAATGTTATTTTAACCGCTGTTAACCTCTAGTAAGCAGTGTTTCTTGCCTCAACGAAGAGTAGCATCTAATAAGAGCATATCACTATGTAAACATCCAGTACTGACAGTGTAGAGTGAATTGAAAACATAAAAAAGATCCTTGACTCATTTTATTAGCTAAGCCACATATCTCCCCTGGAAGGATTTCCCTCCTTTTGTAGCTAACTTGCTTCCGTTGCCTCCTCAGACCACTGGTGCTGTGACCCTTCATGCCAGTCGCTGATGTGTTCTGGTTGTGCTTAATTCATGAGTGGGATTCTCCCTCAGGTGCCTTCACACAGTTGGCTGAAGACTTTAGTACCCGTGTGCAGGGAAGTGCCAAGCTGGGATTACAGTTACTTCTCTAATTCAAACAAAACTGCCTACTCTGGGTTTTATATTCACAAAATTGCTGTCCCTGAAGGTTAATATTAGTTTTCCATAGCAGATGATTTCTCTTTCTGTCTAACCTTCTTTATTGCTATTGGATTATCTTCCTTCAGAGGAAGAAATAGGGCATGCTATCTATATTTTCTATTTTCCTTCCAGGAAAATGGTGCAAAATACTATTCAATTAAATTTAAGACCCCAAAGGAAAATACATGTGATTATTAACTAAATATGTTCAAGGGATCCCTTCGATGGTTTATGGGATAAGTAACCATTAAGCAAACAGATAAGACCTTTCCGTGTTTTATTTTCAACTTTCTAATGACACCCTCAATGGAAAAAGGAGATGATTGGTAAGGGAAATGACTCCTATATTATCTCACCTTTCAATAGGAAAGAATAAGATGATAGTGATGTTCTACATTTAGTATGTTTCCTTTTGTCTCACAATCTACAATATGTTCAGTATTGAAGATTTTAGGAGGCTCTTTTTAGTTTTTTTTTTTTAATCTTTTTTGCTAAGAATAGCATAATTATTAACCACAAAGAAAGTCTTGCGAGATATTTTTTTTTCAGTGCTACAAGTTAAGGAACTTAGATGCTGGATTAAATAGGAGATTGGGGAGGCCCATATTAATAGTTTCTAGAGAGGAATTAGAGTTTGGTTCTTATTTTAGCATGTAGAATTTTGACCATTACAACAACTAAACCAGAAATGGGACCATTTTTGTCATGTTTTCTCTGAGAATGCATCTTTTCACAAGGTATATATGACAGTATGATGGATAATATTTCTGCAGAGTGGCTTGGGGTACAGTACTGTGCCTGACGTAAAAAAACAATATCTTCTTTGAGGGTGTTTGGTATGTGGGTGAAATTACACTAACAGTCCTAAATTGAAGGATTGCCTTGTGGGCAAATTTGGAGATGAAGTGGTGTGAGTGGGTAATAATGGTACAGCATTAGGGCAAGGGGTTGAAGATCAAAGATGCCCATTGTGGCAAGGACAGCATAGCATTCTGATGTTAAAATATTTAGTTAGGGAAAATAGTACATATGAATGCATAATCATTTGATTTGTGTCCTGGAAATGGGTAGGATTTATGATCAGGGACATCTCAGCATTATATGTGGGTGTCTAGTTTGCTCACAAATAATTTTCCATCACCTTTATCATCTGTCTGCTTTAATTAGATGCTTGACTGTGCATACACATTATAATTTAGGTGAAGTATCACTGTCTTGGTATTTTAATGTAAGGATTAAGTGAGGCCAAAACCAAGATAAGAATTTTCATTAAAATGTGTCATATCAAATTTCACTGAAAAATTAAAATCTAGAATGTATACTCAGTAGAAGTAATGAAATTTATTTACCAGTGATAAGGAGGAACACTGTCTCCCTTTTGGATCATACAACATTTTCAACAACAACCTGGCTGTTCTAATTCTCTGGTGACTTGAGAAAAATTCAGTGCTACCTTGTGAGATAAATTATCTAATATTCTTCTATCGTATAAATAAACCTCATGATTTAAGCACACATTTGAAGAGTTTGCCATAAGGACATTCTGTAGGCATTTCTTCCTGTACCTGCCTCACTGAAGTCTTTGATATAAGGTATTAGAGGAGTGGACATTGCATTTTAAGGTACTAACTATATTACTGAAGAATATAAACAAACAATAAAACTGGAGGGAAGATGCCCTCTGAATTAATTTTAAAGAGTATTATCCCATAGCAGATGACCATTCTGTGTTCAGCGCTGGGCTGGAGCCGATTAAAAACTCTGAGAGTCTCAAGGAAAGCCTTGTCTTTGTTTTCCTTTAACCGAGGCTGGAGCCCAAGCAGGAAGTGAAGTAACACAGGCTGTAGCTTTTATTTGACCAGTTCAGATGCAGATAACCCAGAGCAGGTGGCAAAGCCGGCAAGTACTGAGAATCGTGACTCTTTTCTCTGGTTTCTGTCCTCTCCCCTAACAGATGCTCAGTGTCCTCCTGCTTTTCAGTCCCCCTTCTGCAGTCACATTAGGAAGAGACCAGATATACTATCTTAGGCAACTTTGTGTGACAGTGTAAGACACAGACTTTGGAATTACTTAAACGTAGATTTGAATCTTAGCTCTACAGACATGGAAACATTGCTGCTTCTCTCCAAGCCTAGCTTCCTCATCTCTCTTACGGGAACAGTGATTGAATTACTTCAGGGAGATAGAATAAGAACATGAGCACATCTAAAGCATCTTGTACAATACCTACCTTAAGCAGCAGGGAGTAGGGGAAGAGTCTTTGGTCAGTCCTTACAGTTCTTTTGCCTACGCTGAATGGAACAATGTCTTTTCACCATGTTGACAGTATTGAGCCAACTTCTTTCTAGACCTTCTCCTTCGGTCTTTCTTTACAAGATTGCTGAGTGCTAAGGATCTAGCACCTATTTGCATGGTGCTCACTCCCTTCTCATGAACCAATTCAGATATAAATTTGCCCTGTTCCTTGAAGTTAGGAAGTCAGACCCCGGGGTTTCCAGTCCAGCTGGCCCAGGTTTCCCAACATGGGCTAGCACCCAAGACCTCTGTGGGGACCACCTACTAAGAGTAAGATTCCAAGGAGATCCTGTGCATGGCATGGATCATACATCAGCCAGTGTTTATTGAGCATCTGCTGTGTGATAGCGCCATATGAGGTTTGGAGAAAACCTCCCTGTCTCTTAGGGGGTTAACAGGAAAGGAATTATAGGACAGGATGTACAGACAGAACATAGACATGAACTTACTTCCCAGGCACTGGGAAAGAGGAGTTGTAAGTATGTCTTAGGGAATAAGATCCAGACCGACTTCATATATTTAACCTGTATAATGTATAGTGGCAATCTTCATTGATCATGATTGATTATAGATGCTGCAGAAAGAAGAATTAACTAAAAAAATAAGGAACCATTTCTAAATTTCAAAGGAAAAGGTTGATTAATAATACAGTACTCCTCATTGACATTCATTGAGGATACTTCACAAGCTTTTGAGAAACCCTACATTCTTAAATACCCCTATCTTTTATAAAACTCATAAGAGTTGAGAATAACAAAGACACATTGAAAAGTGGATATTGAAGCAGTTGCTAAGCTCATTAACTAGCTAAATGATTATCCCATCACAGAAGCCTCCCCAATCTTGACTCAAATTTGTGTCTCAACAAAATTACAAATTACAGCCTTACAACCTGTCATAACCTTTTTAAATTCACTCATGAATGGTTAAAACCAGCAGTGTTAAATCTGTGAATGCCAAGGGTCTACTGTAATAATAAGAGACATTCATGTGAATAGCTTACCCTTATGGTTAATTATCATGGAGAACAGTAACAATTATTTATCTCATTAAACAAGTACCTAATTAATGTTGTAAATTTCGCTTGATTAGAACACGCTCTTTATAGTTGTTGCTCACGCAACATGTCAACATTCTAACCGTTATTAAAAATGAAGTAAAAGGGAAAATTGACTTTTGGTTCATGGTTTTAGTAATATAAGTTCTTTCAGAGAGGTACTTAATAGATAGGAATGTAATATCCTTGATGCCTTAGGAATCCGTATTTTGTGAATTATGTATGGTAGCTATTTCTTCATGTGTTCCTCCTCTCGTGTGGTGAAATCATCTCTAATAGAATGGGACTCAGTCACTAGAACAAAGCAAGCAGTTGGATACTACCACGGAACTCCTGCATCGAGGACAATCTGTGATGAAGTATTTATTGAGAATTTACTAGGTTCTTGTATCACAGATTCCAGACTGCATCAGTGACTTCTCATTCTACTTTGCCTCCCCACACATGTTCCTTCAAAATAGAATAACTAGGATAAAATGGAAAGTATAGGTTTTTTTTTAATATTCAACCTTATTGAGATTTAACTTAAATAATACTGTGCTCCATTTTAAGTGTACTGTTTGATAAGCTTTGCCAAATGTATACATTCGTGTGAACACTACCCCAATTAAGAACATTTCTGTGACCTGAAAAATTTGTCATACATACCCTCTACCACCATCCCTCCCAACACCTCCTGCCTCAGGCAACCATTAATATGATTTCTATCCCAGTATGTTAGTTATGCTTTTAAAAAAGAACTTCACATAAAGAGAATCACAGCATGCTCTTTTGTGTCTAATTTCTTTTGCTCAGCATAATGTTCTTGAGATCCATGTTGTTGCATGAATAAATTTCCTTTCATGGTTGTGTAGTATACCATTTTATGAACATACCATGATTTGTTTATTCATTCCACTGTTGAGGGCTGTTTTTATTTCAGGTTTGGGGATTTATGAATAAAAATCTTTAGTTTTCTTTTTTTTTTTTTTGTAATATTTTTGGTTTTGGTACTAGGGTGATGCTAATTTCATAAAAGGAGTTACAACGTATTCTCACCCCCCCCCCCCATTTGCAGAAAGAATTTAAGATGCTTTTAATTGTTTGATAGAATTTACTAGTGATTCCATCTGGGCCTGGAGTTTTTCTGTGGAAAGGATTTTAATTGTGTCTTTCAAGACATTTGTCCATTTCATCTAGGTTTTTGAGATTGTCATCAAATGGTTCATAGCACATCTATCTTATTCTTTTAATTTATATGAGATCAGTTATAGTGTCACCTTTTTCATTTTGATATTGGTTTGTGTTTTCTCTTTTTTCTTACTAGAGGTTTTGCAATTTTATTGAAATTTTAAGAACCAGCTTTTCGGGTTTTGTAGAATGTTTGCCCATTGTTTATTTATTGATTTTTCACTCTTTCTTTCAACTTCCATTGGATGTAATTTGCACTTCTTGTTTCAGCTTTTTTTTTTTTTTTAGATTTTTTATTTATTTGACAGAGACACAGCGAGAGAGGGAACACAAGCAGGGGGAGTGAGAGAGGGAGAAGCAGGCTTCCCGCCGAGCAGGGAGCCTGATGCGGGGCTTGATCCCAGGACCCTGGGATCATGACCTGAGCGGAAGGCAGATGCTTAACGTCTGAGCCACTCAGGCGCCTCTTGTTTCAGCTTCTTGAAGAAGTTTAAACTCGATCATTAGTTTGGGACTTTCTTGTTTTCTAATACGAGCATTTAAAGCTATAAACTTTTCTTTAAGGAGTTCTTTTTTCAAAATCTCAGAAGTTTGGTATGTTATAATTTCATTTTCATTCAATTCAAAACACTTTCTAGTTTCCCTTATTATTTCTCCTTTGGCCATTGAGTTATTTAAAAGTATGTTCTTTAGTTTCTAAACACTTTTGAGTTTTCCAAGTATGTTTTTGTTATTGACTACTCACTAAATTCTGTTGTGATTTAAAAATACATCTATAGGATTTCAAGCCTTTTAAGTATTTTCAGACCTCTTTTATTGCCCAGCATATGGTCCATCTTACTGAATGTTCCATGTGCACTAAACAAATATATATTCTGTTGTTGAGTGTAGTAATCTATAAATGTCAATTAGGTCATGTTGGCTGGTCATGTCATTCAAGTATTCTTTATAAATAAATGATTTTCAGTTTACATTTTTATCAGTTACTGAGAGAAGAGTGGTATTTCCAGCTGTATTTGTGAATGTTGCTGTTTCTCCTTTCAGTTCTGTCAGTTAGTTACTCATGTGTTTTTATTGGGTGTATACACATTTAAGATTGTTATGCTATGTTGTCCTCTTGATCCTGTGATCATTATGAAAGATTCTTTTTTTCTTTTTTTTAAGATTTTTTATTATTTGAGGGCGCCTGGGTGGCTCAGTTGGTTAAGCGACTGCCTTCGGCTCAGGCCATGATCCTGGAGTCCCTGGATCGAGTCCCACATCGGGCTCCCTGCTCGGCGGGGAGCCTGCTTCTCCCTCTGACCCTCCCCCCTCTCATGTGCTCTCTCTCTCTCTCTCATTCTCTCTGTCTCAAATAAATAAATAAAATCTTTAAAAAAAAAAAAAAAAAAGATTTTTTATTATTTGAGAGAGAGAGACAGAGCAGAGCATTTGAGAATATGAGTGGGGGGAAAGGGGGGGCAGAAGGAGAGGGAGAAGCAGGCTCCCTGCTGAGCGGGGAGCATGACATGGGTCTCGATACCAGAACCCCAAGATCATGACCTGAGCCGAAGGCAGATGCTTTATCGACTGAGCCACCCAGGCACCCCTAAAAGATTCTTGTCTCTGGTAATTCTCCTTGTCCTGTAGTCACTTTGATATTATAGCCACCCTGGTTTAAATTTCTTCTTAATGAATCATGCTTTCCTGGTACGTGTTTTTCCATTCCCTTACTTTTAACCTACCTATATCTTTATATTTAAAATGCATTTCACATAGCTAACATCGAGTTGAGTTGCTTCTTTACCCAGTCTGAAAATCCCTGACTTTATTTTTTTTTTTAAGATTTTGTTTATTTATTTGACAGAGAGAAAGAGAGCGAGTGCACGAGCAGGGGGAGCGGCAGGCAGAGGGAGAGGGAGAAGCAAGCTCCCCACTGAGCAGGGAGCCAGACACGGGACTCGATCCCAGGACCCCAGGATCATGACCTGAGCTGAATGCAGACACTTAATCGACTGAACCACCCAGGCGCCCTGTTTAGTCTATTCTTATTAAATATATTTATTTTCATGGTTGGGCTTGAGTTCATTTTTTTTCTGGTGAATGGCCAGTGTAATTCTTATCTTTATTTCTCTGTACATACTGTATCTTACTTTTTCCTCTGGCCACATCTTAGATTTTCTTTATTATTGTTTTCAGCAGTTCAAGTTTGACATGTATCGAAGTAGTTTCCTTTATGTTTACCCTTAGTGGAGTTCATTGAGCTTCTTAGAGTTATTGATGTATTTTTCATCTAATTTGGAAAATTTTAGCAATTCTTCAAATATTTTTTCCTGACTTCCCTTCCTTCTGTGATTCCAGTTATCGACAAATGGTAGATCTCTTTATATTATTCCACAGATCACTAAAGCTATATTTAATTTTTTTTTTTAAGCTTTTTTCCCATCTGTTCTTTGTATGGATAGTTTCTGTCTTCAAGTGCATTGGGCTTTTCTTTTGTGGTGTCTATTAAGGCCCTGCAGTGACTTTTTCAATTCAGATATTGTATTTTTTCAGTCCTAGAAATTCTTTTCAGTTCTTTCATAGTTTTTGATTGTCCTATTCTGTTCATAATTTTTACATCCTTACCCATATTTATAATAAGTGTTTTAAAGTTCTTGTCTATTAATTCCCTATATGTCACTTTTGGGTTCAGTTCTACTGACTTATTGTTTCCCTGCTTTTTTTTTTTTTTCATGTTTAGTACATTTTAATTGGATGCTGGACATTGTGAATGTTATCCTGTCAATTATTTGAATTTTGCTGTCATTCCTTAATGAGGATCGAGTTGTTTTTTGTCACTCGGTTAATTTAAGATCAACTTGTTCTTCTGGAAGCTTGTTTTTAAGCTTTGTTAGGGTTGTTCTAGAATACTCTCTGCCTTAGAGCTATTTTAACCTTACTCTTAAAGCATGACCTTGGGGTCTCGACTGAATGTCTCACATGTCCAGTGAGGATTTTCCTTCTTTTCAATAACCTGTCCCACAGATTACAGTCACCTCAGCTTGCCTGAGTGCTGAACTCTGTCCCCTCAGCTCAGCAAGGTTCTGTGCTCTTCTTGGGTTTTCTCTTCCCAGATCAGCAGAAAAACCAGATAGTTGCCAGGGCTATTATAGGATCACCATATGTTTTTCTGTCTCTTGAGATCCCAGTCCTGTGCAGCACAGTTATCCACTGTCTGAAAGCTGTTGTTTATGTATTTTGTCCAGTTTTCTGGTGTATCTTTCATGACAGGAGGGGCTAGTCTGGTATTTGTTCTCCATCATGACTGGAAGCAGAAGTAAAAAATGTATCACTTGTCATTATAAGGAAGAAGCATTAGAGCAAGAAAGTCTAATGACTTAAGAAATGAAGAAAGTGCTTATGGGTTGTAGCTGAATAGAAGTTGTTACAAGATAGTACACGCCAGTAAGGAAATCAAAATATGTATTGAGATTCAGAGTAGCCCAAGGCTTTCTAGGGAAAAAAATGTAAGAATAATAGAATAATATATGCTGTGTATCCATTAGTTAAAATATTATAAGTTAATTTAGTACATATATATTAAGCACCAAACATAAGTAAGGTATTATGCAAGACACTTTGCAATATACTGGTGATTAACCTTTTTTTAAAGTCAGATATTCAACATTTCAGGTAGTTTAGGGAGTGCAGAAATAGAACACGTATACCACCCACCATTAGATTAAATGAAATTCCTTATGTATCTTGTCAGAAATTGGATGGCTGCACAATGCAGAGGCAGGGGCGGCATGCTTTTCCGTAACCCCTGATCCCTAATGCAGGGCCATCTCTAGGATGTGTGGTACTTCTTTTCATAGAATTTGGTTCAATATTATATTACAAAATTCGTGGGCGCCCATGAGGCATAGTGGTTTGTTTGTGACAGTTTACAATATTGGGTAGAGAAAAGGACCTTACATGTATGCTTGTCATCCATTCAGTGCAAGTGAAGATTATTCATAGTGTCCTGCTCAGTTCTAGAAACTCTCTCTTCTTGTCCTTTATTTTCACATGTACCACTTCTGGCTAATTATATATCTTCTACTATGAGACAAATGTAGCAATGCTATTATTACTCATAAAGCCACGGCTCTTTGAAATCTCTTAATTGAAATGAAATAGACAGATTTTCTTGCCTCTGTAATGCTCGAACACTATTAATTTATTACTGGCTATATTGTTACTCAGGATGCTGAATGGTTCATCCTGCCCACAATGAACAAAGGCTTCCAAAGGCTTTTGGTTGTTGCTGTGTTTCACTGACAATAACCAAATATAAGTATTATCCTGAGTGTTCAGGAAAATCTGGATGGTAATTTATTTTCTAGTCATATTAAATTTGCCATTTGGAATTTTATAGCATAAACATAGAACAGCACATATTCCAACCAAATGTTTTCTTGAACTTTTGAGGCTGTAATCACTATATTTCTAGAACATGGTCTCTTTTCAATGTTGACTGCACCCTTGCTTTCTGCGCTCTGCCACTAGTGGGAAGAAAGGCACTTGCCCTTTCTACACAGAAGCTTCTGTCTGCCGCTTGTTGAATTAGATAACAGCACTGATGCAGAATAATTTCTCAGTTACCTGTATTGATAGAAGGGGAGAACAGCAACCAGGATCATCTAAAACAGCAAACAAAATGGCAGTTTAGTTTTAGGTATTTTTTTCCCTAAATCTATTTTCCTTGGACCAGGACCAGCCACATAATTTGTGAGGCTCAGCATAAAATGAAAATGCAGGGCCTCTTGTTGAAAATTAACAATGTCAAGATGGTGATGTCAGGATCCTAGATCAGGGTGAAAGACTTGTCCTCACTGAAACGTGTCCTCTAGTCACCTGCCAGAAATACCATGATGTGGGGGGCATGCAGTCCTGACCCCAGCCTTCCCTGTACCAGCACTCGGGCCCCTGCCAGGGCAGAGGACAGCACAGTCACTGGACAGGCACAGGGAGGGGAAAGCGAGGGGGATCTGGGACACCAGGGTAAGGGGGTGGGGGCCAAGAACCAAATCAAACACAAGCAGCAGGAGAGGACATCCTTGAGTGGAGGCTACAGGTCACTGAGGCATGCTCCACTGTTTCATAAGACCACTTACAAAACACAGAATCTAAGATGGCAACAACCACTGAGCATTAAGCCCCAAAGTGGGACCTTCTAAACACAAGGCCCTGTGTGACTGGTCATACTCCATGAAGCTGGCCCTGCCTTGGACTTTTACCAGTGTGTAGTGTCCATCTCATGTGGTCATGTGGGAAGCACCCTAGAATCATGCAGAACGTGACAAGAGGAACAGATTTGTCAGACATAATTTATAATTTAGATAACCTTAATATGGGATATCAAGAATTAATAGTTTAGAGTTCAGTAAATTCATTAGTTAACTGTTGACTTCCTACTGTTGCAGAACCGCAGGCTTGGGTTTGGAGCTGGAAGAGGAGGGCCAGGAAGGCTCTCGCTCTTCACTGGGGTCGAAAGGTACAGATATTGTCAGATGGATCAGTGGTGTGTGCTATGATGAAGATATAAACAAGAACAGGAAGAGAACCTACTAGGAGTGAAGAAATGAACTTTGATGGGCCTTGTAGGAGGAAAAAAAAAAAATGACTTCAGCCAGGCCAAGATGGATGGGGTAGTATTTCAACTGTCAGAGACTAAGGGGCAGACCTTCCAGGCCAAAAGGACAGCATGAGGAAAGGAAGTGAAAAGGAGAACATGTTGATAGATACGCCTACATGCTGGGACTTTCAGGCCTTCTTCTATTATAGTTATTAAACATCTATTTTCTAGACACTGAGCTAGAGGCAGGGGCTATAGGAATATAGGATTAGGATTCAGACAAAGCCACGTGTGAATCACAAACCACTACTCCCCAGCTGTGTGACTGGAGACACCTTACTGAACCACTCTAAGGTTCAGTTTTAGTCATCCATAAAATAAAAACATCAGTTTTATAGAATTTTTAGAGAGATTATGAAGGAGGTAATAATGTTTGTAAAATACTCCAACTAGCACTCTCAATCCTAGTGAAGGAGGCAAGCAAATATAAACAAATAATTGCAATAATAATATATGCTTTATGCAAGGCTTCTTGGAAGAGCTAATATTTGACCGGGGGGCTGAAGGGTAAGAATGCATTTATAAGCCAAGGGGAAGCTGAGAAGGATTCTTCCTAGGGTGAGGTTTGAAAATGAGGAATCCCCTTTATGATCTGTGAGGGGGTGGGAGGCAGGGAGTAGGTATCAGGAAGAAAAGGGTGACTATAGATATAGATAAGGACAAAAATAACTTTTCATTACCACCCCCAAATCACTTTTAGCTGATTCACAGTATCAGATTCTTCTGCAGAAAAGGTAAGTCCTCCTCCCTCAGGTAAGGTGTAAATAAGTTTGCATGAGAGGTTCTGCAGCAGATGCTCTGTATGTTTTCTTCCTTCCAGAAGTCTGGAGTTAGGAGAGAGAGAGACAAACTCAAGAAATGTATTTATTTATCCCCTCCTCAAATGGAACATTGCTTAGTTGGCATACATTTGACAAGACATGAAAGGCTCTTTTAAAAATAGGCATCTTCATGGTCTTGATTGATATATTTCACCATGTGTTTGGTGCTTTAAAGTGCATGTCTTGTTCCTTCTTCTTCCTCCAGACCGAACACTTGCCTTTGCAGACTCAGTTCAAAGAAAGAGAGGTTGGCGGTCTCCAGCACTCTGTAAGTAACGTGGTCCTGCTGCGGGGGTCTGCCCAGGTGGAGCTGGTGGCTACCATACTTATTAGAATATCACTTGATTTCCATGAAAATTATTTTTTTCACCTCTCCGCTATCTGAGCATGCATAGTATGATTTTGTAAAGTCCTTGAGCTTGCTTGCCCATCTTAGAAGTAATCGAGTTTTATGAAACCAGTAACCGGGTAGAGGGGTCAGTACCAGAGACACCACAGAGCGTCATGGGGGTTCATTTGATGGTGTCAGCTCTGACAGCGTTTCTGATTCTCAGTTACGTTGGGCATATGGTCAAATACAAGTTCATTTCACTGTCTTTTCCCTAATTCCCCAGCACTGAACCCTGAGGTTTCTTTTGGTTTTGTTTTGGCTGTTGGACGTAATTCTCTGTATATTTCATGCACACATTCCAAGCTTGAGGCTTGCCGAGGGATTCCGGAAGTTCACAGCCTTGTTCTTCCCTAGTTTAACCGATACCAGTTCCAAATTTTGAAACCTGAAATTGACTATAGTTCCCGTTAGTCATAACTTTCTATTTAGGAGCTGCTGCGACTCTTATTCAGGTATTGTAAGCAATGCAGGACTGGAAAATGGTAAGTTGTTGGACTTTACCTTGCCTTTCAGTAGCTTGTGGGATAATGAATCAGAGACACAGACTGTAATGAATTCAGTTCTTGCCTGTTTTTACCAAAGTGCTAGAAAAATGCAAACAGCTGCTCTGTTAATGTAAGCAATATTTGAATTTTTAGAATGGACTAAATAGCAGGAGATTGGACTATGAAGATGAGAATCCCACAGGGGAAGATGGGATTCAGCAGCTGTACCCCCTTTACAGTCAGATATGCTACCAAGACCGGAGTCCTGGCAAACATCATGAAAGCAACGAGCCCGAGAGAGTCTACATCAACCCGCGAGAACACTACGTGTGATTTCCCTCTTTCCGGTGTATGTCCTCCTGACAAATGTTTAATCTTAGACTGGGGAGAGAAACTGAGGCCAGTGGTTATGATTTTATTCTCTCGTATAAAATAATCCCAGTTTACCTGTATCAGAAGTCGTGATGAATGGCTTGGAGCCAATAGCAAATTTCTTTCCTTCCTCAAGTTTCTTAGCCACCAGGTGTGTCTGGGAACTTGACAATAGCTTTGTATGTCTCTGTGACGGTAGCGTTTAACTACTAACATTTGGCCCACAACGGCTCGTTCATTTAAACGTAGAGCATCTGCCTGTGATAGCAGCAGTGATTCTCCAGAAAGAAAGGCCCTGGCTGGGAATGTTAACCTTGCTGGGGCTTAGGAAGGCCAGCCTGTTCAGCTGTAACTCAAATGAGCAGAAAAAGGAGTTCAAAATCCATCCCACTAATTATTTCATCGGGATTTGGCTTTCCCTGACATGCTTAATGCAATTACAGTACCTGTGCAAACAGGAGGCCTGAGGAAAGAGGCAAAATTTGCTCTTTATCCAAAACAACAACAACAACAAGAACAAAAAGCAGTTGAAGCCCTCAAGCCTGTTGGTTGCTTTTAAAGTCTTGTGATAACTGTAATCAGTGTTCTTTCGTGATCACTAAGGTCGTGAGGGATACATGTTTTGTGCCGTTCTCTGCCTAGGCTTGATTAGCTGCGTGCTCACCAAGGTTCTGCTCTCACTCTGTTGTTCCCACAGTTCTGTTCTTTCCTAGCCAGATTAGCCTATTTCCCACCTATGAAATTCTAAAAGCCTTGGCTAAGTGGTGGACAGCCTTGAGCCCTGTCCCTCTTTTCTGTAGTATTGCATATGACAAGCTCAGCTTTCACTTCTGAAATTCCTTTCAAACTAATCCTAACCACATAGGCTTTGGCCACCCTCTGCTTCTTCAGACTACTTCTCCTCCATGTTTTATCTACCTCAGAAAAGCCTGCTGGAAAATCACCATGAAATAACTCCTGCTCTTAAAAGCCAGGTAGAAAATGTGAATTTTTTTTTTTTTTAAAGTGCCACTTCAGTATGGCATATATGCTAAACCCTCATGTTGTCCTTTATCCCCCCACCCTCTTTTACCTGGTCAAGAACAAGAGTCAAGGGATGCTAAAAAGCAAATAATATAGTGACTGACTTACCAGTGCAACATTTTGGTGCCTGCAAATATCTGTCTTGAGTTTTTCAGTCCCCTTTGCCAACGTAGCCTCACTGAGATTGAAGGTAGTAATTATAGCAGGGTGAGCAGAGGAGGGGGCCCAGGTACCCGCGCAAATGTCGATCACTCTCCTCACATCTTAAGGAAGGCATTGTTTTACCGTGTGTTCTGGAAGATGAGAGGTATGAAAAACACTGCAGACTTGTCGTATATTAGGAAAGAATGACATAACTACTAATAAAAGAGTACACGTTTCCACCCTAAATTTCAGCGGGGACAGGAGAATATGGACCTAGATTTCTAATGAGATACCAAAGATACCTTGTGATTCATGTTGTGCCGGCTGCGGTTCCGGCTCGTGTGTGTGTTCCCTTGTTTTAGTCGCCACACTCTTTCAGGCAAGTTTTCCAGGTGGTTCCACAGTAGTCACGCGGTCTGCCCCTATTGCCTGGGGGACTGACAGTTCTAGGAGAAAAGATGCTTAAACTCTAACTCAGCACTTTAGCAATTGAAAAGGCTCTAGGGTTATATGGAATTGAAGGGTAAATCCCAAGGACCCTCCTTGCTGTATCACTGCGCTACCTCAGAGTTTACTGCCCTTTGTTGCAAGATGGCATGGAAAGAACATACTTGATTATTACCTGGAATCCCATCAGTGAATTAGTGTAGCTGAAGGTGGAGGAATCCTTGCAATTGTTTCCCAACAGAAAGATGGCTGTGGTTGGAGTTCTCCTTGAGAATAGAGTGTTTTTATAAATACTAGATGTTACAAAGGAAGAGATATGGTCCTTTAGAAAGCTTTAAAAATGCCTTACCCACTAGGGATGGTTTCTAGGGTCCTGCTGGGAAGTGGGTATCACAAAAACTTATCTTGGACCTTGGAGGGGGTAGTAAAGAGGTCTTCATTTGCACTAGATTTGGAAGGGCTGGGTTTTGGGTGCCTTTTGGCCTGTCTTCAGAGCCCTCCCTACCAAGAAGAACCCACTATAAAATTTTTAACATTTTGGTGTAGTTATGGAAAAGAAATTTCACGGTGTAGACACCTCTCTTATAACCAGCTAGTTCACTATCCTCTTTGCTTCTCTGTCAGCTACAATAGTTCTCGAACAGACTGGTAGATTTTATAGCTGTTGGCCCTTTTCATGGGTCGGATAAGCTATATAATTGTTTATCCTGGTGTCTCCCTTCTATTCTCTCTGAACACTGAGTGGAACAGAAAGGAGCTTTAAAAGGGTTTGATCAGCCAGCCCCCTCAAACAAAAAATGCCATCTGAAATCCGTTGATTTCTAAATTTGGAGCTTAGACAACTTGATGATGGCTGTTTAAATTTGGAAGTTAGACTCTTAAAGGTCAGTGAGTGATACAATCCACAGCTGATACTAGATACTCTTCCCATAACTGGTTTACTAGAACACACGGAAACAGAAAGAAATCCCCAGAGTGCTTATCCACTTAAGGTCGAAGCTTAACGTTTCGGGGGAGTTGGAGTGTGCGTGCTCCCTCTCAGAATTGCAGCCATGGTGGCCCGTTGCATAGACAGCCCAGGCTCCAGGGTCACCAACCTTTGCACACCAAGCCAAAGTACAGCCTCTGGGCCGCCCAGGATTGGCCCAGCATAATGGGATATGAATTGACACTAATTCTTAAATGGCAGTGATTTGTTCCCTCTTCTGTGAGGGTTCTCCTATCCTTGGCCTTCTTATATTTTCTAAGTTTGAAGAAGTCCATGCTTTCTGGACTTGTAATATAGAATTCTTACCTGTGATAGACCTCCCTGTAACACACACATGGTAGATACTAAAGAAATAAATGCCCTCTAAACTAAATGAGCTGGTTCCTCATAAATCTTTTAGGGCCTCATTTACTCACAAGGGTAGCACAATTTCTTCGTCCATCTTTTGGGGATGATTTCCTAAATGCTCTTCCATAGTAGTCTAAAATTGACTTTTGCTTTTCGTTGTACACTCTTTGCCGGCACTGGGCTGGCCTCGTGGTACTATTCTTTACATACAATAGAGCCTTCCTTCAAGCCTCTTATTCCCTGGGGTGTCGAGGACAGACCATCTACCAAGAACCAAAAGAACAGATTCTACTCCCAACCTCCCCCATTCTGGCTGCGAAAACCTGAACAAGTCACCTAACCTCGCTAGGGCATCGGCTGCCCATTATCCATAAAGTGGAAATTTTACCTTTCCTGTCAGCCTCTCAGAAATGTGAGAGTTAAACAAGATAATAATACATGGGAAATTATAAGTTCTCTTCAAACTGAAAAAGCCTATGACTCTATTATTATTAAATGTTGAACCTAAACTCCCAGCGCCCTCACCAGCACTGGGGAGAACCAAGTGGTAACATGAAAACTTCAATTTGATCCAATTTGAGTATAGCCAAGTGCAAGAGGGACTTATACTTTCTTTTGCTGTAACACCTATTTTGTCTTATGGAAAGCCTGATATCTGGAACTTAGCCTCTTAAGCTTTGTCTAAAATTGCAAATGCATGTTGTCATAACCAGGGGTGCTCTTGGTTTTCAGATTACTACTAATAACAGCTACATTATTGAGTTTGTGATATGGACAGGATTCCCGGACAAGTCCCCTACATGAATTCCTTCACAGACTAGGACCAAACTCCTGTGTCATCCCCTTTCCAGGAGCCCCTGTGGGGATGGAAAGGCTCACACTCCTATGCTGCACACCCACAGACCATGCTAGTCACCAACCAGCTGTTACTTCTTTAAAATCTGCTTCTGGGGAGAGGAGTTAGAGAATACATTTTCCTGATTGTTTTTGAATGGAGGTCTAAGAAAATACATAAGAAAAAAACCCATAAAAAACATTTATTAAAATGAAAGGAAGCACAAATGCTCATTTTTACTTGGTTTTTGAACTTCTCAAAATGCTCAGAAAGACTTATATCTGTTAGATAACCTTAGCTGCAAAAACAATCAAATAATTAAAGCCACTCCATCCCAGTTGGTTCAAAATAATTTGGGCACAATCTTCTCTCTAACACCTTCACCTTAGTTCTTTGATACACCGATCACTCTGTTTGGTCTGTCCCACCTTTATTGCACTCCCAGGGAGAGGCGGATAGATGGAAAACTAGCTAGCTTTGGTAGAAAACCAGAAGAAGAATAGGAAGAGTGTGAAGTAGAAATGCCAGGGCCCCCACCAGTGGTTCAGCCGTGTGCTTAACTGACAAGGTTCTTCATCCTTGGACTCTTTGCAGATCTTCTAGGAGGACCAGGGACTTCAGTTCTTCTGATAAACCAGAAACTGCTATCAGCAAGCCTATTCAACTATAGGTGCTGCCTGGATTAATTTTATTATACCTATAAGGAATTTCTATTTCCTCCATTAAAGAAAATTGTTGTGAACTGGACTTGGCCAATTTGGTCCCTTGCAGGGATTTGGTGGTTCTGGTAGCCTTCAGGAGGTAGAGGTGGGTGAGGGCTGTAGCTCTTCTCCCACCCCCACCCCCAACCTCACCAGGTGATTCTTTACACTGAAATCAGCTTTTGACCAATTTCTGCATCATTCATGTTGATAAGCAAGCAGGCATCCTGTAACAGTCAGCCTGTCCTGTAAGCTTGAAAATGTTCCAGTTCTGTTCTTTAGGGAATTCAACAATATCTTATGCAAAAGGTTTATTAAAAGCAAATCCAATAATATTCCAGTATATTTAGTGTCAGGCGACCCAATTCTGTTTAACTGCTAGACACAGAAGAGGTTAGTAATCTAGGGATCCAGGGCTAGTGGGCTTGCTAGAGTCTCATACCCTATTGATGGAAGGGCTGGAGTGCCCTACAGTATTTGGCCAGTCCCAGTCCACGTACCTGTAACACTACTAACTTGGCCATTGAAAATAATCATTTATTAACAGAGTCTCTGGTGTTAAAACTACAGGTAAAGCTCTTGTGGTAGAAGCCTCTGAAGAGACTAGAGTTTTTCAAATGCTAACAACCTTTGGAGGATGTTATTCCCCCAACAGGATTCTTCAAATGTTTACTAACCGCTCCCGGAGTGTTTATTAAGACTAATTAAAGATTGCCAAAATAATTTAAATTACATAGAATGTAACAGAATTTGTTAAGGATTCCTCAGGATATCACACCTTCTGACATTTCTCCTTAGTGACGACCTTTCCTTTCTTGGGGGGGAGGGGGCAGGGTCGGTATGTGAGAGAGACAGAGGGGAGAAGGGTCCACTTAAAATTCGCAGTTAAAAAAATTTTTTTTCCATTCACACGCGCAAAAGAACCCTCACATCTGCAAACATTTCACTCTTTCAGACCCATTTTATCATATTTGCTTTAACATTATCTCTGCAAAAAAGGTTGGGGGGGAACAGAAAGGTCATATTTACCTTGATGGTCAAAATACATAAAACATTAGGTTTATTTCTACTGTATTTTCATTACTAGGTTAGTTATTCTCAAGTTTCAGTTTGATTGTGGCGCCGAGTAAACTAGAATGAAAGAGAATGTCAAAACCTCAGGTGCCACTACATTACTGTTTTATCATAGTATCAACTGAGAAGAGCATGATGTGGGAGTTCCTTCTACATACCAGGGAGAAGGGAAACCGCCATGGATAAATAAAAGGATTCTTCATGTCATCACTTGGGAATAGCTCCCTTCTATTGGTCCATTCCCAAGAATTTTCTAATCAGTGTTTGGGGTCTAAGGACATGATATGTATCGAGTTACATACCTCCCTGCACCAAAAAGAACTAACTATATTCTGTATTCTTTACCAAACAGTTGCCCTCTTGAAGTTTTTTTCCAGCAGGATCCTTGGTATCATAGCCTACACTGGTTGTATTTATCATCATGACATGGGGTTGAGCTGTGACAGTCAATTAGAGGACACCTAGAGGGAAGACCTCCCTGGGAATCCAGAACATCAGATTTGCCACCCTGGCTTAGAACTGTGACCCATCCTGCTACAACTGTGTCTGACAACCATGAAGGGATGTTTTATGAGTCTCCTCCAGAGGTTAGGAATAACCTCAAACATCCCTAATGTCCCAATAACTCACAATAGATCTAGGAAGTGCAGGGTCACACAGGATTTTCCAAGTAACAGGGTGTCACCGCTTTTGGTTTTTAATAATGTTTCCAGTAACGACCAGTATTTTTCCTTAAATTAGCACATTGATCAGACTAAATTAAATTCCTCTCTCAAGTCGTGTTGATAGCTCAGTGTCCCCCATATTTTGACTACAGCCAGCAGTATTTTGTCCTGCATGTGGTAGTTTGCACTTACCCGCACTGTGGCTGTTATGCCTCTGCGTTTTCACGCAGTCTTATGAGAACTTACTGCATATTTCAATACCCGGAAGAGCATTTGTCATCTTAGGTTTCGTTGTGTACTTGAAATTCCAAGTCCTTTGTAAAAAAAAAAAAAAAAAAAAGTTAAGTAGCTGGTGTGGCTACTGGATCCCTGGATTATTCCATTTGTCCATCCAGAAAAGTTCCTGTTTATCCTCTACCTTCTGTTTCTATTTCTAAGCCAGTGCTTTAAGACATAACATCTGCTCCAGCCTGTTCCCGCTCTATGTGGTCTTAACGTCTTAACTTCTGTACTCCTTAGTCTCACCCTGTAAGTTCATACTCTGTACCTCACAGGGCTTTATGGAGGGAAAAATAAGATACTTAAGGGTTGTCTTCAAGATACGTCCTACTTTTAAAGTGATTTTATAAAAGCCCCTAAGCTTAGAAATGAGAAACTCTATAGCTCTAATTCTTTTCCTATTCTTGTTTTGCTATTTTTATTTCTGGAAAGTGATCTCTGTCTGAATTTAACTTTGGTTTTAACTTTCTTCCCATTAACCCTTTTCACACTGAAATTGTCCTCTATCTTATCCATACTCAGAACTTTTTACTTACAGAGCCAAAACTAATTCTCCCACAGCAAATCCCACCTACGTTTACTCCCATCATTAAACGAATGAATGTATTCCACAAACAAGCATTCAGCTCTGCATATAAGTCAGAAGCTAGTGAGACTTCACTCTGGCCCGGAGAAGATCTGACCATGTGCCTTGGTTTCCTTGCATAAACTGAGGTTAATTCTGCTATTTCACAGCGCCTGGGGGTCGTGAGTCTTGACTAATAAATGGTGGAAAGCATCTTGCAAATGTCCCGTACTGTATAAACGTGTAACGAATAATCTGGAGAGTCTTCAAGTAGAAGTGTATCCTTGTGCAGCTCAGTTCAGAATACTAATCTACCCATTGTTTTCAAATAAAATGTTTTACTAAGCTGTTTTCTCCTTTTTTTCTTTTAAAAATATTTTTAGTAAAAATTAGTTTCTAGGAATTTGAACTATGTATAGGGACATAGGCCCCTGATAGAAGAAACCAATAGTATATATTCTTGCTGGTAGAAAATGCTCAAGTTGTATTTTAAGTGTTAAAACTAAAAGGGTTGCATAACAATGTAGTGGGGTAAGGAGGAGGATTTTTAGCTCAAATGTTGCAAAATATAGAAATACAAAAATTAGCTTTGATTTTGAGATTGTATTATAAATAGTAGTTAATGTGGTTGTTATAGATATTCTTTATTTTTAAGTTGCCAGAAATTATCTTTTATTTTTGAACTGTATGGTTCTTGACATGTTTTGAATAAAGTTTTTATCACCTAAAATTTTTCATTTACCTTATTATCAATAAATCAGTATGTTTAAAATACATATAAAAAGTGATAACCTAATTACATGACTGCAAAATTCAAGATTTGAAGAACATCTTTTATAGAAATGGTAAATTTCTATACTGGAATCCATTTTAAAAAAAGATTTTAAAATAGCAACAGAAGTACTTTCATACTTAAGGCAGTATTGGAAATGTTTTTGAAACGTGATCAGTTACACATTATTATAACTGCTTGTGAAAATTACTTTAATACCTTTTTTTTAGTGAAGCTAAATTTATTCCACTTAAAGAATTCTTCATTCCTTATTAATCCTTAGGTGTTAAAATATGCTTTCTTTTATGAAATGATATTAGTAGTAGAGAGTAACTTTAAAAAACTTTTTTTTAAGATTTTATTTATTTATTTGAAAGAGAGTGAGAGAGAGCATGGCGGGGGGAGGAGGGTCAGAGGGAGAAACAGACTTCCCGCTGAGCAAGGAGCCTCATGATGCAGGGGCTGGATCCTGGGACTCTGGGATGGTGACCCGAGCTGAAGGCAGTTGCTTAACCGAGTGAGCCACCCAGGTGCCCCAGTAACTTTAAAAATATTATTACTTACCCCGAAAAAGTTGGCATCTATCATAGGTCCCTGAATTTTGTTTTGGGAATGAATTCTTACTGGTCTGTGAAATGTCCAAGTCTGGGAACCACTTAGGAGATACCATAAAATTCATCCTTTTAAAGTATATTAACTCAGTGATTGATCGATTGATTGACTTAAAAGATTTATTTATTTGAGAGAGAGAGCACGAGCAGGGGGAAGGGCAGAGGAAGAGGGAGAGAAACTCTCAAGCAGACTCCGCTGAGCACAGAGCCTGACATGGGTCTCCATCCCAGGATGCCGAGATCATGACCTGAGCGGAAATCAAGAGCCGGCCACTTAACCAACTGAGCCACCCAGGCGCCCCTCAGTGTTTGTTTTAGTATATTCCCAGAGTTATATAATCTTCACCACAATTTTAGAATATTTTCATCAATACCAAAAGAAACCCACTCCCATCCACTCTCCCCACCCCACCACTCCCCTTGCCCCTGGCAACTACTAGACTATTTTCTGTCTCTGTGGATTTGCCTGTTCTGTACATTTCCTATAAATAGAATCATATATCGTGTGGTCCTTTGTGTCTGGCTTCTTTCACTTGACATGCTTTTAAGGTTCATCCATGCGGGCACCTGGGTGGCTCAGTTGGTTAAGCGACTGCCTTTGGCTCAGGTCATGATCCCCGAGTCGTGGGATCCAGTCCCCTCATAGGGCTCCCCTTGCTCTGTGGGGAGCCTGCTTCTCCCTCTCCCTCTGCCTGCCACTCCCCCTGCTTGTGCTCTCTGTCAAATAAATAAATAAAATCTTATTAAAAAATTTTAAAAAACAAGCAAAAAAAGGTTCATCCATGCTTTAGCATTTATCATTCACTTCTTTTTATTGCTGAATAATATTCCAGGAATGTTCCATTGTATGGAGAGACCACATTTTATCCATTCATTGGTTGATGGGCATTTTAGTTGTTTACAACTTGGGGAAGTAATTATGAGTTATGAACAATGCTATGAACTGTCATGTACCAGTCTTTGAACATATGTGTTTATTTTTCTTACATATATATCTAAGAGTGCATTTGCTGGATTATATGGCAACTGGATGGCTTAACCTTTTGAGGAGCTGCCGAACTGTTTTCCAAAGCTGCTGCATTTTTTTACACTCCCATCAACAGTGTGTGCGGGCTCCACTTTTTCCACAACCTCATTAATGCTTGTTATCTGTCTTTTTTGCTTATAGTTGTCCTAGTAAGGGTGAAGTGCTATCTCACTGTGTTTTTTATTTGAATTTTCCTGTTGGCTAATAATGTTTGTTTGTTGTCGACGACCCTCTAAATATGTAAAACCTTTCTTTTTTTTTTTTTTTAAATGATTTTATTTATCTATTTGACAGAGAGAGACACAGCGAGAGAGGGAACACAAGCAAGGGGGAGTGGGAGAGGGAGAAGCAGGCTTCCCGCTGAGCAGGGAGCCCGATGCGGGGCTCGATCCCAGGACCCTGGGATTATGACCTGAGCCGAAGGCAGACGCTTAACCGACTGAGCCACCCAGGCGCCCCTATGTAAAACCTTTCTTAGCTCATGGGCCATATAAAACCAGGATTTGGGCTGGATTTGACCCATAGTTGGCCAAACTTTCTGATCTAGAAGATAGAATTAGTAGACAGACACATTAGAATCGGTATTTTAAATACATTCTCTATGTTCAAGAATGCAGAGGAAAGCATGAGCCTCTTCAAAGGAAATGTGGAGTGTTAAAAAGAATACACGTGGTAACGGTGCTGATAAATCTGCATGCTAGATTTGGGGAAAAAAAAAAACCCAAAAACTTGGTTTATAACATTTTCTGATTCCCACGGTGTGAATATCCATCCCACCGTGGTCAATTTTAAGCTACGGACACAACAGCACTGAAGTTGGGAAGGGACGTGCATAATTGGCGGCTGCAAACATGTCGCTGACCTAAGCCATCTCCAACTGGTATAACATGGGGTGATCAGCAACCGTGGCTACCACCCTCAAGGCTATCCTTGGTTTTCTCTTCCACTCCTATAAGCAGCCAATGGGAGGGAGAATATCTGCCCGTCCCATTGTATTATTAGACTCCCAAACAGCCTTTGTCTCTGCCTTCATTACTCTGGGAGCATAGCTACATTTCCACAAGGCAGATAAATGCATACACACGCACACTCCTTGGAATGTCAAAAAATGTGTTGGAATAAAATGATAACGTAACAAAGGGAAACATATTCTGATCCATCCAAAAGACTTCCTGGAAATATATTTTAGCTTGGTGTTGAATAGGTAGGAAATGGCCTGGTAAACAAAAGAGCAGACATATTCCACACATACAGATGGTTTGTGCCAGAGTACAAATGTGGGGAAGATTTATCTTGGTGGTTAGATATGCAATTGCAAACCCCTGTGATCAGGGATTTTCCTGCAAGTTTCTTCTTCCCAGAGGTTCTGGGAAAAGCCTCAACTTTAGATTTAGGCTTTTACCAAAAAGCACAATATAAGGGGGGAAAAAGTCCTTTTATACCTTCTGAAATTGCTATAAGAAAGAGAAATTAGGTGGCGAATCATCCAGACAATAATTAGTTCATATCTCAGACTTTAAATGGCCCTTTGAATTTCTGGTCTCCTACATTTCCACATTGCTATCAGTTCGTGAACTGTTTTTAAGAATAGCTCTGCCTTCTTGTCCACACTCTCCTGGGGCTCCCTCTCCCTTTTCTACACACTTCCCTTCCTAGGATTGGTAAAACCCAAAGTGACAGTGTGGGGTTGGTGCTTTTGGCCTCTACTCGTCTGCTCAAATCAAAGAAAAGAAGCAGCTTTGCTGGGCAGAAGTGGGCATGCTGTTACCTTGCTCAGTAGAACAAGGGCTGGAGCTATTCATTGCTCAGAACTCACAATTGTTGATTACCCAAATAATTTCCTAAGTGGGCATAAAGGGACTTAAAGAATCTGTGACTTTTTGTAAACTCCTGTGCTTCTGTTGGCTAAAGAGAAAGCAAAGCCTTTTCTAAAATGCAGAGGACATCCTAGCACAGGTATCCCCTGGCATAATCATTCCAACTTCCTGGGTTTCCTGGCACGGCCCTGCTTTCCAAAGTCGGTCCTGTTAAACCTGTGTTCTCTCCTGAGGTTCTCAGACTTTAGCTTGCATCGGAATCGCCTGCACAGCTTGATGAAGCTCCGATTTTATCCCAGAGTTTCTGATTCAGTAGGTGTGGATGGAGTGGTGAGAAGTTGCATTTCTAAGACGTTCCTAGGTGCTGCTGCTGCTGGCCCAGGGATCCTGTAAGCTTCTCCACAACGCTGCAGGTCGGGCCCTGTGGCCGCCACTGTCACCAGCTCCTCACTGAGACCGTTGCATCCACCTGGCTTGCTGCAGGCCGTTTCCCACTTGGCCTCTGTTATTTGGGGGTCTTGCCATTTGGGGTCCTCTCCTATTACCATTTGTGGTCCTGTCGTCACTGCTGAACATTTTAGTGATGCTGGAGCCCTTCCCACTAGCGTGTTCCTGATGACCTTGGTAGATGGTATGTCCTCCAGGCCTTTCTGTGGAACATAATCCTTCGGTTGGTTGCTGGGCCTCACATAATCTATATTATAATATATATGGAGACACTCTAAGCATGTCTACATCCCTGAGCCTTTGAATCCTTTCTTCCTCAATCGGCCAAGGAAATTCTGGCATTTCAGCTTTGCTTAGTGTAGGCCATTGCTCTCTTCAGGCTCCTAGGAACCATCCTAGTAGCAAGGTGACGCCATCTCCCCGGGGAGGGGGGTGTCTTGCCAAGGTCTGAATCCTGTATCTCTGGAGAATGCTCCCTACGGTCGTATGTCCCAACAGCTCTGGCTCGGGCAGCCTCAGAGTCCAGTGCCAATGGTGCTACCTTGGCCTTGGCCAGTATATGTTGGTTAGGCCTTGCAGCTCCTTTGGACCAGAGCCCCTCTTCTCCTGTATTGTGCCCAACCTGACCCCAGGGGAATCATGCTGTGACCTAATCCTCCCATCAGCCTTCTAGCCAGCAGAGGTGGGGGTAGCTCTTGAGTGGGGCACATAGCTCCTAAGGTCTACCTTGGTGGGATATTTAACGGTCTCTGGAGGTCAGCACTAGATTTAATTCTGGGCTTGGGCCTCAGCTGCAGGAGCTGAGAGTCTCTTTGTAACTACCAAGGAGACTCTCTGGCTCTCATATTTGGCTTTTATTTGCCTATTCATTGCCTGCAGCTTTTCATTACCTTTTGTGTATTAATGGCTTTTAGCAATACTCATCCAATTCCATTGTCTGTAATTACTCTTTCTCCCTTCTCAACACCTGATAAACCTCACCTGCTAGTTTGTTCCTTTCCGGGGATGTATCTTTTCATTTAACCACCTATTGGACCATCACCTTGGGCCAGGGGATGCTATGTTCTGTTTATCACCAACTGGGTCCTCATTGCCTGCCAGGTGGCTAGTGATTTGGCTCCAAAATCCCATCTCATTGACCACTTTCTAGGAGCACTCCTAGAAGAACTGTGGCAGGTTGGGGTCTTTAGAAGCAGATGCTGAGATGGATTTTGGTGTGCAGGGACTTCTTTAGAGATGAATGCCTGTGGACGGGGGTGGAGGCGGGGCAGGGGAAGAGATGGAAAAACTGGGATGCAGGTCTGGACAGCCTTGACCCACCCCACAGGGCGTGCTGGACTCTGTACAGCCGCCACCCCAGAGGCCCCCCACGCTGGGTGAAATAGCTGGGTTTCCATGCCCCTGACTCCCTCAGCCACTGGATGTGCCCCCGCCCCAGGCTCCTCGGTGAGGAGACGCCCGGCAGCAGGGTCAGCCTCGGAGGCTGAGGGCTAAGGCAGCGAGTTCTTCCTCCGTTTTCCCCTGCTCACACCAGGAGAGACATTGAGGGAAGCTAGTTACTTTCATTAGACCAGTTGCTCTTTATTTGTAGGCTAGGAAGGGGCTGCAGATGGTAAGGTGATGTTTAAGTTATGTTCTCTGCCTGTATGTTGCCGCTCTCTTTTTCCCCATTCAAGGGGGTGGTTTCCTCATGTCAGGGGAGGTTTATTCTGTTCTTTCCTGAAATTTCCCCTAAAAGCCTAAAACCATCGTTCTGAGAGTAGAGTTTGAAGAGAAGGCAATTTCTCTCAAACTGAAAAAGATGCTCTAGGATGGTAGGTCCTGTGAGAAATCTAGATGTCCATGTTGTTTCTGATATTTCTGCATTTGGAGTAGAGCCTCAGAGGGAATGGCCATCCAGTAATTAGGGACTTTGGACTGTCCTGTGTCCTAGTCCTGGCAAAGAAGAGCACGGTGGCGGGCCTGGAGTGACATGCTGCCACCACCACCATCACGTTGGCACTGTGTAGGACCCCAGGACTTTGAAACAACCTTGAAATAGAAAAGGTAAGCAGAAGAGTGTTGCCAGAATAGCTTTGAATTTCCAACTCACCTGTTGGGATGGAAGCCTGGCTTTAGAAAAGTTGACTAGGAGAAAAGAGAGAGATGTGATATTTCTTGCACACCTGCGTGTGCGGACGGATTCAGACCTGCTGCACATCGGTAAGGGACCTGGTCATGTCAGTCTTCCTCCACACTCATAACTGCTGTGGCCCTCTCAGACCCCCAGCTCTTCCACATGTACTTTCTGTGTGCTTAGGCACACGGCCAGACGGATGCTGAGAGGATGGGGAGCACTTCATGCAAAGCCCTGCTCTGGCTCCTCTCTTGCCCCACCCCACCCACTTGCCGGTTCTTGCATTGATCTAACCTTGACTCTAGTCCCACAAATATTTATTTATAGCAGCACTTTTGGAAAAATCTTAACTCAGTCTGTCTCTTGTTTTTATCCTCAGTTTTTTTCACCCTCACATTCATGTTCCTTTCCTTCATATCACTCATCTCATAATCTTTTTTCTTCCTTATTTTCAATTTCCACATATGTGAGGGTCTTTGAGGGTTCTAATTATAAAACAATGGATTATAGTGTTTGTCATAAGACACCTCAAAATGCTATTTTAAAAATGAACTCTTGAAGTGTGTAGAACATGCTAATACTGAATCTAGAATTCTGAACAGTATTAAAATAGATTTTTTTTTGTAGTACTATCCAGCAGAATTAAAAATAGAAGGAGAAAAAGTCCATGTTTCAAAACCTCATTAGGAATTTCCTGGAAAGATCGAGATTTATTCATGTAGCAGGTCACTTAATGGGTCTCATTTGGATGTTTATCATGCTTCAAAGATGATTCCCCTTTATAACCTAATCAGCCCAGGTTTTGGGCACGGCAAGGAACAGGGGGGCTTCTGCTGAGAGGACATGCGTTTCCTTAACTCTTCGGGAATCCAGATGCTGTCAGCTTCATACAGTCGCTCATACAGTGATCCCCTTTTTCTCCATTCTTACAGCTCTCATCCACTGTGCACCTTCAACCCCTCTCAGCTTTCTGTGATATTCATTCACTCATTCATTCATTCATTCATTCATTCAGTTCGTATGGTCGAGCCAAGTTCTGCTCTAGGTACTAAGACTATGACAATGAACAGAACAAATAAAAAGCTCTGTCTCATGGGGATAGAGGGGGAGAGAGACAATAAACAATTTAATTAAAAAAGTGTATATTAGGGCGCCTGGGTGGCTCATTTGGTTAAGCGACTGCCTTCGGCTCAGGTCATGATCCTGGAGTCCCTGGATCAAGTCCCGCATCGGGCTCCCTGCTCGGCAGGGAGCCTGCTTCACCCTCTGACCCTCCCCCCTCTCATGTGCTCTCTCTCTCTCATTCTCTCTGTCTTAAATAAATAAATAAAATCTTTTAAAAAAAAATTGTATATTAGAAGTATGGATGAAAAACAAAGTAGGGAAGGGAGTCAGTGTTGGGGGCATAGGGTTTACAGTTTAGATACAGTGGCCAGGGAAGGCCTCACTGACAAGGTGATATTTAAGTAAAAGTGTGAAGGGGTAGAGGGCCGTGCACCTGGAAGAAGAAACCATGCAGGCAGAGAGGGAGGAGCAGCAAGTGCAAAGGTCCTGTGGGAGGACTCTGGACACCACATTTGAGGAATAGCAATGAGTGAGTGAGGGGAGAAGAGGTAGATGAGGTCTGAGAAGAAATGGGAGGTGAGCACTGGATCAGGTACTACTTTGTGGGGGCATTGTAAGGACTTGGGCTTCTCCTTGCATGAGATAGGAACCATTGGAGGGATCTATGACAGGGGAGAGGTATAATCCGCTTATGCTTTTAACAGGATCACTCTGGCTGCCATCTTGAAACTGACCAAAGAGGGGCAAGGACAGCATTGGGAGTCTAGTTTAGAGAGCATTTAATGGAGAGGTCTGGTGGGTTAGATCAGGGTGGTAGCAGGAAAAGTGGCTTTCTATTGAGGGCATACCCTTCTACTCATCTGTCCATGCTCTGATCCTGCCCACATCCTCCAGGACTGAACATCTTTCTTGGAGTCCACTCCTCATGTCACTGTCTTGCTCAAGAATGCCACAAGAACTCCTTGCTGACCAAATCATGTTCTATTCTGTTTTCTAGTACTCTAACCTTTTGCAACTTGGCATTCTTCCTCTCTACTTTATCCCTTCCCACTTCCCAGCATGCGCTCTCTATTCCCACCAGCTAATGTACTATTCCCCCAGCATACACTACTCGCTGTTCTAACCTTTTCAGGGAGAGTCCACACACTCTTCTTGCCTGGAATCTTTCTTATCCTTAAAGCCCCTTTCAAGTGCCCCCTCTGGATGTCTCCCCTAGTTGAAAGTCCATATGAGTGTGTTTTCTGGCATGGCCCTTAGGGCCTGCCCCTCCTGTGCTGACAGTTGAGCTTATGCCATTTTGCGCTATTTCCTCATTTGGTCTGTGGTGCCTCCATGAGCTCATAAGCTCCAAAAAGTCATAACCTATTTTTGCCTCCTCCATCGCTCCCCCAGAACAGATGAGGCATGTAATATGTATTTGTCAAATATTTGTGGGTTGAACAAAATGCAACATACGCTCTTCAAAACTAAGATAGCTCTTTCCACTTCCACAGTGACCTGGCAACTGTCCTAAAGGTGTTAAAGACGCCCGAGAAAACATGAGGACGTTGACTCCCACCTGCAATTCCTTGCTCAAGCTCCAAACTACGTTTCCCTACGGTATTTCCTAGAGTGGTAGCACGCTACCATGCCTGCCTCCCAAGGCCGTGACGAGATCTCTCCTGTGTCTCTTGCATAACACCTCCCCCCGCGGCGTGCTGCATGGCGCTCTTCAAGGGCTTCAGGAGCTGGCTACCTTCCCCTGCCTTCCCCACTGCTCCCACCCGCTCCCCACTCTGTCTAACCCTTTCCCCAAGTTGTGTGGATTATTTACAGGCATTACTTCAAGGATGAATTTCATCAAGACCTGCTGAGCTGCATATTTACACAGTCTCCAGGTTTTTCTTACCAGCTGTGGACATTTTTTGCAAACTCTACATTACCACCTAATTGAAATGACTGCTTGGATCCATTTTTCTTATTAAAGACAGATTAAGAAAATCAGTTCAATACCTTAGCCATTTTAAAGTCATCATTAATCTCATGCCCTTGATTTACAATCTGGCTTTAAAAAAAAATATGTCCCTACAAATCCTTCTCTTGCTTTTCAGTCCCTCCCCCCCCCTCCCCCCCGCCACCTTGCTGGTATCAAAACCTACTCCATTTGACTGCTCATTCCACTCGGGTTAGCCTGCTTTACTGGTTAGTTTTTGTTCCTTCCCAATTGGGCCTCTTCTAGTACATGCTTTTTTTTTTTCCTCACCCATAAATCTCTTGCAATTTATCATTTGAAGTTTCCAGTTGTTCAAGAGCTTGTATGGTGAGAATGAAATGCAGTATTTTGAGTTTCATTTGGGGTGTCTTCAAGAGCTCTCTCCGTGTTTTCTCTGATGACATTCTTGGCCCCTTGCCACTTCCATCTGCCAGTCCCCACAGCTGAGACCTCTCAAGCCCCAACTGAAGGCAGCATCTGGACGTGGTCCCAGGCCTTGCCAGGAGAATATTCGGAGTTGGTACCTAGGTTTTGAGGATATTCCTGTCCAGCCAGGCCAAGCGCTGCTTGTCAACTCTAATAACTGGCCTCCTATTTGGATGTCGGGGCCCAAGGATCTGACCTGACTTGTCCAGATCCTCAGATCATCCAGGGTCCCCTTAGCCTTGCTGGTCTATCCCCTGAGCCACAGCTAAGGGCCCATGATCCGCCTTTGCATGTTGCAACACCTTGATCTAGCCTCACATTTGGGCAGACAATATATTTAGCTCTCCATGCCCTATCAAGGTCAGGGACACCCACCAATGACCACTCAAAGAACTTGCTCAATGCTAAGTGCTGTCTACCTGAGCAACTGCCACCACCTTACACTCTGGATGCATCCTCTGCCTTCCTAGATGAACGTCTTTCCACTATCTGCTACCAGATGGGTAGGTCTGACCTCCATTTCTAGCCTGCATCTCGGTCTGACACGCACTGCTGGAGGGCTTAATGATTCCTGCCCATCCCAGCATCCACTTGAGGCTTGCCTCCCAAAAGAAATGTCCTTAGGAAGACAAACTGTTACACAGTGTTTGTCTCCACACCTTCACATCCTCGAAGACTCTTTTCTGTCCTCCAGCACCTCCCTCCTGTGTCCAGAGTCCTCTTGCTGGGCAGCTCTGACCCAGCCTCCTCACTGTGGCTCCGCTCCAGGCTTGAGAGCTGCCCCCTTCCCCCAAACAGCCCCCTTCGCCCTCCCCCTTTTTGCAGCGGGTTGCTCCGATGATTCCATAAGGCATAGCCTCACAGACCAGTGAGTATCTCTTGAAACTCTACCCTGAGAATACTATAGTTATCACCACATGGTTCCATTTATGATAGTTAAGGAAGGCTCTTTGGGTAGACCTACTATAGATGTTTTGAAGAAAATATGCCATATATGCAATCATGCTTTTTTTCCCTAGAAAAATGAAACCTCTTAGAAACTGTGAAACTTGAAACAATGATATGGCCATTTTTCACTCCTTATAGAGAATTTTTTAAATTATAATATTTAGTATTGAAAACAGGATATTAAAGTAATACTTTCATACACCACTTCTAGGAATATAAACTAACGCATCTTTCTAAAAAGAAACCCACGCTTTCTGACCTAATAATGTCCCATTCAGCACTCTACCCTGTGGATAGAGTAAAACAATTAGACAAAGATTCATGTGTTAAGATTTGTATTAAATTATTATTTAAAACAAATATTTGGAAGAAAATACAAAAATTCATTCATGGAGAAAAGTTAATATGTAATTATACACTTATACTATGGAATATTATGTATTCATTGAAATGTTTCAAAGAGTATTTTAAACCAAAGAAAATACTAACGATCTGTTAAGTGAAATGGTAAGATTCAAAATTCCATATTCTGCGATCTCAGTTATGTCGCAGCCGCTGTGGTATGGCATGCGTGCCGTGTGATACACACATACCACCGACTGTGTACGTGTGTATTGTATAAATAAGGCTGGGTAAATTCATGTTAACAGAATGTAAATAAATGTTAGCCGTTCCTTCATGGGATTAGAATTGATTTTTATTTTATATCTATGTTTGCATGTTTTCTCAGGTTTTCTATAATAAACACGTATTACCTTAATGGTCTCAAAAATAGCATTAAACACACAAAGGCGGTTATACTTGAGTTCAAGGTAAACATTTTTAGTGGCTGGAGGGTGGAGGCCTGGAGCACCTCTCTTGTTGACAGGGGGGAAGTCGGCAGAAAATAGGGCTTCTCTCAGTGAGTTTTCCCGCTTCCCCACTTGAGAAATCACACCCTTGCAGCTTCTTAGCTTATGTGTGTAACATATTTTCTCATGTTCAAGAGGAACACGAGAGCAGAACAATCATAATGCCTGGGTGGCTCAGTCGGTTAAGCTCTGCCTTCAGCTCAGGTCATGATCCCAGGGTCCTGGGATCGAGCCCCGCATCGGGCTCCCTGCTCAGCGGGAAGCCTGCTTCTCCCTCTCCCACTCCCCCTGCTTGTGTTCCTGCTCTCGCTATCTCTCTGTCAAATAAATATATAAAATCTTTAAACAAATCATAACGGTGTAAAATTGTATTTGTTGAGATAAACTCCATGCAGGAAAAAGCCTCGAACTGCAACTGATCCTCTGCCCTTGACCACTGTATCCCCATGATGGGGCCCGCGGATGGGGCCCACGCCCCTGGAACCCCCCCTCTCCCCTCCAGATACAAAATTGTCTGTGTGGACCGCGGAGCCTTTCACAAACTCAGGACACATACAGGAAGGCTGGAAGGAATTCTGAACTCCTAGAACGACGGGTGTCTTCTGAGTACTCAAAAATAAATAAATAAAAATTGTTGTCCCTGAAACGAACTTTCTTTCTTTGAGTGACTTCCTAGACCAACCGCCCTGGAGTGTTCTGTTTGCAGGGGACGGGAACGCACGGCGGAGCGGCCGAGCCCAGGCAGCAAACCTCAGACGCCTTCCTGGGCTGGGCCCGCTGCGGTTTTGGTTTTCGGAGGCACAGCGCAGCTGTAGAGTAAACCGCGCCTTCGGGATGCCCCTGTTCTCCCTGTTCCGGCGGACCTGCCCCAGGTGGAAGGCCTCGCTGGGGGGCTTCTTGAACTCATTGCCGCCGCCCCCCCCCTCCCGCCCCAGGCTCTGGTCAGGTGAGGCGTGGCTCTGCCCCCACCCCGGCATCCGTCCGGGCTCCGGAGCTGTCAGCAGCTTCTCTTCCCTTGGCGGGACACAACGTTTCCCAGCTCTGACTTAGGCATTCCTTACTCGAAAGGCTGTATTTTCCTAACCTCAAACCAGAACATGTGGGACAGGACACTTTTCCCCAATTTGTCTTGGAAAAGTCTTTTCAATATAAAAATTAGATCATATTTAGTTATATTTAGCAAAATGCTGCTTTTGAGGGAAAAAAAAATGCATGACCTCGAACGGTCCCAGCACAGCTGGTTCCTGTGATCACTGTGTGTCTGGCTGGAGCATCAGTGGGGTCTGCCCTGCGACCCCCCTCCCAGCCCAGGTCAGGTTACCCCAACCTCAGTGGGCAGCCTGGCTGCTTCTCTCTCATGTTGCTGCTCCCAGGAGGGCGTGGTGCAGAATTACTCAGTCACCTCTGAACTAACAGGCTAGCAGTAGTTAGCCACCTGCAAGCTCATCCTAAAGGAACCTGAGTATTTTCACTGCTAAGCTTTTGAAACAGTCTCTATATTTGAAAAGCAGTAAAAAAAAAAAACAAAACAAAAATTAGATCTGTCCTCTCCTATTTTTCAATGGTAGCCTTCAGTTTTTCAAAGGTCAGCTGAACACAGAAACAACTGATCTCAAATTTCAAGTTATTTGCAGTGCGGATCTGAGCAATCAGCTCCGAGGGGGGCGGAGCAGGGGAAGGAGGAACTTGGGGTGGGGGAGGGCTTCCACAGTCTGGAGAGCCAAGCCAGTGGGCAGACACCCCCTCTGTAGGTTAGCTTTATCACTGAGATCCCTTTCTTTAAAAACTGGGTTTCCACGAGTTCCACGAGGGTTCAAGTGCCTCATAAATGTGTTGTGACTCAGCCTAGGAAATAGCATGAGAGCATAGAAATTTTTCTTAGGGAAGAAAGAGAAAATTCTCAGGATGTCTTTTATTTATTTATTTATTTTTTTAAAGATTTTGTTTATTTATTTGACAGAGAGAGACACAGTGAGAGCAGGAACACAAGCAGGGGGAGTGGGAGAGGGAGAAGCACGCTTCCCGCGGAGCAGGGAGCCGGATGCAGGGCTCCATCCCAGGACCCTGGGATCATGACCTGAGCTGAAGGCAGACGTTTAACGACTGAGCCACCCAGGCGCCCCAGGATGTCTTTTAAAGGTGGTTCCTTGTCTTGGTCCCCTTACTTTGGAGGATCGCCGAGCTGAATGAGATGAGCGTCCACCCCTGCCCGCTTCGGTGGCTTACACTGCCTTTGAGTCAGTGGCTGGTCAGTAGAGCACAGAACTGTCCCCAGCACCTCAGGAACTTGACGGTGGGGACCAACGGCTGTGCTATGTGCCATGGCTACAGGGAAACCCATGTGTCTAGCCTGAGGCAGCCATCTCCAGAACATATTACCTTGGTCAGGGGCGCCTAGGTGGCTTAGTCGTTAAGCATCTGCCTTCCGCTCAGGTCATGATCCCAGGACGCTGGGATGGAGCTCCACATCTGGCTCCCTGCTCAGCGGGAAGCCTGCTTCTCCCTCTCTCGCTGTCTCTCTGTCAAATAAATGAAATCTTAAAAAAAAAAATTACCTTGGTCAAAGAGAAGCAGAGCATAAGAGTATTCAGGGGGCGCCTGGGTGGCTCAGTCGTTAAGCGTCTGCCTTCGGCTCAGGTCATGATCCCAGGGTCCTGGGATCGAGCCCCACATCGGGCTCCCCGCTCTGAGGGAAGCCTGCTTCTCCCTCTCCCACTCCTCCTGCTTGTGTTCCCTCTCTCACTGTGTCTCTCTCTGTCAAATAAATAAAATCTTAAAAAAAAAAGAGTATTCAGGAAGAGTGCAAATCCATTACCCCAACGCCAATTCACTCAAAATACATGTCCAACGGTGCCATCTTTCTCTCTGCAAAGGAGACCACTGCTACTAATCTGGGTTGTAGATGCTTTTATTTAATACAATTAAATATGCTGTTTCCCAAAAGTGGAAAGCAAGAAGGAAGCTTTGTAAAAGTTATCATGCTAGAATGGCCTTGAAATATATTACTGGACTCATCATTGAAGAAGAGAAGGGAGTAAAGGTGTCTTAGTTCCATTTTTATTATTCATTTCTTTCCCATGGAGATTTAGATAAACTTGTGTCTTTCTCCCTAATCATCTCCAAGAGTGGAAAAGGATTTCCTCACAGAATTTTAATGCAGGAAGGAACCCTAGAGAATGTCAAGCCCGAGGGTAGATTTACCAGAAAAATCCCCCTTTTTTCAGATATTCAAAAGAATCTTAGAGCCAGCTTCCCCTCCTGAGAGAGACTCATAAAGGTCATCGATTCCCTCATTTGAAGCCTAATTTCACACAGGAAGACTTGATGAGGTGGGGAAATAAGAGAGCCAGATTTACTCAGGTATTTTTAATATAAAACAATGGGAAAAGAAATAAATCTATTAAATGACTGATTAAAAAAAAACGGTCATTACGAATAATAGACATGAGCCATGAAGTGTAGGTTTCCAAACAACACATGGTAATAGTACCACCTTATCCAGCGCTTGTGCAAGCCACATGTGCTCTGAGTGCTTTACATTTATATTAACTCATTTAAACCTTTTGAGGTAGGGGTGCTATCATCATCCATACTTCACAGATGAGAATCCTGCCAAAAAAGATGAAATATCTTGCCCCAAGTTATATATACGTAGAAAGTGCTAGAGCCTGGTATTCATAGCTTGGCAGTTTGGCTTCAGGATCTGCACTCTGAACCACTATGCATACAGTGCCTTGAAGTAACAGTTATTCCTGTTCAGTGGTTCCACTCTGTTACTCGAGAACATCTCAGTAAGGGACTAGAGCATTTATTGAGCACCTACTGTATGCCAACTCTTGGACCAGTTCTCACAACAACCCAAGGAGATCTGTTACTTAAGAAAAGCTCAATGAAAGATTTGAGTGAGCATTTATCCTGCAACTGTGGCTTGTTGTTGGGTCAACTCTCACGCAACTTGGAGGGGTAGTTTTCCTGTTTACAGATGAGGGAATAGACTCAGAGAGTGTGGTTCAGAGAGGCGTAGTAACTTGCCCGAATTACAGCCGGTCAAGAAAGACAGTAGATATTTGAACATGTGTCCATCTGACTTCACATTTGCATTTATTCCCCTATCCTACACGAAGAAGTACAGGCAAATAATCTGCTATCTGAATTTGTTTTGCTCTCCAGAGGTTTAGTTTTAAAAATATATATATTTAGGGGCGCCTGGGTGGCTCAGTCGTTAAGCGTCTGCCTTCGGCTCAGGTCATGATCCCAGAGTCCTGGGATCGAGCCCCGCATCGGGCTCCCTGCTCAGCGGGAAGCCTGCTTCTCCCTCTCCCACTCCCCCTGCTTGTGTTCCCTCTCTCGCTGTGTCTCTGTCAAATAAATAAATAAAATCTTTAAAATAAAATAAAATAAAATAAAAAAGTAAAAATAAAAATAAAAAAATATATATTTATTAAATCTTCCACATGAGATCTTTATAGAACAGAACAATGGCCAGTTAATAATAACGACTCTGTTTTGACCTCATATCTTTGGTGTATGACCTCATATCATACACCTTTGCTTTGAAAGCCAGGGCCTGTGAAATTGCCGAAAAGGTTAACCAGTGTCATTCGCATTTTCGAGACACTACCTGGTTGAGTCATACAAGCATCAGAGATGTACATACAGTTGTATGTCCGATCTAACTTGAAGGACCTTCTAGAAAGCTTGCAGAAAGAGAGACCAGAGCCTGCAGCTTGAAATCAGCCATTTGCCACTCTCCTCTGATTAGGGCTTCTCGCTTGACCAGTGATGAGCAGAAACTGAATTACAGACTTTGGCCTTTTCTGCAGGCCCTGTGATGCCAAAAAGCAGCTGATTTATCCGTCAGATCTGTGGACGAAATGAAATCGCCCAGATAAACAGATGGCCTGGCCCCAGTGGTATTTCACAGCAACATGTGTTTGTTTGAATAACATGGTCATAAACCTTTCACTCTGGGTCTAAAATTAAATTGTGGCTTTTGGATCTTACCTGGGGCTACTCAAGAGAGAGCGGATTCAAATGTCAAGTTTATGGCTTGGTTTCATCAGTAAGTTCTATGTAATTTTCAATATTCATTTATAAGAAGAACTTAAAACATGTCTCTTTTGAGTGTGTGTGTGTGTGTGTTTGTGTGTGTTGGGGGTGGGTATTGTACATGAAGATCCAAACCCTCCAATTCTGATTTTCAACTAAACAGATTACTGCCTCAGGTTTTTTTTTTTTTTTTTGCCTTATCAAATGAAAAATAGGCCTCACTGCCATTCTGAGCCTAAAGTGTTATATTCTAACACAATAGCAGGCCAAGGCTCTGGGATCCACTCTGCTACAAAGTTCCTGATTGTCTCCTATCTTAAAAAATTAAGAGAAGGGGGCGCCTGGGTGGTTCAGTAGGTTAAGCATCTGCTTTTCGCTCAGGTCATGATCCCAGGGTCCTGGGATGGAGCCCCTCATTGGGCTCCCTGCTCGGCGGGGAGCCTGCTTCTCCCTCTCCCTCTGCTGTTCCCCCTGCTTGTGCTTTCTCTCTCTCTCAAATAAATAAATAAAATCTTTTTAAAAAAATTAAGAGAAGGTAGGGAAAGAAGCACTCTGTTTGTATAGCATTCTGCCCAGATTGCCTAAATGGTAATCTGCTATTGTAGGTATGACTCTTCACATTAGTCCTCTCCGGAGAGCCACGGAGGATGGAGGTGGCATGATACTTACACTCATCAGTGGTGGAGTAGCATGAATAAGAGAGGAAACAGCAATGCAGCTCAGTACTATTTTCTTCCCATAGCTCATATTTACAGAGAAAAAATAAGACTGAAATTTTTGCCTTGTTAAAATCATACATTACTATCTGAGATAGTCTAATAAAGCCCATCCTATTCTTTGTATTTATCCAGCTACTACCCATGAGAATAAAATAAATGGCCATTATTGTTATAACAGTGAATTGGTATTATGGAGATTATGTTCTCTTTTCTACTCACTATTATAATTTTTAATAACATTTTATTTTGAGATAATTATAGATTCACATGCAGTTGGAAGAAACAATAGAGGGTTTCCCGTGTACCCTTCACCTTGTTTCTCCTCACAGTAAAATCTTGAAAAAACTGTAGTACAATGTCACAAACAAGACACTGACATTGATATAATTCGCAGGTCTTATTCAGATATGCACTCACTTTTGTGCACACACACACGTGTGTGTGTGTATGCACTTAATTCTATGCGGTTTTATCACGTGTAGATTCATACAACCAACACCACAGCGAGATACAAAATAATTCCATCTTAAGGATCCCTTGTACTATCCTTTTGTACCATAGGCGCCTCCCTCCCTCTGCCCCTTGCTAACCCCTAATAACCACTAATCTGTTCTCCATCCCTCTACTTAGGTCATTTTAAGAATGCTATATAAATGGAATCATACCGTATGTAACCTCTTGAGATTGGCTTTTTAACTCAGAATAATCCCCCTGAGATCTATCCACGTTGTATTTCCTGGTATAGATGTTCCACGGTTTGTTTAGTCATTCATTCCATTCAAGGCTAAATGGTCAAAGAAACCGGAATTCCCGCCCCCTCACAATTTTGGGCTATTCTGAATAAAGCCATTATGAACATCTGTGTACAGGTTTTGGGGGGAACATAAGTTTTCATTTCTCTGGGATGAATGCCCAGGAGTGCAATTGTTGGATTTTATGGTAAACCCATATTTAGTTGTGTAAGAAACTTCCATACTCTTTTCCAGATCGGCTGCACCATTTTATATTCCCAGCAGCAACACATTAGATTGTTTTGTAACAATAAAATCACATTCCGCACATCTCTGATAGCCCGGGCCCATTTAAGCTGACAGCTTCTTTCCCTCATCATTTCTGCCTATGCTTCCCCCTCTCTATCTTACATCTCATAGTATCTGAACCATTCATTAATATCGGTAGACTTTCAATATTTAAATATTTCTTATTTTAAAGCCTCCCTATTCCAACTACACTGAAAACTCACTGAGCCCTAGGATCGTTATTCTCCTTTGGTATTTCTCATGCTGAGCCTGGCACAATAATTAGTAATCAGACAATGGGTTTTGAATGATTAAAGTTGAATAAATAAGGAGTAATTTGAGTCAATAAAGTGTGTTGGAGTTTTCAAAAAATTACCAACTTTCTCTTTAGAAGTGGTGTTACCAGATTTAGGTAAATTCTAGAACCATGGTTATTAAGCAAATTGCTACAGATGCAGCAAACTTAAATGTGTGATTATTATATTTTGTTCCACAAATAACCTTGATACCTTCTCCATGAAGATGTTAAACCATGAGTGAAATAGCAAAATATTATATCAAATTTTTACTTAAAATGGTTTAATTAAATTACTGCTTTTCTCCAGGTGTTTCTTGCCTCACCATCCTAGCATTCATTGACTTATATAAGAGCAATGATGTGTTGGTAAATGTTTAACAACCAGCTCTCTGGAAGGAAAAAAATGCCCTCAGGTGTAGCCTTTGTCAGTTCCCATGATGTAAAGCCTCTGACCAAGGCCAATTTCAAGCTACCATTTTGATATCACTGAGCACAGATTCAGGAAGAGATGCTTACAGTGGGATCTAGTGAGCCAGTACGAGCTAGCTCCAGCACACCAGCGCTTAGGGATATATTAAATTTAACTCATGGAAAATGTTCTACATTATATATCAACATTCAAATGAGTCATCTGCACACAGACACTGGGAATTTTTGAATGACTTCAGTCTCCAAAATCTCTTTTCTCACCAGTAACCGCCAGTGTTTAATGCTTTCCCAGAAGTAGCCCACTCTACCCCCCAGCTGATGTCTATTCATCCTTTTTGTCGTTTCCGCTGACGGCTCCCTCCCCTCACATGCCCAGTCGAACGCAAGACCACATGCCATCATTTCTCTTCACCGGTTTGCTTTGCCTTCAGGGTACTGTGTAGGATTTATGGCTATATATTAATTTTTGTTCCCATAGCGTCTGAAACCCTCCCTCAACTAGACACCACAGGAGGGCACGGACTGTGTCTCTTGTTTACCTGTGGCCCCAGCAGCACCACGAATGAATGGGTGGACACATCGCCTTGACTGGGAATTCCCGCTCAGCTCTACCTCACCAGGGGCCACCTCCTGCCACACTGGGTTGGCCCCTCCTCTGCTCGCTTGGCCCCTGAGCTTTTCAGTCTGTTAAGATATCACAGGGCAGGGGCGCCTGGGTGGCTCAGTTGGTTGAGCGGCTGCCTTCGGCTCAGGTCATGATTCCCAGGGTCCTGGGATCGAGCCCCGCATCGGGCTCCCTGCTCGGCGGAGAGCCTGCTTCTCCCTCTCCCTCTGTCTGCCGCTCTACCTACTTATGCTCTCTATCTCTGTAAAATAAATAAATAAAAAAAATCTTAAAAAAAAAAAAAGATATCACAGGGCAAAAGAAGCTATGGTGTTTCCAGCCTTTCTCAGCTCTTGGGAAGAGGTCATCGAAGGGACGTGACCGCCGGCTGAGCCCTGAGGCAGAAGCTGGACGTCGGCTATCAGAGGCTCCGCCCCCTCCCCGTCCTTGGAATGCACGTTCGGCACGTTCGGCCCGCCGTTTCGACGCATGTTCAAGGACACGGCGGTGAACGAGCAACACGGAGCTGGACCCCCTTGGCAGTATACTTGACTTAACCCAGGTAAGGCCTCTATGTGAACTGTTAAGTTTCTGGCAGGCGGCTGTGGAGATCTCCGCACCTTGCGGCTTCTCCAGACGAGACTCCTATGTCAGTTCCCCTGCTTATTAAACCCGCCCCCTGCCCATCTGGAGGGGCTGCCTCTTCCGTCTGTCTGTCCTTGCCCGACGTGTGCGGGGCCAGTTTCAAATTTCTCCCTGGGAAGCTCCGGGGTCAGCTGAACACTCTGCACTGTCACCATTGGTTGAGGTGGGGCAGGTGCTCTCGTGAGCATTTCATCATGAAATGTAATGAAATGTTCTCTGATGAACATTTGCCAACTTTTCCCTTTTCCTCTATTGTTTTTCCTGCCCTTAACCAAATAGTCACTTCCTGTTCAGCCGGTCCATTCAGCTCGGCAAATGTTGCCCCTACCCCCTCTTTATTTCGCAATCAGGTTATGCTTGTTTTATCATTACAGAAGTAAAGGGACATTAACTGGTGTTTGTTTCTTTTTGCATCACTCACAGAAATTGCAAAACTAGAAAGATTTTCTTTGTTCTTTGTTTTCTCCCTTCCTCCAGTAGAATATAAACTCTCTGAAAGCATTTTTAAAAAATATTGTATGCTCAATTATCTGGGAGCTAGAACAGTGCCTGCTACACAGTAGGTACTCAATAGATGTATGTTGAATGAATGAATTTATTTCTGAATCGTTTTGATAAATAAGGAGAGTATGCAATGCATTCTAGAAAGAAACCCAAGGACAAATGTTTTATACAAGAATGGTATTTAAATATTTTTAAAAGAAAAACAATCTGTTAATAGAAATAACTGTAAAAATTAGCAACCAAATAAATCTGAAATTGAAAGAACTGTTAACAGAAAATAAGTCAATATATTATGGGATTGATCTTGTTTCTGTCTTAAAACATCTTTCAGACCATGAATGTTGCAAGTGCCAATTTCCTGAATTAACAGCTAGTGGATTTTTACTTCAATGATAATATTTTACATTTATGTGTCACTTTATCTATTACAAAGCTGTGTCTTATGTTGTCATACTTGATTACTATTCAAACTAACTTCCAATGCTTGAAGTCAGGCTATATGCTAGTTAATATAAAAGGAATAAAGATACTATGTCAGAGTATGCTAGTTAACTTCCAAGATCCATTTCTCCTCCTTCCTTAGAAATAAGGGCACTAATTTTTTTTTAAGGGCCCTAATTTTGATCTGGGCACAGACCATGCTGCTAAGAATCTGTTTTCTTTAGCAAACTTGCAGCTCAGTGTAAATCTGAGACTAGTTTTGTAATGAGATTTAAGAGATAATGTGGACAGTTCCTCCCTTCAAGAGGGAAGATATGCTCTTCTTTATCCCTCCCTACATCCTAATAACTGAAATGCATTTGGTGATGGCTGGAGATTTAGCAGTCATTTTAGACTATGAGGAAAAAGGCCACAACCATGTCCATCTTATCCCTCATTGTATTTTCAACACTTAGCACAAGACATAATATACAGTAGATATACAATAAATATATATTGAAAAATGAATAAACATCATTTCTTTGATCCTATTCTCTTCCTATGTTTTCTTCTTGGAGAAGTTTTGGACCACTATGTTCTAAAGAAGTAGTTATAATAATAAAGGTATTAAAGTTCCACGTTTGCACAGTCCTATGCCAAGCTAAACCATCTCTAGCCATTTATACAATTAACAAATTTTATAAAGCTGTAAAATTACTTTGAAGTTCCCATTGTGATTCTTGGGATAGTCACTGAAGGTATGGCTTCATCATAGCATAAGGAATTCGTGTAAGAGAATTTATATTACCAGGTTGATACTAGATAAAAGATATAAAGGACTGGATTCTTACAAATCTCTAACAGTTTCAATAAGCGAAGTTGGGGAAAGGAAGCAGGGGACTTAAGGAGAAACTGAGTATAACTGGAGCCAGAAGGTAAAGCAAGATTAATCTCGAGAGGACTGAGGTCTGCACTGAGAGGTGATTTAGGATGGGGTTCAGGGTCTGGGGTTGTTGCATATGCAGCTTTTCCTCCTGGAGTTCTTACAGGTGCCATTCAGTCACTGGAATTCCTATGATTTCATGACTAACTTAAAAATTCATTTTGGTAGTAGCCGTCTCCAGTCGTCAATACATTACTGCTTTAAGGTGTAAACTATATTAAAGCTTTTGAGAACAGATATCAAAACATTATTTAGTATATTTAGTATATTTCCAAATGATCATGTAGAGCATCCTAAACTCACACACTTCCAACATTCACTAATAAATGGCTCAGGCACAATAACATTAGTGTAGTGTCAAAAAGATTTCAAGGCAATCTTCAGACAAAGTAATAGCGTATTGTTCCTACCTTACTGGTTTGAGAGATAATGCTCGGCAGTATCCAGTAAAATATCTTGAAATATTATGCATACCCAGTCTTACTGCACCCCAGATGGATTCATTGCCTAATATTTATAAAAGATGGATTTTTTGGTATTGTTTAATGGTGGCATTTTTTGTAGTAGCTAATGCCAAAATTTCAGGAGAGAAATTTGGTGCTGGAAATATTTACTATAGTGCTGGCACATGAACCAAGAGCTATTAGACTTTAATGCTTTTTTCCCTAAACTTTTTATAGCCTTTCATTTTTAATTGCTGCCAATCTGCTGATTTTATTTTAAATAGATACTTCAAGACTGTGCTTTGTCAAAACAGACAGATGTATCATTAAATTCCCTCCCAAATTACACATTATGCAATGTCTTTGTTTCATGTGCTACTGAGGTATTTGGATTTGTTATAATCTGGAGTAAAAAGGAGGCCAGAAAGCTGATTTGCAGAGCAAAAAGGTCTATAATTTAGAATTGATTGTTCTGATTGCGTGTGGCTTTGTGAAATGCCAATTAGCCCAACTGGGGGTGGTCATGGTTCTGTGTGCTCGATTTTGCAGGTCATTCTGGCACAGGTTTGTTGGGAGAGGCTGGTGGAAGAGTCCACACTAGGAGTCTTTGGGGTTGCTTTTTCTATCAATCTTCTCTTTAAAGAAAGGGGTGAAGGATAATTTGGGTACTTCTCAAATGTTCCTTTTCAGCTGGCTTATGTGGTAGCTTCCTATTACTGCTGCTTAGATGGATGATCACAACTTAGTGGCTTAAAACAACACAGATTTAATATTTTACAGTTCTGGAGGTCAGAGTTTGAAATGGGTTTTACTGGGTTACAATCAGGGTGTCAGCAGGGCTGCATTCCCTCTGGAGGCTTTAGGGAAGAATCTGTTTCCTTGCCTTTTTGAGTTTCTAAAGGCCGCCTGCATTCCTTGGCTTGTGCCTTTCCTCCATGTTCAAAGGCAGCCATGCACTGCAGCACCTTTGCATTTTCCTTTACTCTGACCTCCTTGCCTCCATCTTTCACTTATAAGAACCCATGTGATTACCTTGAGCCCACCAAGGAAATACAGAAAAATCTCCTCATTGCAAGATCCGTAATTTAATCACACCTGCAGTCTCTTTTGCCATGTTAGGTGACCTTTTCACAGGTTTCAGGAATGAGGATGTGAATGTCTTTGGGAAGAGACATTATTCTGCCTTCTATAGAGTACTTAATGAATGCATATTAAGCCACTTCTGTGTTTAAGACCCTTTCCTAAAGATGAAAGCCCTTGATAGATTTCCTTTCAGCCTGGACAGCTCTGTCGGAAGAGCCATCTTTTTTACCAAATAAGTCTAGGTACTGATGTTAGTAAATGAGAGAAATAGAGATTATCTTGAGAAGAGAACCCTGTCCTCCAGTAAGGGAAGCATCTAAGAAAATTGGAGCTCTATGAGAACTAGACGCATACACTCCCCCGCCATGACACATAGAACAGCAATGCCACAATATCATCTTCAGAGACCTTTTGTTTTCTTACCCTATAAAGAAAATTCAAACCCTCCATTTTAAAATCAGGAGAGAAGGGGCACCTGGGTGGCTCAGTCATTAAGCGTCTGCCTTCAGCTCAGGTCATGATCCCAGGGTCCTGGGATTGAGCCCCGCATTAGGCTCCCTGCTCAGCGGGGAGTCTGCTTCTCCCTCCTCCCACTCCCCCTGCTTGTGTTCCCTCTCTCGCTGTCTCTCTCTCTCTGTCAAATAAATAAATAAATAAAATCTTAAAAAAATAAAATCAGGAGAGAAAACATTTAGAGAAAGGACATCTGGTATACCGTGCTGATTATGTTTGCATTGTGTTTCAACTGGGTCAAAGGTTGAGGTTAAAAAGCAATTTGGCATCTTCAGAAAAGGCATCTCTGGATGGGAAAATATGAAAACTAGCATTGGAGGCCCCCATAATGGGGATGGTAGAGAAATTTCTGTCAACTCTGGTAGCTGCCATGTCCGTGAGTGGTGTGGTTTCCCGAGTCCTTTGAAATGACTGTGCCACAGAGTAAGCCCAGCTACTGAGGAGAATCTAGTTGGTTTGATTGAAGGAGGACAGAAGAAAAGCAAGCCCTGCACTTTATGTACATCCTGTCTTTGGAGAAGCCTGTGTGTTGTCATTAGTAAGCCTTACTAAATCCTGAAAATGTTCTCTTTGCTTCTAAAACCTTTCCTACTTTGGAGACTAAATGTTCTTTCTGTTCCTTTTACTGCCTCTGGGGTACATTTAAACCTTCTTTTACTACCTGAAGTTTGTCATGTGTTGACCACTTTGGGTTTTGCTGAGCTGAGTGATGTCCCACTGGGTTCTGGAGGCTCTCCATCAATTGCTTACTGGAGCTCCCTTGTGGCCACTGAATTAGGTTTTCTCTACCCACTAGGAAGAGATAGAGACATTTTTACATTTCATCTAAGTTCTTTGGACCCCGAAGAAGGATCTGTGCAGGCCTCCCTGTGCGTTTCCATCATCAGAGTCATTTGGCTTCCTCTGTGGGGACAGGTCCCAGCACCTGATGGCCAACCTGTGTCACAGATAGGGGTAGATATTCTACTTTTAAGGTAGTTTTGTCTTTGCTTTTTCTTTCCTCCTATCAGGTTAAGAAAAAGGAATTGATGTTTATTTCTAGAGCTTCTTTTTCCCTATGCAAAGCATTGATCATTCATGTTCAGAACTTTTTTTGGTTAATTTTTCTATTCTTTCAACCTTCATTTATTGAGAATCTACTACATATAAGGCACTGTGCTTGGAATTCATAGGATTCTGTATCTGAGGCCAAAGCATAAGCAACATGAACACACAGAAAAAGGAAAACATAGGTTTTCTCTAAGATTCTAGACTTGCCTTTGTTATGATGTCACCAACACAATGTGACCTTGAGCAAATCCCATCCTGTCTCAGGAACTCTGTTCCTCCACTGGGGAAGAGGGTGGCACTGGCTGATCTCCAAGGTCACCCCAGCCCTGGATTCAAATAAGTCTAAGTCCAGGCATGTAGCTCTCCATGCCTGCCTTGTTTCAATGAGTGATGGGAAAATCTTAGGAAAGGTAGGATCACAAGATTGCTTCTAAAAGGTGTACACTTTACGGGGAACATGCCCTTTACTTCTGCAAGGTAAAAACTTTCCCCCTCTCAGTATATGCCAGGAATCAGAGATGAAACCTGTTTAAAATAAACTTAAGGGAAATGAATAAAATGCTTAGTTTTTATAAAAATAGGATGGTAGCAATTTTTAGAAAATTAACCAACTTTTTTTAAATTGAAAAGGTAGTACACACTGTCAGAAACTTAGAAAATAATACAAACCCAAGAGGGAAGGGATAACATTTAGCAATGATCCCAGTGTTGAGAGAGATTGTTAACATTTTAGTGTGCTTCCTTAGAGTCATGTCATTCCTTATTTGTCCTCCCCCACACACAATGTATATGTTGAAGCCTAACCCCCAAAGTGACATTATGAAGATGGGGGGCTTTTGGGAGGTGATGAGGTCATGAGGGTGGAGCTCTCACTAATGGGATCAGTGCCCTTAGAAAGGAGACCCCAGAGAGCTCCCCGACCCCTTCTTCCATGTGGGGCCACCGTGAGAACACAGTTGTTTATGAACCAGGAAGTGGACTCTCACCAGACCCCGAATCTACTGGTGCCTCCCAGCCTCCAGAACTGTGGGAAATGCGTTTCTATTGCTTATAAGCCACGCAGTCTGTGGTCTTCTGTTACAGCAGCCCTGATGGACTAAGATAAGTTACAACTAAGATTGGAAATACTTCCCATATGTCTTTTCTCCCCTTAACACTGTAGTGTCAGTAATTATAAAATGATATGTACCTATTGTTATGATTTTGGAAACTACTTAGTAATAAAAAGAAGGAAAACAATCCCCCTAATCTTCACTTTAATTCTTAGATACTGGAGAGTGTTTGGTCTCTTTGCTACATTGTGCTTCCTGCTTTATTTTTCTCAAAGATCTCATTTGAGACTCAGCACTGTTTTCAGGCAGCATTGTTTGTTCCGAGAGGCGTGACATTCTCCTCTTGAAGCACAGGTAAGACAGCCTGTGGTGCCTGCCCCGTGGACGCTTCCTGTGGCTGGCACAGTGATTAACCTGGCATCAATTACACTAAGTGCTATTTAAGGAGAGAGGACGTGCAACCTGGAAATTAATCCATTAGCACTAAATTAAGGCCATCGTGGAACAGTCAAAGCACCTTTTAGCCACAGATGTGCTTTCTTCTCTGTCTTTGTACTTGACACAGAGATTTGGTGAATTCATCTAAATTAAGCTGAGTTGGTCAGATATTTGAACAGGTGTGTTCACCAGGACCCTTTCCTGTCAACAGAAGTTTCTACTACTTTGTGCTCAGGCTGTGGGCTGCCATGCTATGCAGGGTTTATAGAGAATTCCCTCCCCTCGCAAGTCCCCACATTTATGATGCTCACTATTTGTTATTAAGCTGTGTGTGCGTACGCACATGCATATATGTGTGTATACAAGTGTGTGCCTGGGTACATATGTGAAAGTTCATAGACACCCAGGCATTTTTAAGTACATCTGCCTATTATTACAAGTTATAAGTAGTATAGAAAGAGGTTATAAAGGGATTTGAAGTCAGATGCATTTTCTTTTTGGAGCAGATGTGTGCAGCCATCTGGCTAACCGTAGTTGTCTTCTTGTATAGAAGGCCTTCCTGTGTCACACAATTTACAATAACCCTCTATCTACTAATATTTACTGAGGGCCCACCATGTATCTCTGTGAGGCATTGGGGCTATAGCAGGGAAGAGACAAACTGTGCTGTTCCAGAAATTATGCTCTAGTGGAGGAGAGAGGCCAAAAAAAAAAAAAAAAGATATTAATAACTGCTGGGGAGAGAGAAAGCAGGGGGCCAGGGCACGCATTTGAATGTTGGTGGGAGAAATGGGTATTGGTGGGGAAGGGTTTGAGGGTGGGTATATTATTTATTTATTTATTTTTATTTTTTAAAAGATTTTATTTATTTATTTGAGAGAGAGATAAAGAGAGGGAACGAGTGAGGGAGAGGAGCAGAGGGAGAAGCAGACTCCCCACTGAGCAGGGAGCCCGATGTGGGGCTCGATCCCAGGACCCTGGGATCATGACCTGAGCTGAAGGCAGACACTTAACCGACTGAACCACCCAGGTGTCCCTGAGGGTGGCTATTTTAAATAGTTGACCACATGTGTGACAAATCAAGTTCACCGTAAATGTGAGTGATAAGGAGGCTTGTGAATGGAGACCTACAGCCTGTAAAGAACAGTCAGTGCAGACACCTGGAGGAAGATTGATGGAAGCAGAGGGCTCAGCATGTGCAAAGGCCCTCAGGGAGGTGCACCCGAGATGTACTTGAGGAAGAGTAAGGAGGCTAGTATGGCTAGTAGAGGGGAAGTGAGGGGAAAATGGTAAGAGGTGAGATCAGAGAAGCATCAGGGGGTGTTGTTTTGTACCATGGTCCACCACTTCTATAACATCCTTCTAGTGCTCTGTGCATATCATACTTATCACTCATACTTTGACCCAGTGTACTTTGATTCCTGGAAAAAATTATACAAGAGAAATTCTAGCCAAATGGACTGGTGATCATTTGTTCTCCTATTTTGGTAATCTAGGTAGGTATATTAATGCCTTAATCTTCCATTGCTGCATAACAAATTATCATACATTTGGTGGCTTAAAACATTGCCTTTTTATCATCTATAATTTCTGTGGGCCAGAAGTCCAGGCATGGATTAATTGGATCCTCTGCTCAGAGCCTCAGAGACCAAAATCAAAGTATTAACTGGTCTGTATTCTTATCTGGAAGCTCTGGAGAAAAATCTGCTTCCAAGCTGGTTGGCCATATTTAGTTCTTTACAGTGGGAGGACTGAGATCTTTGTTTCCTTGCTGTCACCCAGGGCCTACTCTCAGTTTCTAGAATTCCCTGCAGTTCCCTGCTACATGGCACCCTCCGTTTTCAAAGCCTGCGAAGGAGAATCTCCCTCTCACATTTCCAATTTCTTATGCTAAGAAAGGCCCTGTCCCATTTAAGGGCTCATCTGATTAGGCCAGGCCCACCAAGGGTAATCTTTCTACCTTAGAGTCAACTGATTAGGGAAATTCATTACATCTGCAAAATCTCGTCATAGTAGCACCTAGACTGGTATTTGACTGCATTCCTGGCAGAAGGTGCATGTACACTGGCGGCCAGGAATCCTGGGGGTCAGCTTAGATTTCTGTCTACCATGGTGGGGAAGCCTAAAACTAGGGCACACTAATGTACAAGGGGAATGTTTGTAGCACACTCAGGCCTAAATCCAAATTTACATTGGAAATGGGTGAAGTGGGTAAGTTGAAAAGAGGGAGAGCTTTAACAGTGGTAACTTGGAATCACCACTGGTGGAGGTATGAGAAGTGGGAAGAGGAAACTTGCATTTGTTGAGGATGACTGTGGACTACTAGAAAGTGTGAGCACTGGTATGAATAGGGAAGGTAAAAGACAGTAGGGGGCCGGGGCTGCCTAGGATGATGGAAGATTAGGGGGTTAAGAACAATGGGTTTCATTCTCAGGGCCAGCAGAGGTAGAATGAATGAGGAAAACGCAGTTCACAGGATCCCATCTGGGAAGAGGTGTGGCCAGGAGGCCAGCCAGGCCTTTCCAGAGCCCCATGCAAGTCTGCCAACCCAGTGTTACTCAGAGCATGGCCCGTGAATCCCAGCATCAGTACTACCTGGGGCTTGATAGACAAGAAGAATCTTGGGTCCCACCTCAGACCTCCTGAATCAGAATCTGCATTTTATCAAGATCCCCAGGTGCCTCATATGTGCATTGAAGTTGGAGAATCCCTGCTCTACCCGACTGCTCCTTAGGATGAAACATATCGTCTAGGCTTCTCAGTAATCTGGCAAAAGTTCTGCATTCAAGGGAATCCCCTGAGTGTCGAACAACCAGGACAGTTGGTCACTCAGCCTTCTGTCATCCGAGGCACAGTGTTACAGTTAGAAACGCCTGCTAGACGGCACCTCTCTGGCCTGTGCCGTTCCCTGCAGAGCGTCGCTGTCACTCCGGGCTTCTCTCATTCCTCCAGAGGCTTCTCCCACCAGGTGGGCCGAAGAGACTTCTTAGAGATATCCACCCAGAAGGATACCATCGCCGTCACCAACTCAGAGTACATTCAGATGGGAGAACTCAGGAGGAGGGACTAGATCTGCCCAAGCTGGTCAAGCGGAAAGGTTCTCTGTGAGAGACCAGACGCTGTGAGGGAGGCCCCATGGGAGCTGGCCAGGCTGGAGGGAGCCGTCCATCTTGTGAGCTGCTTTTCTAGCTCTTCAGAAATAATGAGTCTGTCCAGCAGGATGTGACTAAGTGTCTTGAAGTTACAAAGCAGAGTGCCAACCGAGAGCCCGTCCCCGCTAAACACAGCTGCCAACAGCCTCCACACAAAACGGCCCCACAAGATGAATGGCCAGGCCACTTGAGAACCTCACCATGGCTTGTCCCTCTCCCAGATGACATGCCAGACATCTGCTACGTGGAGATAATATAAAAACGGTTACAAAGTAATGAGGGTGGACCTGGGCTGGGTACAGTGGTCCGTGTTGTACAGGATTTTCTCTTGTAAGGCCCACCCCCATTCTAGGTAGGAGCGTTTTTCACAGATGGGGACATGAGGGCTCAGAAAGGAAAGCCACTCAGAAGGCGAGTCATGGGACCAAAATTCTTACCTGGCACTTTCTGACTCCAAATCCACGTTCTGGACACACCTCTAGCCTGAGTTTATCTTGGCCATCCTCTGCCTGCTGCAGAAACAGTCTGCACGGGACACATTCTCCAAGCAGAGGGGGCATCTGTAGGCGTCACGTCCGACAGCATAGCCCAGCACGCCCAGCCTTAACACCTTAAAAGCAGCTCTCCGCTAGAGGAAGCTGTGAATAGGAAATGTATTAAAACATCTGAAAGACCTCTAATAATCCATGTTTTGAATTATGTGAGGGCATGCTAGGTTTAATAAATACAAGGAAGATGATAAGCAGTAATTCATAATCTGTAATAGTTTACTTACACTTATTATACTCATTTATCTTTGCAACAACTTTGTGGAGTTCATGGAAGAGAGATAATTTTCCTTTAGAGAACAAAGGAAACTGAGGCTGAACAGTGAAACTGGACTTGGCCAAAGTCCTACCGCGAGGATGTGGTCAAAAACAAAAACCGCCTGCGTCCTGACAGCACGTTTTGTGCTCTTTCCACGAGACCACAACCGTGGCACCAAATACAGCTGCGTGTGGCTGTGTGTGCGGTTCACGGCTCATCCTCAGGGAGCAAAGTAAATTGGGGGCCACGATAGTTGGCAAAACTCATGACAGACTCAAATGATCTTTAAATATATGAGTTCTCTACAAATGGCAGCATTCAGTGCTCAGAAGGTCTGTCCACATAAATTCTGTGATACACAACAATCTTGTGAGATACACAGGGCAGTACTGAAGCCACGAGCCACGCGTGGCTACTGAGCACTTGATGTGTGGTGAGCCCAAGCTGAGCTGTGTTTGCATATAAAATACTGAGTTTCAGGGACACAGTGTAAGAGAAGATGTAAAATATCTTTTTAATACATTTTTATATTAAGTACATGTTGAAATAATTATACTTCATATATGTTGGGTTAAAATATATTGTTAAAATTCTTTTCATCTGTTTCTTTTTACTTTTTACGGTGGCTCCTAGAAAAGGCACAAGCGCATATGCAGCTCGCCTTTGTGTCTCTTGGACATGCCGAAGGTCCAGAGTTGGTATCAGGGTGAGGATGTTAAAGAAGGTCCCCAGGACTCTTTCCGATTAGAACTTAAGAAAACAGTCCCTTTGTCCGATGCCTGACTCTGCATGGCTTCCAAGCGGGGCTCTGTGGCATGGGACTTCTCAGAGTTCCCCTGTGCACAGAACACTTGCAGCTCTTGTTCAAACGCAAGCTCTGATTCAGCAGGTCTGGGGGTGGGGCCTGAGGTTCTTTATTTGTAACAAGTTCCCAGGTGATACGGGTGCTGGGGGCCTGTGTACCTACTCTGAATAGCAAGAATCTCTAGAAGATGAACAGAAACCGTGTACTTTGGGGCAGGGGGCGTTTAGTGCTTCTCTGGCCGTGCCATGAAAACAGTAACCGAGGCAGAAGACTGCCCCGGATGTTGACATCCCCATTCAACATGTGTCACTCATGGAAGTCGATGAGGGGAACAAGCTGGTGTGTGTGGATGGGCTGGTGTGGGACACGCGGAGCCCATGGGAGGAGCCACAGGAGTGTGGTGCGCACTGTGTGTGTGGCGGGGTGGGGGGGCGGGGGGCGGAGGGTAGGAGGGTCTCGACAAGGTGAGCTATTAGTGCCAGGAGTGCCTCTTTAAAAACTGGGTTATTTGTGTATGAACAGCCCTCTGAATTCCGGCTGTACAATTGACGTTTTAAACTATTTTCATGTCTACATAGAACTGGAAGATTTTTTTTTAATGACTAGATGTTATTTTCCCAAATGGGGCTTTAGGTGAGAAGCTTACTGGGGAAAGGGTTTGACTGAACCAAGCGACAAGTAAAAGCTCTAATAACCTCTCTCATTTTTTCAGTTGAGAAAGTTTCTAAAGTCAGCCTGGCGTTCTTCTTTGTGTTAGTTCTGGCTAAGGTCAGTTAATGAAACTCAGATATTTTTCTCTGTTTTGTTGAGGACTTTTTTTTTTCCTCACACAGTCCTTTATCCGAGTGTTACCTGGGATAGTCTAAATCCTTTTCTTTTTTTCCTTTTTCCTTTCCTCCCCCACCCTTCCCTCCCCTCTTCTCTTTAGCGCTTTCTTGCAGTCTTCTTTGGTTTTCAGCTGGAACGAAGGGCTTGGGTCTTGGGCTGGAGTCCCCTCCAGTGAGACATTTTCTAATGTTAAGTGGACATTCTTCCCAGGGAAATTGTCTCAGCCAAATCGCAGGCATCTTCTCGCTTAGCATGAACTTCTTATTACTCTTTAGCCTCTTGCCTCTCCTTAAATCCAACATTATCTTGTAGCCCATCCAGGGACTGAGCCTTTATTCTGCAATTTGCAGAAAATTCTGGTAAGAACCTGATGTAAGAGTTCACAATCACTTCATAAGCCAGCTTGTTAGGATGGCAAAAACTGATGTTTTCAAATAAAACTCAAGAAGCCAATAGATTACATTGGAGGAGTAGTGGGCCGGTGGGAAGTAGCATGCGGTGTGGCTTTTGAGGATAAAATGCTGTGTCTGTGTTTTCTCATGCTCTGTTTTTTGAAATAGGCTTTATGTTTTAGAGCAGTTTTAGGTTCACAGCAATACTGAGCAGAAGGTTCTGAGATTTCCTTTTATCCCTTTCCCCACACCTGCCTCGCCTCCCCCAGTATCAGCAGCCCCCACGAGAGTGGTACATTGTTGCAACTGATGAACGTGCATGGACACACCATTGTCAGCTGGAGTCCATAGTTGATGTTAGTTAGGCCTCACTCTCGGCTGCTGTATATTCTATGGGACAAAATGTATAATGACATGGATCCACCATTATAGTATCTTAAAGAGTATTTTCACTGCCCTAAAAATCTCTTCTTCATCTCTCCCTCCCCCAACCCCTGGCAACCCACTGATCTTTTTACTGTCTCTATTGTTTTGCTTTTTCCAGAATGTCATATAGTTGGAATCATATAGTATGTAGCTTTCCTAGTTAGCTTCTTTCACTCAGAAATAGGCACTTAAAGGTTCCTCCATGTCTTTTTGTGGTTTGGTAGTTCATTACTTTTTAGTGCTGAATAACATTCCATTGTCTGGATATGTTATAGTTTATCCATTCACCTACCAAAGGGCATATTGGTTGCTTCCAAGTTTTGGTAATTATAAATAAAGCTGCATACATCTGTACAAAGGGTTTTATGTGAACATACGTTTTCAACTCCTTTGAGTAAATGCTGGATCATATGGTAGAGTATGTTTAGTTTCATAAAAAAAAACAAAAACAAACCACCAAACCGTCTTCCAAAGTGGCTGTACCATTTGGCATTCCCACCAGCAGTGAATGAGAGTTCCTGTTGCTCCACATCCTTGCCAGTACTTGGTGTTCTAAGTATTCTGGATTTTGGCCATTCTGATAGAAGTACAGTGGCATCACTGTGTTGTTTTAATTTGTGTTTGTTTCCCTGATGACCTATGATGTGGGAGCAACTTTTCATATGCTTATTTGCCATCTGTGTATCATCTTTGGTGAGGTGTCCAATAAGGTTCTATTTTTTTTTTAAAAAATAAAGTTTTCTCCTTAGTACAAGAGCAAAATTACAGGTATTATTCAAAACGATCTAGCAGTTTGCCATCTCACTCAGAGTAAAAGCCAGAAACCTTCCCATGATCTATAAGACCCTCCATAATAGGGGCCCCTGTCACTTTTCGGATCGAATCTTTCTCTTCTTCCCCATCACTCACTCTACCTGAGGCTCAGCGTGTTCAGGCCTCTAAGATTGTGCCAGGAAGAAGCTCTTCTTCCACACAGCTCCATGACTCACTATCTCATTTCTTTCACATCCCTGCTCCAAGATCCCCTTATCCAGGAAGCCTTTCCTGACTACCATTTATTAAAGAACTCCCTCCCCCCAGGTACACTGTTGTCTTTATCCTGCTGTATGTATATAACTCTCACATGCTTCTCAGCGGCCACATCTAACTGGGTCCTCTGGTAAGTAGGTCTGGGAACTGTGGTTTTGAGCTTCTCATCCCTGCAGGACAGAGGAGAGCTTAGAAAGGTAGGACAGTTCTGATTTCCAACAAACAATATCCAGCACACATTGTTCATTCATTGGTTAGGGAGCTGCTCTTAGGTTTTTGGTGGGTAGAGTCGGCCTGCCAATCATAAGCCACCTGACCTACTGCAACGGCTGATTTTCGAATCTGAACCTAGGGTGGCTAGGGGTATCCTAGCTAACACGGCTGGGTCTACCTTACACGCTTCTTCCCTGCCCCAAGCAGCATTTGTGGTGTGCCACTGGAAATGACAGTCCGGAGCAGGCCGGACTGCTGAATTCTCATCTCCGCACGATGCAGTATCTGCTTTTCCTTCACTGGGAAACCCCAAACCTGCGTCCCTTCCCCCTCTTGCACTAACCCATTCCGTGACAAGTTCGCTCTGTGCACCTGATGGGTGCTCTGGGGATAACTTTGGCGAGAATCCCTTACAAGTATGGCTGCAGCCGATGGGCCAGGGGCACCAAGCATCCGGATCTCAGTTTTTCACTGAGGCCCGACACAGCCTGGGGCCGAGGGCAGGAAAGAGTGCTGCGCCACAGAGGAGCCTTCATAATACTCCAGGGTGTCAGAGCAGGCAAAGTAAGTATTGTCCTCCCCATGAGAGCAGAAATGAGGCACAACAACTTGGTGGTGACAGCCCCGGCGCTGCGGGGCGGACTCTCTCTCCTGGTGAGTCAGCAGCAGTCCTGCCTGGAAGAGAACTTTGCAACATGGCTCCTACTCCGTTTTCCTCAGGCGGCTCTGACCCATTGGCCTCAGCTGGTGTGCGAACCAGTGTTCAAAAGTAGAACCAGCCTCATCTATGAATTGCTCATAGGCATTTTCCATAGTCCTCTTATGTCATTGTAAAAGGCCTTCAGGGGCGCCTGGGTGGCTCAGTGGGTTAAGCGTCTACCTTCGGCTCAGGTCCTGGGATCGAGCCCCACGTCAGGCTCCCTGCTCGGTGGGAAGCCTGCTCCTCCCTCTCCCACTCCCCCTGCTTGTGTTCCCTCTCTCGCTTTCTCTCTCTCTGTCAAATAAATAAAATATTTAAAAATAAATAAATGGCCTTCAGACAGATACATTCATAGAGTTGGCTGGGGATTGTGAAGTCAGGCCAACGAAAGGAAACCTCACGAAGTTCCAGGTGCTAGAAAACCTGAGACAAGCCACTCTTGTTAGCTTCTCCGCCAACACCCCAAAACCACAGGCTCCTCTCCTCTCATTGAGAGAGCCCCCTAACTCACATCCCCATCTGATATCATGATTGGTCACTTAGAAACACTTTTTTTTTTTAAGATTATATTTATTTATTCATGAGAGACAGAGAGAGAGAGAGAGGCAGAGGCAGAGGGAGAATAAGGCTCTTCACGGAGCAGGGAGCCCAATGCGGGACTCGATCCCAGGACCCCGGGATCACGACCTGAGCCAAAGGCAGACGCTTAACGACTGAGCCACCCGGGTGCTCCTCTTAAAAACACTTTGAAATACTCAAAGCCATGGACTTGAATTTTCTGTAGAATGTCAAATTCCTTCTCTCACCGTGAAAACTGTATTATAACTCTTTGGATACATCTCGATTAGATACTTCACTCTTCAGAGTCCTATTCAGTGTAAGGGAAATAAATTTTGGAGACCACTGTGTGATACTCGTTCATATTCCCAGATTGCTATCTACACATTCTTGGGATTTCACTGGAAAAAAATACCTCCTCCATGAAGTGTAGCCTATTGACTCAGAAATTTTTTTTTAAATTTTATTTTATTATGTTATGTTAATCACCATACATTACATCATTAGTTTTTGATGTAGTGTTCCATGATTCATTGTTTGCGTATAACACCCAGTGCTCCATTCGATATGTGCCCTCTTTAATACCCATCATCAGGCTAACCCATCCCCCCACCCCCCTCCCCTCTAGAACCCTCAGTTTGTTTCTCAGAGTCCATAGTCTCTCATGGTTCATCTCCCCCTCTGATTCCCCCCCCTTCATTTTTCCCTTCCTACTATCTTCTTCTTCTTCTTTTTAACATATAATGTATTATTTGTTTCAGAGTACAGGTCTGTGATTCATCAGTCTTACATAATTCACAGTGCATACCATAGCACATACCCTCCCCAATGTCTATCACCCAGCCACCCCATCCCTCCCACCCCCCACCACTCCAGCAACCCTCAGTTTGTTTCCTGAGATTAAGAATTCCTCATATCAGTTAGATCATCTGATACATGTCTTTCTCTGATTGATTTATTTCCCTTAGCATAATACCCTCTAGTTCCATCCATGTCATTGCAAATGGCAAGATTTCGGGGTTTTTTGATGGCTGCATAATATTCCATTGTATATATATACCACATCTTCTTTATCCATTCATCTGTTGATGGAATCTTGGCTCTTTCCATAGTTTGGCTATTGTGGGCATTGCTGCTATAAACATTGGGTTGCACGTGCCCCTTTGAATCACTATGTTTGTATCCTTTAGATAAATACCTAGTAGTGCAATTGCTGGGTCGTAGGGTAGCTCTATTTTCAACTTTTTGAGGAACCTCCATACTGTTTTCTGGAGTGGCTGCACCAGCTTGCATTCCCACCAACAGTGTAGGAGGGTTCCCCTTTCTCCGCATCCCCGCCAACATCTGTCGTTTCCTGACTTGTTAATTTTAGCCATTCTGACTGGTGTGAGGTGATATCTCATTGTGGTTTTGATTTGTATTTCCCTGATGCTGAGCGATGTTGAGCACTTTCACATGTGTCTGTTGGCCGTTTGGATGTCTTCTTTGGAAAAATGTCTGTTCATGTCTTCTGCCCATTTTTGTTTGGGTTATTTGTTCTTTGGGTGTTGAGTTTGATAAGTTCTTATAGATTCTGGATACTAGCCCTTTATCTGATATGTCATTTGCAAATATCTCCTTCCATTCTGTCAGTTGTCTTTTGATTTTGTTGACTGTTTGCTTTGCTGTGCAAAAGCTTTTTATCTTGATGAAGTCCCAGTGGTTCATTTTTGCCCTTGTTTCCCTTGCCTTTGGTGATGTTTCTAGGAAGAAGTTGCTGTGGCTGAGGTCGAAGAGGTTGCTGCCTGTGCTCCTCTAGGATTTTGATGGACTCCTGTCTCACATTTAGGTCTTTCAACCATTTTGGGTCTATTTTTGTGTGTGGTGTAAGGAAATGGTCCAGTTTCATTCTTCTGCATGTGGCCGTCCAATTTTCCCAACACCATTTGTTGAAGAGACTGTCTTTTTTCCATTGGACATTCTTTCCTGCTTTGTCGAAGATGAGTTGACCATAGAGTTGAGGGTCCATTTCTGGGCTCTCTATTCTGTTCCATTGATCTGTGTGTCTGTTTTTGTGCCAGTACCATACTGTCTTGATGATGACAGCCTTGTAATAGAGCTTGAAGTCTGGAATTGTGATGCCACCAGCCTTTCTTTTCTTTTTCAACATTCCTCTGGCTATTCAGGGTCTTTTCTGGTTCCATACAAATTTTAGGATTATTTGTTCCATTTCTTTGAAAAAAGTGGATGGTATTTTGATGGGGATTGCATTGAATGTGTAGATTGCTCTAGGTAGCATTGACATCTTCACAATATTTGTTCTTCCAATCCATGAGCATGGAACGTTTTTCCATTTTTTTGTGTCTTCCTCAATTTCTTTCATGAGTATTTTATAGTTTTGTGAGTACAGATTCTTTGCCTCTTTGGTTAGATTTATTCCTAGGTATCTTATGGTTTTGGGTGCAATTGTAAGTGGGATCAACTCCTTAATTTCTCTTTCTTCTGTCTTGTTGTTGGTGTATAGGAATGCCACTGACTTCTGTGCATTGATTTTATGTCCTGCCACTTTACTGAATTCCTGTATGAGTTCTAGCAGTTTTGGGATGGAGTCTTTTGGGTTTTCCACATAAAGTATCGTATCATCTGCAGAGAGTGAGAATTTGACTTCTTCTTTGCCAATTCGGATGCCTTTTATTTCTTTTTGTTGTCTGATTGCTGTGGCTAGGACTTCTAATACTATGTTGAATAGCAGTGGTGATCGTGGACATCCCTGCCGTGTTCCTGACCTTAGGGGGAAAGCTCTCAGTTTTTCCCCATTGAGAATGATATTCACTCTGGATTTTTCATAGATGGCTTTTATGATATTGAGGTATGTACCCTCTATCCCTACACTCTGAAGAGTTTTGATCAAGAAAGGATGCTGTACTTTGCCAAATGCTTTTTCTGCATCTATTGAGAGGATTAAATGGTTCTTGTTCTTTCTTTTATTAATGTATTGTATGACATTGATTGATTTGTGGATGTTGAACCAACCTTGCAGCCGGGAATAAATCCCACTTGGTTGTGATGACTAATTCTTTTAATGTACTATTGGATCCTATTGGCTAGTATTTTGGTTGAGAATTTTTGCATCCATGTTCATCAGGGATATTGGTCTGTAATTCTCCTTTTTGATGGGGTCTTTGTGTGATTTTGGGATCAAGGTAATTCTGGTCTCATAAAATGAGTTTGGAAGTTTTCCTTCCATTTCTATTTTTTGGAACAGTTTCAGAAGAATAGGTATTAATTCTTCTTTAAATTTTTTATTGACTCGGAAATTGACTTTAGTTCTTTTATTATGTCTCCTTGGTGATTGCAGAATCACTAATTTTATGTTCTGTGCTGTACCCCATTTCTGTCTGTTTTCTGAGGACACTTCCCCCCACACTTAGGCTCTCATGCTCTACAATCATCAGCCTCCCTGTGCCCCCTATCCCTACCCCACGGATTCCTTTCCTGTCCTTCCAAATATGCAAAGACCCTTCTCTTGGGATATGGTGTTTGATTATCCTGCTAACAATTATCCTGTTCATTTTAACCTCAAGGCTTCTCAACTAAGTCTTCTCTACTTACGACTGCATTTCCTAGCCTCTTCTGCTGTTCTTAATACCTTGAAATCTAATTTTTGAGCTTGCAATTTTCCTGAAACATCATCATTTATTCTTATAGATCTGTGGTGACTACCTGCTTCCAAGTTCAATGATCTTTTCTCCATATTATGTCTGACATACTTGCCAAAGTCAGCTCACCTAATGTTTAGCTGCAACTGCATAACAAACCAACCAAAAACTCAGTGATGTAAAACAATATTTAGGCATTACTGCTCACAGATTTTGCATTGTTGTTGGGGGTTCATCTGGTATAGGACGGACTTGGCTGGTGGCTCTCTACAGGCTCTGGCTGCCGGAGTGGCTCTGCTGTACTCAGTTCAGCCAGGGAGGCTCTTCTATTGATTGTTCTCCTCCTATGATGAGTGAGAAAGCTGAGCCATGTTTTTCTTATGGTAATGGCAGAGACACAGGACCCTAAGCAGAAACACGTAAAGCTTCTCAAAGGCTAGGCTTGGGGCTGGCACACTGCCACTTCTTCCCACGTACCATTGATCAAAACAAGGCACAATGATAAACCTGAAGTCTCAGGCAGAGAAGTACGTTCACCACTGGTGAGACCCTGGCAGAGGTGTGGGTGTAGGGAGTGATGGAGAACGGAAGCCACTCATGGAGTGTACCACACCTGAGTCCCTCTCCTGCTTTGGTTTTTGTTGCCTCTGCCCCATTCTGAGGTCGGATAAGGTTTCTGGTGACTTTTCACTGGACCCTCTAGTTACATAATTGTGGATTTTCAGCAATTCTCTGTCTCTTACATTCTGCTCTTCGTCAATAAGAGCCTTAAGTTCAGCGATTACCTCAATGTCAAAGTACCCCTCAGAACTCTAAGCCCTCTTTTCTTAGCAGCTTTGGTTTGTTTCCTCTACAAAGAATTTAGGTTGTGTAAATCACTCTCATACTAGATTCAGCAATTCCAAAAATAATTGATTATCTTTCATCTAAAAGCATCTTTTCCTCTTACTTTGACCCTCAGCAGTGGTGTCACCATTACACTTTGGAGTTGTCATTTTTTTCTTCTCTATCCTTCACACTCCACATCATGTGCCATCCTAGGGCTTAACAAATTTTCTTGAGAAATGACTCTCTGGCAGAATTTGTTTTGTCCAATTTGTATATATCCACTCTCCACAAATGGACTGTAACCCAAGAAGGCAGTGTGTTGCATTGAGGGAGTGTAGGATTTAGAGGCAGATAAACCTAGTTTGAGTCATGTTTGGCTTCTTACCTGTGAGCCTTGAGAAAATTACTTAAACTCATTGAGCATCAGTTTTTTCATCTATAAAAATGGGTTATTTATACTAAAGAATCTTGGCAAGCAGTAAAAGAGAACATGTATGGAAATCGCTTGGCACACAGTCGGTAGGCTCTCAATAATATTTTGCTTTCCTCCCCACTTCCCGTTTTTTTTGTCTCCCTTGGGTTCTCCTTACTATTCAGTATGACTATGTTCTATTTATGTGTTTTCATTCTCTCTCCTTAATTCTAAAGCAAATCCCTCGAGGAAATGAATCTATCTTTTATATCTCTTAGTTATCTGCATATATGGAAGGTGTAAATCATGTAGCCTGAGAGTCTATATCTGTTATGAGACACAGCAGTCTTTTCCCTCCAATATTTCTAGAAAAGAAGTCCTGCTTGTATTAGCAGAGCCCAGTGAATTATGAACTAACTGCAGTTTCTATGGGATGTTTCCAGTTATCCTGTTTTGCTTTTTTCTTTTTTCTACCTTGTTCAGGAATCCAATGACTTTTCTCTAATAAAACATCTCTGAGAGTATCTGATATTGGTCATTTCTCAGTGTCAATTTTAGCCTGGGTATGTTGTCTTTCAGGCATCTCCCCATTGCTTTATTGACTGATTAATGGATAAATTAATTTTGCTGTTGATGCGTGGCTTTTCTTGGCTTGCAGAGTTTACTCCAGGCCACCCTGTCCTTGGTCAGCTGGGTCCAAAATGTGCCTTACCCCCTGCTTCTGTCGCACACACTGAGGTGGAGCACTGTTCCTCTCTTACTGTCAGCAGTTTAAGAAAATACCCTTTTCTTCATGATTTGGATGAAGCTTCGTACCTGGTTTGTAGCTTTGTTTGTAGCTGACACACAAGTGGGAAAAATAGAATTCAAAGTTATTAGCAGGACAGAACAGATGGAACACTGGAATCAACTAATAAGGTAAAACCCAAGAGATAAAGGCCTATATGTAGCATCAAATAAGCTTGCTCTTACAATATTACATACAACAAAACAAAACCTAACCCAGTGGGATTCTGTGCTGGTAAAAGTGCAGAGTCACTCTTCGCTAGTGGAAACCCTCGTCCCAGTTTACTCGGCCACATCCGGAGTACTTGGTTAATGCTGCATGATGCACTCTAGACAGGTCACTAACAAACTGGGAGCAGTTAGAGGAGGGCAGCCAGGGAATGGCGGTGGGAGGCTAGAAATCCTTCACGACAGAAGCCACAGGAGAGAGAGAGCATCAGGGGTCCCACCTCGCTGGATAAAGAACACCCTCCCTTTCATCTGTACTAGAGGGCAGGACCAGCGCTATTGAACAATGGAAGACGTGAGTGTCCTGAGTTTTCCTGAAAATTCAAGCTAGAGCTCAGTGGCCACTTGAAAATGATAGTGTCTACTCACATGTACTCATTACCAGGCAGTGGTATAAATAAGCACTTTACATATATATTTTTTCTTTTCTAAAAAAAATTCTCAACAACCCTATGAATTATGTATTATAATTATTCCCGTTTTAGAAATGAGAAGACTGAGGCTTAGAGAGTTTGTTGCCCAGTGTCCCATAACTAAATGAGGGGCAGGGCTGGGATTTGAATCCAGGCATTCTAGTATCGTTCTGTATCTAAAAGGTGTTCTAGATCGGCTTTCCTCTGAGATGTACATCTAGCCTGGAGGTGCTCTAAGTTCCCTTTTATCGCTAGGTCTTCCATAGAGATAGTCCTTGTTACATAAGTAACAGTTAAAAATCCATCTGTGCTTCATCTGTGGTTTGAATAATTTTGTAGATTTATTTGAATCCTGTGTATTTTAAATATATCTGGAGGTACATCACAAATAACATAAAAATTTGGGTGTACAAATGATTTCCTCTCTCTTGTCAAGTGATTGCACATCCGAAAGGATTATAATATACCTCTCCTCCTTTTTGAATCATAAATAAGCCCTGGAGTTTCTTCTAAATCTCCATGAGTTATTGGAGTTGTGCTGTGTGATTCAGATGGGGGGAACAGAAAGAAAGGTTATTAATATTTGGTGAGGATTTTCTAGATGACAGGAACCGTGTTTGGAGATTTATGTGTATTACCTCACCTGATGCTTGCAATGGGTTAGATATCATTCCCATTTTACAGATGAGTAAAGCAGGTCTGAGAGGAACTACCCTCCTAACACTGCTCGTAAGCAAGCTGCAGAGACTACATTAGAACCCCGGGCATCTGGTGCCCAAACATGCTTTTTCAACTCTACCGTGTTGCTTCTCAGTCACAAACGCATGGAATCTACTGTGGGTTTGACTAAGTTCAAGAACACCACGGGGAGTAGATACACTTGCTACCTTGTTAGCCTCCCTCCATACTAACATGCTCACATCTTCTCTTCTGTCCAGAGTTCCTAAGAAACTTGGGGAAGGAAGAGAGTCCTGAAAGTCTCAGTATTCAGGGAGGAGAATTCTTTCATAGAGCTTGGTATCTTAATATAACCTTGATAAAGCTTTTTGCTTTTACTATTACTACTTACTCTACTATGGCCACCACTCACAGCCACATTTTATGGAACTCTCTACTAAATTTGAGGCAGTCTGTATTCATATATGCCATGCCATATCTCATTCAGACAACAAGCTGTGAAGTAAATATTAATAACCTCATTTTACAGATGAGAAACAAAGGTTCAGGGAGAGAAAATAGCTTTCTCAGAGTCAGAAAATATGGAGTGGTGGGAAGAAAACTTGAACTCAGGTCTGACTGACTCCAAAGTTCATGCTATTTCCACTGCACAATGCTTTATTTAAAATACCTGCATACCACTCTCCCCACAAAAAAGAAAAAGAAAACCCCTGTACCCAAGACCAATTGCAAAGTACCATAGGTGGGCAGGCAGCCCTTCTTTATCTGAGGTTCAGTCCAAGGACCTCTTCCACTAATCAAAGTAGCCCCCTACCACCAATCTATCATAAAGGACAGTCATAGAAATGCAACTGATCTTCATGTGTTAATTTCATATCCTAAAATTTTACTGAATTTATTAGTTCTAATATTTGTGTGTGTGTGTGTGTGTGTGTGTAGTCTTTAGAGTTTTTCATATAAAATCATGTCATCTGCAAACAGATAATTTTACTTCCTCTTTCCTGATTTGAAACCCTTTGTTTCTTTTTCTTGACTGATTACTCTGGCTAGGACTTCCTATATGATGTTAAATAGAAATAGCAAGAGTGGACATCCTTTTTCTTATCTTATTCCCGACGTTAGTGGAAAAGCTTTCAGTTTCAGTATGACATTAGCTGTGGCCTTTTCATTTGTGTCGAGGTGAGTTCCTTCTATACCTAGTTTGTTGAGAGTTTTTAATTGTGACACGGTGTTGAATTTTATCCATTGCATTTTCTGTATCTATTGAGATGGTCATGTGATTTTTATCCTTCTTTCTGTTTATGCGCTGTATCACATTAATTGATTTGCATATGTTGAAGCATCATTGCATCTCAGGGATAAATCCCACTTGGTCATGGTATATGATCCTAAACTGGTAGAAGTAATAAGTGAATTCAGCAAGGTTTCGAGATACAGAATCAACATTAAAAAAATCAGTTGTGTTCCCATACACTAATAATGAGTTCATTCTTTTCAAAAAGGAAATTAAAGAAACAATCCCATTTATAGGAGCATCAAAGGGAATAACATACTTAGGAATAAACTTAACCAAGGAGGTGAAAGACTCTGGTGGAAGTAAGAGAACAGAAGAGGTGAAAGCAAAGGTAGATGGGACAGCCCTGGTGATATTCTAGAACATAAGTTAGTAATGGGTTCACAGACATTCATTTTATTGTTATATTCTATAACTCATATAGATGTTACATTCTTTAGTAAATATCAGATATTCCAGGGCGCCTGGGTGGCTCAGTCGTTAAGCATCTGCCTTCAGCTCAGGTCATGATCCCAGGGTGCTGGGATCGAGCCCCGCATTGGGCTCCCTGCTCATCGGGAAGCCTGCTTCTCCCTCTCCCACTCCGCCTGCTTGTGTTCCTGCTCTTGCTATCTCTCTGTCAAATAAATAAATAAAATCTTTAAAATATATATATATATATATATATAAATATCAGATATTCCATAATAAAAAAGAGTGACTGTATCAAAAAGGAAGTCACATAGTTGGGCCGAAGGCTGGATCAGGCAGTTGTTGATCAGCCTGGCTGCACCACAGAGCCACGGAAGGAAAAGTCACATCTCCTGAATAAAATTTCTGATATGAGCTTCATTCAGGCAAGGATGTTTGATTCATTTACTTCTGTATCCTTGCACCTGTACCAATGCCTGAAACCTTTGGGCAACTATATGTGAAACGAATGAAGGCATGAGTGGGACTGAGCAATCCACATTCTAGCAAAGCTTCCCGTGTGATTCTGTTTGTTAGTTCCCCAAACAGGACCCACATCTTCCTCTTACATGTGCCATAGATCCTTCCTCCTAACTAACCATTTGGGAATCATTACACAAAAGCTCACTTCATGCATAAGGAGCACAGATGTGTATCATCACCTCAAAGGAAACGTTAAGAGAAAGAGAGGAGATACATACCTTGAAAGAGATAATGTGAGATAGGTGTCTGACGGAACAAAATGTAGCCGGTCTATAGCCTCAGGGTGGCTGAGGTGTGAGGAGGAGAGAAAGGGGGGGGGGAACGGGGGAGGCTTCAAAGCCTAACCTGACAAGGGAAGGCCCCGGTCTCCTGAGCAGTTACCTCTTTCCTTCTTCTGGGCAGCTGATTCTGCCCAGCAACACTCTCCTGTTGGTCCCCTCCCCGACATGACACTTTTCCTCAAGTGCTCTCCTTGTCCTTTTTTCCTAGAAACCCCCAGAAAGGGGTGCTCAGCTCACTCTACAGCAAGTCGCCTCTGTGTGCCGCTAAATGTTTCCATCATGTGGGAAAGACCCAACATTCTGTATTAGCTATCTACTGCTGCATAACAAATGACCCCCAAACTTAGTAGTTTAAGACAACAAAATATTTCTCTCACAGTTTCTGTAGGTTATGAATCTGGGAGCAATTTAGCTGGATGGTACTAGGTCACGGTCTCACGAAGTTGCAGCCAAGCAATCCAGCAAATCTGTAGTCTCTGAAGGTTTAACGGTGCTGCAGGAACCACCTCCAAGCTCACTCATGTGACTCTCCAGGCCACGAGACTAGAAAGGCCTCTCCTAAGATGGAATTTTTTTTTATAACCTAATCTCAGAAATGACATACCATCACTTCTGTTACGTGCTATTGACCACCCAGACCAACCCTGGTAAAATATGTGGAGCAGATTATACAAAGTGAGATATCAGGAGACAGGGATCACTGGGGGCTGTCTTTGAGGCTGGCTACCACTTTCTACTGATGGGCTTTCAAGTCATATAGGCCCTTCAGTTAAAATGCAGGTATTTACAGAGAGGGTTAGCATCTCAACAGGCCACTGGCTAAGTAGCCAAGTAGCTGCCATTGTGAAAAACAGAAAATAAATGGGAAGTAGTATATGGAGGGGGAGCAGGAGCTGGGGCTTTGGAGGAGGGGCAATGGGGAAGGATCTATTATTTGTGGGAGAAAGTCTTAGGATGGTATGATAATAAAGACACCAAAAAGCAGGATCCTTCTCTAAGGGGAAGGGAGAGAGCGGGAGGGTGAATGGAGAGATGTTCCCCTCACTGTCTTTACGCGCATCACCTACTGAGACCTTGGCACTCTGCTTCCATGGTGTCTGTGCAGAAATGGGAAAAAAAGCATTGGCTGAGCCTCACTGCTGGTTAATTAAATGTTGCTTTGAAGGCAGCTGGTGGAGTATGTGCACTATATACTATCCTCAGCTTTTCTTAAATCACACATTTTAATTAACCTTCAAGCCCTTGCTGGGGCTTTGAAAGAACTTAATTGGCCTGCAGGGATTGGAACACACAACAGCCAGAAAAAGGCTACGTCTCAGTTGTTTTCACTCTGAGGACTTATAAAATTGAAATTATTGTTTTATTTCATTGTTTGAAGCCCAGAGCTACATGTGGATTCCTATTTGGAACTGGCAGAAGCATCTCTGAATGCCTAAGTACAAAACAGTGTTTCAGCAGCAGTTACATGTGAGTGTGTCTAATACTTGACTTTCTCATTTATCTTGTGTCCTTGGGTTTACCATAAGAGTTGAACTCGTACTGGCTTTTTTATTTGTTTGTTTTGGGCTTCTTCATCAAGGATGGGAAATACTTTGCCCTGAATTTACTATGCAAAACTTCAGTCAGGTGGGAAAAAGAACTTCTCTTGAAATCAGGACCCCTAAAGAGACTTCCAGATGTTTTCAGTTTTGTCAGACATGAATTCTGAGAATCACAGTCAATGTGCAGACAGACATACCTTGGAGATATTGCAGGTTTGGTTCTCGACCACCACGATAAAGTGACTATCACAATAGAGTGAGTCAAATGAAGTTTTTGGTTTCCCGGTGCATATACAAGTTATGCTTACACTATGCTATAGTCTACTAAGTGTGAAATAGCATTATGTCTAAAAAACCCCATGTACATACCTTAGTTTAAAAATACTTGATTGCTAAAAAAGGCTAACCATCATCCAAGCTTTCAGTGAGTCTTAGTCTTTTTGTTGATGGAGGGTCTTGCCTCAGGATTGATGGCTGCTGACTGATCAGGGTGGTGGCTCCTGAAGGCTGGGGTGGCTGTGGCCATTTCTTAAGACAACAGTGAAGTTTGTTCCATGGATTGGCTCTTTCTTTCACAAACAATTTCTCTGTAGCATGCAATGCTGTTAGATAGCATTTTACCCTACAGTAGAGCTTCCTTCAAAATTGGAGACAGTCCTCTCAAACCCTGCTGCTGCTTTATCAGCTAAGTTTATGTCATATTCTGAATCCCTTGTTGTCCTTTCAACAATCTTCACAGCATCTTCTCCAGGAGTAGATCCCATCTCAAGAAACCACTTTTTTTGCTCATCCATGAGAAGCAACTTCTTATCCGGTCAAGTTTTATCATGAGATTGAGACAGTTCAGTCACATCTTCAGGCTGCACCTCTAATTCCAGTTCTCTTGCTCTTTCCACCCATAACTGCAGTTATATCTTCTACTCAAGTCTTAAATCCCTTAAAGTCATCCATTAGAGTTAGAGTCAGCTTCTTCCAAACTCCTGTGAATGTTGATATTTTGACCTTTTCCCATGAATCATGAATGTCCTTAATGACATCTAGAATGGTGAATCCTTTCCAGAAGGTTTTCAATTGACTTTGCCCAGATCCATCAGAGGAATCATTATCTATGACAGCCACTGTCTTAAGAAATGTATTTCTTAAATAATAAGACTTGAAAGTTGAAATTACTCCTTGATCTGTGGGTTGCAGAATGGATGTTGTGTTAGCCATCACGATAACAACATTAATCTCATTGTCATGTTGTCAACAGATGTGCTGTCATCTAGGCTTTGTTGTACCATTTCTAGAGCACAGGCAGAATAGATTTAGCAGACTTCTTAAGGGCCTTAGGATTGTCAGAATGGTAAATGAGCATTGGCTTCAACTCCAAGATACCAGCTTCCTTAGCTCATAACAAGAGAGTCCACCTGTTTTTTTGAAGCTTTGAAGGCAGGTTTTGACTTCTCTATCTATAAAAGTCCTAGATGACATCTTTTCCCAATGGAAGGCTGTTTGTCTGCATTGAAAATCTGTTGCTCAGTATAGCCATCTTCATGAATTATCTTGGCCGGATCTTCTGGATAACTTGCTGCAGCTTCTACATCAGCATCTGCTGCTTCACCTAGCATTGCTATGTTACAAAGACGGCTTCTTTCCTTTAACCTCAGGAACCTACCTCTGCTAGCTTCCCACTTTTCTTCTGCAGCTTCTTCAATCTCAGCCTTCATAGAATTGAGGAGAATTATGTCCTTGCGCTGGATTAGGCTTTGGTTTAAGGGAATGTTGCTGCTGGTTTGATCTTCAATCCAGATTATTAAGATTTTTTCCATATCAGCAATAAGACTGTTCACTGGAGTCGCACTTTCCATTTCCTTCAAGAACTTTTCCTTTTCATTCACAACTTGGCAAATCATTTGGTGCAGGAAGCCTAGCTTTTGGCCTGTCTTGGCTTTTGGCATACTTTCCTCATTAAGCTTAGTCATCTCTATCTTGTGATTAAAGTGAGAGATGTGTGACTTTTATTTGAACACTTAGAGGCCACCGTAGGGTTATCAGCTGGCTTAATGTCAGTGTTTATGTGTTTCAGGGAATAGAGAGACCCCAGGACAGGGAGAGATGGGGAACAGCTGGTGGGTAGAGTACTCAGAACACACACAGCATTTACCGATTGTTTGCTGTCTTATGTGGGCACTCCAAAACAATTATAATAGTAACATCAAAGATCACTGATCACAGATCACCATAGCAAATATAATAAAAATAAAAAAGTTTGAGATATTATGAAAATTACCAAAATGTGACACAGAGACAAAAAGTGAGAACATGCTGCTGTTAGAAAAATTGTCACAAACCTTCAATTCGTAAAAAATGCAGTGCTTGCAAAACACAACAAAACAAAGTGCAGTAAAACAAGGTATGCCTATATTTTGTTTTCTGTATGAAAAGCAACTCCCAGGTGATTATTGAAAACAATGATAGACAGAGATCAGGTTATAGTAAAACTTACATGTCTTCAGGATAGAGAGGATAATTCTCAGGATAAAGCCATCAGGGTGAGTTCACCAAAGGAGTGAGACAGAAAGAGAAGAGCAGAGGGTCAAGAAGTGGTGGTGTGCTGAAAATCTGGAGGAAGACAGACCAGCAAAAGTGACTGGAAAGAGGAGACTTGGTGAGATTGGGAATGCCAGGAAAGAGCAGTGAAGAAAATCAAAGGAGGCATTTCAAAAAGAGGGTGGTCAATCATTTCAAAATTTGCAGAAATATCACGGAAAAAAAAAAAAGAGAGAGCAAAGGTAGTTAGATATAAGAAAAATAGGAGGTGGGAGTAACAGATTTCCTGTGTCTGACTTTTATTTTGTATCAAAAGCATACCAAGGTCCTTTTACCTAATGTGTTAGTTATCTACCACTAGGTAAGAAACCAAGCCAGAAATTAGTGGCTTAAAACTCTAATTGTGTATTTGGTTATAATTCTGTTCATTGGCAACTTGGATTTATGATTCTGTACCCAGTTAGAACATGTTATCCACCCCTGCCCTGCCCCCGACACCACCAAGCAATTTTCTGACACCAGGAGGAGGTCCAACTATTCAAAACTCAATTCTCTTACCATCTCCCTAGAGACAGTGTCAGATCCCACAGGTTAAGGGCTCAGTCTTTCAAGACTGCCCCTCTCCCCGACTTAAGATGTTAATCGCAAGTTCAGGTTGTCACCTGTGCTTCTGACAGACTGGCTATAGATTGGAGGTTCCAAGTACCCTCTTCTTGGGCCTGATTAATGTGTTAGAGTGGCTCACTGAACTCAGAGAAACCTTTTATTTGCCAGATTACCAGTTTACTATAAAAGGATATAACTCAGGAAGAGCCAGATGGAAGCGATTCTTGGAGCACGGTATGGGGAAAGGGGTGCAGAGCTTCCATATCCTGTCTGAGAGCATGCCACTCCCCCATGACCTCCACTATGTTCATCAAGCTGGGAGGTTTTGACCCCCATCATTTGGGGTTTTTTGGAGGCTTTATTAAGAGGCACTGTTGGGCGCCTGGGTGGCTCAGTTGGTTAAGCGACTGCCTTCGGCTCAGGTCATGATCCTGGAGTCCCTGCATCGAGTCCCGCAACGGGCTCCCTACTCAGCAGGGAGTCTGCTTCTCCCTCTGACCCTCCCCCCTCTCATGTGCTCTCTCTCTCAAATAAATAAATAAAATCTTTAAAAAAAAAAAAAAAAAAAAAGAGGCACTGTTGATTAAATCATTAGCCATTGGTGACTGATTCAGCTTCCAGCCTCTCTCCCTTCCCTGTAGGTTGGGGTGGTACTGAGAGTTTCAGCTCTTCTTATCACATGGTTCATTCTCAGGGCAACTGGACCCGGTTCTTAGCTGCATCCAAAAATCACCTCATTAAATAACAAAAGACCCCTTTATTTCTCTCATCACTTAGGAAATGCCGAGGGTTTTGGGACGCACCAGAAATGGGGACAAGACCAAATAAATATTTCTTGTTATATATAACAACATCACAGGGCTGGACTCACCTAGGAAATTCTACTTTTTTAGTGTTGGCTGGGCTCATTCATATTCTCAGATAGTTGGTTGATCAGCCTGCGGCAGGCTGGTCCTAGATGCCTTCATTCCCACGATGAATGGTTGGTGTTGGCTCTTGGCTGGGTGTCTCACTTTCTGGTACAGCACAACCAGAAACTTATGAAAGAATCAGTTTTCTGACTGCCATTTCATGCACATGATTATTAACATTTGTTCACATGCCTGACTATGTCCTGCCATGGTATGTTGTTTCTATTCTATTAAGAAAAAGTTAATGCATAAGTGAAGTGAAGACGTAACGGATAAGTAATCAAAGGAGCCTCTGACCTTGGCTTAAACCCAGATTCCTACTTCTTGACCCATAGGTACCATGTTTCTTCTCTCGTTCAAGGAGACTACCACTTTACCACTAGTAATTGTCTGAATTTTTGGTGGCTGAAACTGGGTTATAAGCAGACGTTTGCACTTCTCTGCATCAGTCAGAGACCTTCACTTAACGTTATAGGGGAGGCCATGCACTTTGCAAGATCAATGGGAATGAAACCGTTGATCTGTGAAGGGCCTCCTGTCACTGGATTTGAACTCTCTAACCTCCATTCCCTTTACCCATCTCCCTCTCCTTAATATTCCAAAGAATGAGTGTTATGTGAATTTTGGTATGTGTGGGTTGCAATTGATTCAGAAGGACTTACTTGTCAATAATACCGTAGAAATGGAATATTTAGATTTGACAGGCATCATGTCTTCCTTCAGCATTTGCATGAAAAGTCAGGGTTCAGTCCTTGAGGAACAATTTCATAATCAAAATCTGGGAGTAACTTGGCCCAATAATAAACCACGATGACAAGAGAACCAAAAGGTACAAGGGCAAAGAAAGAAAAGATCAAACATTGTCCTGAGCTCCTGTTTTGAGCTAGGCACTGAGGTAGAGCACGCAAGTGCTCTCATTTGGTTCCAGAACTACCAAAAAGATAGCTGCTTTAATCCCAGTTTTACAGTTTTGCAGCTCAATGTGTCTCAAGTCGTACAGCAAGTAATCCACCCCTATTCTTGAGAAGAGATGATCCAAATTCTCTGAGTACCTTATAGCCTGTCCTGATTTTGGGGGAAAAAAAATCCCATAAAGGAAGGCCATGCAGAACCCTGGGGAATTTATTTCGTATGAGTGCAAATATCTCAGAAATTTCTTTCCAAGGAGTAAGAAAGGTCATCTTAGAACTTTAATTGATTCTGCTTATTATTGCTAGCATTTTGGGAAACTACGAAGGAATTATCTTCATCACTTTTGTGCCTCTGTTTAATACTTATTCAGGCTTCTACTCAGGCTGTTTAATTGGTTCTCTGTTTCATTAAAAAAAAAAGAGAGATGTGAAAACCTGGGCAGTGATTTTGTTTCCAGTTCATAAAATTGTTTAGTTTAATTATAAATGCATTTGTGTCTCATTATAATTTATGCATCTGAGATATTCACACTAAGTCTTTGCCTCACTTCAATGTGAAAAGCAAGTCTTCCTATTTTTCTATCTTGTTATTTCTCCTCTGTCCCTAAAATGATGCTCATCGACCATAGACTGTATTGAGAGAGGGGAGGTGTGCAATAATCAGTAAGTATGGTGTTCTTTGGACTACTTACTATGTGCCTGACTTTGGACATAGGCTTCCTCTACATTCACTGAATCCTTGCCACACCTCTGTGGGATTGGTGCTGTTAACCCATTGGACAGAAAAGGGACTTGAGGTTCAGAGAGGTTAAGACCCTGGCCAAAGTCAAACAACTATTAATGATGAAATCGGGAGTGGAAACTTGTACTGTCTGACAACAAACTCTGAACTCTCAACTGCTATAATTACCTCTCTAAGGATTTTTTAAATTAAACTTTTAACTTTGAAATAATGATAGATTTACATGCAATTGTAAAAACCAATATAGAGTGTAGATCCTTTTACCTCATTTCTCCAATTATATCTTACAAACTATAGTACAGTATCACAACCAGGATATTAGCATAGCTACAGTCAATCTGCAAAACAGTCCCATTGCAGGGATCCCTCCTGCCACCTTTTATAGCCGCACTCACTTCCCTCCCACCCCTAACTCCTGGCAACTACTAACCTGTTCTCCATTTGTGTAGTTTTGTCATTTCAAGAATGCTGTATAAATGAAATCATGCACTATGTCACTTGGGGGGACTGGCTTTTTAAACTTATTAATAGTTATGCCAAGTATTTTTTTTACCACAATAGAATGAAACTCGAATTCAGTAGCAGAAGGAAAACTGGAAAATTCACAATTATATGGAAATACAGTTTTAGACATAAGAGTAACATACTCTTAGAGAACCAGTCAATCAAAGATGTTGGAAAATCAGAAAATATCTTGAGACAAATGAAAATGAAAACAATATATCAAAACATATGGGATGCAGTGAAAGCAGTACAAAGAGGTAATTTTATAATGGCAAATAAATCCATTAAAAAAGAAGGATTTATTTGTTTATTTGTCAGAGAGAGAGAGATCGTGAGCACAAGCAGGGGGAGCAGCAGACAGAGGGAGAAGCGGGTTCCCCGCTGAGAGGGGAGCCCCGATGCGGGGCTCGATCCCAGGACCCTGGGATCATGACCTGAGCCAAAGGCAGAAGCTTGATGACTGAGCCACCCAGGCACCCCTAGATTTCATTTTTAAAAATCAATTATTTAATTTCTGTCTTCATTGCCATATAATTTTTAATATGTTTGGATTCAGGTCTACCATTTTATTCTTTATATTCTGCTTAACCCCTCTATTTTGTGTTTCTATGTTCCTCATTCCTTGTCTTCTTTTGGATTAGTTAAACCTTTTTTGTTGTTGTTGTTGCTGTTTTTATAATTAAATTTTGAATTATCTGTTAGCATTTAGCTATATGTCTTTGCACTACTATTTTAGTGACTGATTTAGGGATTATAATAAACATTCTAAATTTCTCATTGAAAAAAAAAGAAGGATTTCAAACGAACAACACAATTTTACACCTCGAGGAACTAGAAAAAAAATGAACTACACCCAAAGTTAGCAGAAGGAAGGAGATAATAAAGATTGGAGTATAAACAGGTAAGAGAGAGTAGAAAAACAATAGGAAAAAATAAGAAATTTTTTTTTTTAACATTTATTTATTTATTTTAGCATATGTGCGTGAGCCGGGGGGCGAGGGGGGTGTGGTGGAAGGTAGAGGGAGAGGAGAGAGAGAATCCTCAAGTGGATTCCCTGCTGAGTGTGGAGCCCAATGCGGGGCTTGATGCCAGGACCCTGAGATCATGAGCTGAGCCGAAATCGAGAGTCAGACGCTCAACCAACTGAGCCACCCAGGCACCCCAAGAGTTGGTTTTTTGAAAAATCCCTAAAATTGACAGCTAGATTTACTATGAAAAAAAGGGAGAAGACTCAAATAACTAAAATCAGAAATGGAAGAGGAGACATTACAACTGATGTCACAGGGAAAAAAGGATGATGAGACTACTAAACACAATGATAAGCCAACAAATTAGATAACCTAGAAAAAATGGATAAATTCCCAGAAATATACAACATACCAAGACTGACTCATGAAAAAATAAAAAATCTGAACAGATCTATCACCAATATGGATTCTGAGTAAGTAATCAAAAACCTCCCAACAAAGAAAAGCACACATCAGATGGCTTCACTGGAGAATTCTACCAAACATTTTAAGAAGAATTAATGCCAATTTTCCTCAAACTCTTCCAAAAAATTAGAAGGGAGGGAACACTTCCAAACTCATTTTATAAGACCAGTATTACCCTGACCCTGAAACCAAAACCAAAGATACTGTAAGAAATCTTCAGACTGATATTGTTGATGAATATTAATGTAAAAATCCTCAACAAAATAATAGCAAACTGAATTCAATCGCATAATAAAAATAAATAAAAATAAAAGTCCCACCATGACCAAGTGGGATTTATTCTTGGAATGCCAGAATGCTGCAACAGATAAAAATCAATGTAACATACCACATTAACAGAATGAAGGACAAAACCGCATGATCATTTCAGTTGACACAGGAAAAGCACTTGACAAAATTCAATACCCTTTCATGATAAAAACACTCAACAAGGGCACCTGGGTGGCTCAGTCAGTTGGGCGTCTGCCTTCGGCTCAGGTCATGATCCCGGGGTCCTGGGATTGAGTCCCGTGTCGGGCTCCCTGCTCAGCAGGAGCCACCTTCTCCCTCTCCCTCTGCTGTTCTCCCTGCTTGTGCTCTCTCTCTCTCTCTCTCTGTCAAATCAATCAATCAATCAATCAATAAAATCTTTTTAAAAAAAAACAAAAAACACTCAAACTAAAATAGAAGGAAGTAACTCAATCTACTAAAGGCAATATAAGACAAGTCCACAGCTAACATCATATTCACTGGGGAAAGACTGAAAGCTTTTCCTTTATGATCAGGAACAAGGCAGGGATGCTGACTCTTGCCACTTCTGTTCAACATTGTACTGGAAGTCCTACCCAGAGCAAAGAGGCAAGAAAAGGAAATAAAAGCCATCCAAATTGGAAAAGAAGAAGTAAAATTTTTGTTTGTGGATGACATGACTTTATATGTAGAAAATCTTAAAGATTCCATAGGCACACATACACAAAAGTGTTAGAATTAATAAATTCAGCAAACTTACAGTATACAAAATCAACACACAAAAATCAGGTGCATTTCTTTACTCTAACAATGAACAATCTAAAAAGGAAATTAAGAAAACAGTCCCATCTACAGCAGCCTCAAAATGAATAAAATACTTACAAATAAATTTAACCAAGGTAAAAGACCTGTACTACAAAATATTCCTGAAAGAAGTTGAAGAAGGCACAAATAAATAAAAATGTATTTCATGCACATGGATTGGAAGACATAATACTGTTAAACTGTTCATACTACCCAAAGCAGTCGATAGATTCAATGCAATCTCTACCAAAGCTGCAATGGTATTTTTTTTACAGAAATAGAAAAAAAGTTCTTAAAGTGACCCCTAATAGCCAAGACAATCTTTAAAATGAAGAACGAAGTTGAAGATCTTACATATCCTGATTTTAAAACGTATCACAAAGCTACAGTAATCAACCAGTTGTGGTACCAGCATAAAGACATACATGTAGACCAATGGAACAGAATAGAGATCCCAGAAATAAACCTCCTGAATATGCTAAAATGATCTTCAACAAGAGTTCTGGACGCCTGGGTGGCTCAGTTGGTTAAGTGACTGCCTTCGGCTCAGGTCATGATCCTGGAGTCCCAGGATTGAGTTCCACATTGGGCTCCCTGCTCAACAGGGAGTCTGCTTCTCCCTCTGACCCTCCCCCCTCTCATGCTCTCTCTCTCTCTCTGAAATATATAAGTAAAATCTTTAAAAAAAATAGTTCTAACACTACACAATGGAGAAAGGACGGTCTCTTCAACACATGGTGTCAGGGAAACTGTACATCCACATAAAAAATAAGGAAGTTGTACCCTTACTTTGTACTATATATAAAAATTAACTTGAGATAAATTAAAAACCTAAATGTAAGATCTGAAACTGTGAAACATCTAGAAGAAAACATAAAGAAAAATCTTCATGACATTGGCTTTAGCAATGATTTCTTTCTTTTTTCGGCTGAATTGAGGTGCAGTTAACAAAATTGTCAATTCTAATATACTGATAGAATAGTTAATTTGAGCTCTAAAGTTCAAAAAGGCTTTCTTAAAGTTAATATTCTTTATCTCATCTTGATGACCTTTGAATATGGAATATTGCAGTGTTTTAGAGACTGATTTTTGTGTTTTTGTTTTTTTTTTTTTTAGCTTCATTGAAGTATAATTGACAAAGTTGTAAGATCTTGTGAAAGGACTCCCACTATTGAGTTAATTAACAGATTAATTACTTCACTGGTTACCTTTCTGGGGGGAGGGGAACATTTCAATTTTACTCTCTTAGCCAATTTCAGTTATACAATACAGTGTTATTAACTGTAGTTACACAGTATATCCTCAGACCTTATTCATCTTACAACTGAAAGTTTGTACCCTTCTACCAACCTCTCCCTATTCTCATCCCCCACCCCCGCCAACCCCTGGCAACCACTTTTCTACTCTGTTTCTATAAGTTTGACTTTTTTCTTTTTTCTTTTTTAGATTTCATAATGATGTGATGATGTGATCCATCTTTCTGCATCTGTTGATATCCTTAGAAATCTCACATAGTTCTGTGCAAGATCAGGATATTTGGATGTTTATATAGAAATGGAAATTTGATCGTGACAACTTTTTCTGTTGGTAACTTTTTAACTCATTTACCCAAGTCCCCTCCCCCCAACTTGAATCATATTGTCCTGTTTCCTTGCCTGTTAGCTTCATTGCCTCCCATCATCATCTCCCCCAAGAACTTTCTGACACTACTCCAAATGAGGATAGACAAATCTCTGTGAGTGTGCAAACAAGAAGTAGTTTTAAGGTGGCCTGCTAGAGATCACATGTGCACCACCAGCGTTTTCTGCTGTATCTCAGCAGCAGGTGTCTGTGGAGGCCCTGGGGCAGCCTGTGCATTCTCTGCAGGAGCTTCACTTTCCTCCCCTGCTGAGGCAGCCTCGCCTTCATCTCCGTGAAGCAGGTGCAGATCTGTTTGAAGGGAGAAGCTAGGTTTAACTTCTTAGCCTCCATTCCAGATCTATAAATCTAAGATATTTTTACTCATCAAATAGAGACATACTGTGGTTTTTAAAAACTATTTTCCTGCAGTGAAACTTAGTATGTCTTAGCAGCTTAGCAGTTGCAACATTTACCAGGCAGTGATCCTTAACTTGCCCCTTCATAAATAGAGGTACTATATTCCGTGTCATTTGCTTTAAGAAGTAAAGTGAATGTCAGGGTGCTTGGGTGACTCAGTCCGTTAAGTGTCTGCCTTTGGCTGAGGTCGTGATCTCAGGCTCCTGCGATTGAGCCCCATGTTGGGCTCCCTGCTCAGCGGGGAGTCTGTTTCTCCCTCTCCCTCTGCCCCTTCCCCCAATTCACTTGCACTCACTCTCAAATAAATAAATAAATAAAATCTTAAAAAAAAAGTGCATATCAATCATCCTTCCCTCCCTGCTTCCTTCTTTCCTCCCGAAAGATAGATATCTTCAACTAACATCAAGAAAGTGCTAGACACTGGAATGAAGGAGGGGCAGACTTGAGCAGTAAAATGGGTACAATACTTATTTATTTCTTTAAGGATTAAAGAATGGGAATTTTATTTTTATTTATTTATATTTGAAGTTTCAGACTCTTTTTTTTTATTTTTTAGAGAGAGCAAGAGAGCAGGGTGGGGAAGGGCAGAAGGAGAGGGAGAGAGAGAATCCCAAGCAGACTCCTCGCTGAATGTGGAACCCGATGTGGGGCTCCCTCTCAGAACCTCCAGATCATGACCTGAGCTGAAATCAAGTTGGACACTTAACTGACTGAGCCACCCAGGTGCTCCAGAGAAGTAGTTTCTTTTTTTTTTTTTTTTCCAGACTCTATTAATTTATATCTGTGGCCACAATAAAGATACAGTTGGCCAAAAGATATGTAAGAGCCTTTTGAACCTTTGAGTGGTTGGAGGAGAAAATCGAGACTGCTTGGAACCAGAGGAAGTGAGCCAACAAAAGAGTTACATTATAGATTACCATTCATAGTTTCCTCAAAAACATTCACTTCAATTGCTATTGGTAAGGTTTTATACACACATGCATTTTAAAACATTACTAATAATCCTCTTTCAGCATTTTGGCTAAGCTAAACCTTAAATATTTCTAAAAATTCAATTTTTAGCTAAATCTGTGATGATTATAAATGAAATAAAATGCTTACTATTACATTTAAACCACTCTCTATTAGTTTGATCCCTCAATTATTTGGAATGTCTTCCCTGATTGTATTGTAATTAGTGTTTATTATGTTAATAAGTATTTGAACAGTTAAAAGTATCTTCTAAGTTAAGCAAACAATGTCTACAGAAGTGGTTTGGAAATTTGGGGGTAGGAGTTAATTTAAAAAAAATTTGAAGATTTATTTATCCTGGGGGGCGGGAAGGGTGGAGGGAGAGGGGAGAGAAACTCAAGCAGACTCCCCACTGTGCATGGAGCCCCCGACTTGGGGCTCGATCTCACAACCCTGAGATCATGACCTGAGCTGAAACCAAGAGTCAGAAGCTTAACGACTATGCTACTGATGTGCCCCAAATTGTTTTAATTAAAACAAATATTTTTAAAATTTATTTTTATTAAGTTTTTTATTTTAATCCAATACAGTTAACATACAGTGTTATATTAGTTTCAGGTATATAATATAGTGATTCAGCACTTCTATACATCATTGCTCATGCTCATCATGATGAGTGTACTCTTAATCCCTTTCACCTATTTCACCCACTGCCCCCCACCTCACCTCTGATATGCTTTATTTTAAATGCATACCCTCAGTTAAAGTTTTTTTTTCCAACAAAAACATTTTTTACTTGAAGCATACTTCAGAGTACATGGTTAGAAAAGATATATAAAAAACATGGAATGAGAGTTTTAGTATATTGTTAAATTTATAGCCCAGAGTGAATCATGACTTCTGGAATTTCATGCCTTGATGTGATTTCTCTCTCACATTGACTCTGGGTTTGGCTATGTGATTTGCTGTGTGACTTTGGCCAGTGGAACATCAACAAAAATAACGCACGCAGAGGTTTAATATGCACTTGAGAATTGGGGTTTGCCCTCTTGGAAGGCTGCTGCCTCCATGTAAGAAACATGGCAAAGTCACATGGGAGAGAATGAGGCACCTCGGATCTAGTTGAATAAGGGCATCTCGGACCATCCACACCTCGTCAGGCTGCCATGAGTGAGGTCAGGCCAGATCAGCAGAAAAACTGCCCAAGGGAGCCCAGCCCAAACTGCAGACTCATGAGCCAGGAAGTTGTTTTTAAGTCCCTAAGCTTGAGAATACTTTGTTAACCAGCAGTGAATAACCTGCTCACAGATGTGAAAACTCACTGGGGATAGGGCTTATATCCTGTGTGTCTCCATGAGTAATCCCGTGGCTGAGTCAGTCATTCTGCACAATGAGGGCAGAGCTACAGTTACCTGGAGAAAGTCAGAACACTTACATGGAGTCAGGGATGGTCCATGAGAAAGACATACAGAAGTCTCCTAATAAGCCCTTGTGTTAGAACGATGGGTCACTTAAAGAAAAACTCACTTTGCCCAAACAGTAGATTATTGGCTAATTCAAAATCCCTCCCAGTTCTGTGATCACTCAGATGTTGAGATTTCATCTTGCATATTATATCTTAATTTAAAAATACATTTTTATTGAGAGAATGTATCATTAAAATGAGCAACGTTATGATCCATTTCATTTTGCTCCTTACAGCCTGGTTAACAATCCATTTCAATAAGCAAATCGTTGGGAAACTCCTGTCTGCTCATGTAAAGGAGAAGGTGCGCTTATCTTTATTCTTCACTGTGATTACCTTTTCTTTATTTTTGAAAGCTTCCTGGATTTCAGCTCATTGTTCAGTTGGGAATCATATCTGTTCTATTCAGAGCAGTATTTTAATTTTCAGATTCTGAGCAGACATTATTTCTGTGATTCATTTTGCTCTTTTTGCTCTGGTTTTACTGAATGTAATTTCTGCCTTTATTTTTTTCCCCCCTGTGCCTGCTAGCAATCACTTCAACTGAAGTCCTGGTTTTTGCTCTCTCCCTCTTGCTTCCCGCTCTCATTCCTAATAGAAAACTCCCTTGGGCATGGGGAAAATGGGAACTTTGTGGGGTAAATTTTGCTTCCTAATATTTTTATTTTCATTCATGATCACCTTGAGGCTTCAGTGATGGGTACATTTTATGAACCAAAAAAAAAAAAAAAAAAATAGAAAAAGGAAAGAAAAGAAAGAAAGAGAAATATTACAAACCAGATGAAATTACCAATAGCTCCTAGGAATATAAAGTGATGAGAGAGCATTTTATTCCATACTGTTTTTCAAAATAATTGGTGTCCGAAATAATACAACACGTGTGAAGAATGACTCATTGAAACTCTGTAACAGGCTGGACAAGGAGCTTGAAAATGAATACATACTGCATGGTATAAAATTGTGTGCTCTGAGGTACTAACTCCCTTTTGGAAAATACTATGAATCATGTTCCAAACCAGTGGCTCTCAAATGTCATCCATATCTTTTCCTCACAGCGATCATGACCTGCTCTGTCCCTCATTTGCCCTCACTGTCCCTCCGTCAGATGTAATCCTGTCCTGCTGGAATTATGGCATATCCAAAGATGAGAGGTGTGTGAGGAGGAGTCTCCAAGTAGCTTTCCATAAATTCTGTCATATGCACTGTTCATGGGAAGTGGGGCCAGCATCTTACTATTAAACAGAGTCAAGTTCCTGGTGATGATCTATGGTACTAAATGCACTTGATGCTTTATGTGTGTATACTTGCACTCTGAGCCACATAAGCTGACTGGAGTCATGGTTCATCTATTTTAATCAGCAGTCTGCCTTTTTATTGTGCATAAACGTGCATAAAACAATCTGTGTTATTGAAATTAGCCCGTATAAAATGGAATTTTGGATGGGAGGATTTCAACGACCAGGGCTGCATGTGGATATCAGTGTTCTTGTTGCCTGATCTCATTCTGTAGCTTAGGTTCTCCATCTGTACCCGAGGGATGTTTCTGTCTCATTCCTCTTCAGTCAGGGCTATCTCATTTGTAAGGAACGGAGACCCAGGGAGATCAGATCAGGACGCAGAGCTCATATAGGGATCGGAGGATCAGAGCCGCTGTAACTAGGAAACAAGAGTCACCAGGAGTCAAAATTGCTTCCTCCATTATTCAGGGCCTGAGGAACGGCCGGCTCGATCCTTCTGTGCACATATTCTCTACTCTTTCTTGAAATACTTATTTTCTCCTCTCCGTTAGTTTCCCAGTGACCCTTCAGACTGCTAAGACAGCCTCCAATCTTCATGATCTTTGTACTCCAACATTCACCACTGACTAACAACATAGTTTGTATGTTAGTTGAAGTATTGAGAGAATGTTATGGGACGAGTTCCTGTATGTAAGCCAGAGCACTCAGGCTGTGGATTGGCAGCCTTTGGTTGGGATAGTTGTCCATATTCCACCCCATCCTAGCTTAGCTTGGGGTGGAAGTGTGTAGTGCATGGCGCTGACCCTTTAGGAACTATAGGAAGGGCAGGTCCACAAAACATACAGATTAAGCCCCCACCACAGGGAGAAGTAGAGAAGCATTAAGTAGATAGAGAAAAATACTGTAATTATGCTATTAGCACCACAGACAGCAGTTGTGCTGTGAGCTTTCTGTGTTGAAATGATATAGGTGCACTACACATCTCTGTGGGCAAAAATAAACTTTGTACTCATGGCATAATTAAAAATTTCAGTATAGCTCTGGTTTGAAATGGATGTTTTCTGTTTATCATCCATATCCTGCATGCATCAGAGGGCAAAAGAAAGGACCGTAGCTAGAAGTTAAGCAGAAGTAAGTTGTATAGGGGGGCATTATATTAAAAAAACATTCTCACATTTAGAGTGTTTTAAAAGCTACACAGACTAGGGGCATCTGGGTGGCTCAGTCGGTTAAGCCTCTGACTTCGGCTCGGGTCATGAACTTGGGGTCCCGGGATCGACCTGCATTGGTCTCCCTGCTCAGCAAGGAGTCTGTTTCTCCCTCTGCCTCTCTCCTTGCTCATGCTCTTTCTCTCTCTCTCAAACAAGTAAAATCTTTTTTTTTTTTTTTTTAAGCTCCCCAAGCTGTTACATTTAGTGGTAAGTTACCTGTTGTTTGTTGCTGTTCACATTCCAACATTGAAGGAGTACCTTCCAATTTTAAGATTCCAGTTCTCGGACTGTAACTTTGAGTTGGTGGGTCTTTTAAAAGACAAATGAATTATTGACAAAGACTTGATGCTTAACACATAGGCTGTTCAAACTGAAATTGTTATCTTTTTTCTTGATGGTTTTCAGCATAGTGGGTCAGCAAAATCACTCTCTCGGCCAGGGCAGCTCGTCCGGGTTGGGGTATTAGAGGAGTGGGTGGTGTCAAGGTTAGTATCCTGTAATCAATATTAGGGAACCTCACTGACACTTGCTTAGCAAAAATCCATCTCATGTCCACAGCAAAAACTCAAGACTGTCATTAATTGACAGCACAGAAAAATCAGCACTTTAGGCACGTGTAAAAGATCTCAGATTCGCAGTGGCCCCTATAAAGCATCCTCTCAAGTACAGCTGACAAATTGTGATTAAAAGAGGCAGGCTATCTAGTCATTTCTTTTTTTTTTTTTTTTTAAAGATTTTATTTATTTATTTGACAGAGACAGACAAGTGGGCAGAGAGGCAGGCAGAGGGAGAGGGAGAAGCAGGCTCTCCGCCGAGCGGGGAGCCCGATGCGGGGCTCGATCCCAGGACCCTGGGATCATGACCTGAGCTGAAGGCAGCAGCTTAACCGACTGAGCCGCCCAGGAGCCCCTATCTAGTCATTTCTTTAGGTTCTTCAAACTCTCCTTGTGTAGAATAAGATCCTCAGGATGATATATACCAGGACTGTTCTCTGAACTTCCCACAGAGCTACCTTCATGCAAACTTTTCTTTATGTTGTTGGATTTTTATTAAATGTTGACCTAGGGAATGGCTATTTGAGGAATATCTCATGATCACCTCCAGAATTTTATTATTTTTTTTTAATTGTGCCTTCTCTATTGCTTACTGTTTCTTATACAATGCAGAATGGAAAACCATTGTCAGGAATTTAGTGCCATGAAAATGTCTTCCCAGATAAAATTGTGGGCTTCTTTTAACATAGCTATATAATAATTATGTTTAATGTTAGCGTTGACTACTAGGAAGCTGGGAGATAAAATAAGTGTTTACTTGCAGTAATGATCTCATCCTGATAATGGATAAAATTATTCTTTCTCCCCTAAATTGTTTCTTTAATCTTCATTTTAAGTATATATATTTAAATCATGTAACATTCTTTTTAGAAGCAGACACAATTTAAATGGATAAAAGTGGGAGAATAAAGGAGACAGCTCCTGAACCACGTAGACTATCAAGTCAGTTAATATAATAAGAAATTCCAGAGAATCCTTGATGTTTGAAATATGGGTGTTTTTGTGAGTCTGACCTAACTCCATCTTCCCTTGCTCTGCTAAATGTGCTGCAATAAATTACCAGCAATAAACTTCAAAGGTAATATAACTTGGAAGAAAATGTTCTAATAATCTCTAGGGTTATTTTTGATAACAGATCAATGTATTTATTTATCATCTAGAAAAAATATCCTACTGACAGAATGAAAACTTTAAAATGCAATCTGTGGTGCATTGCCAAGAAGGCTGAAGTTGCCAACTGAAGTAAATACCTACTTTATTACCTATTCTATTAGTCTGAGATTTTATTCCACATCATCTGTTATATTTATGTACTTATAATTAGGGTTTCTACATCTCTGGTCTTGCCAGGTTTTGCACTTTAATCTAAGTATTGACTCCTCTTCTTGGGGGACGAGGGGTAGGGAAGTGTTTATGGTGGTACCTTGGACAGAGTCACCATATCCACTCCTGCTGATGCTGGAGCATAGCCATCCGCACGTGGATAAAACAAACAAATCCCATACAACTTTCAATAAGACTAGTGACTTTATATAATACAGGTACATTTTCCTCCACACTCATAGTAGGAATGATTACTTTTGATGTCTTGATCACTATTCTACCCTTGGTGCCTAAGATGATATACTCTCAATAAATACTGTAATAGGTGTGCTGGCTGATGTACAAACAAAAAGGCATATTTCCGTTTGCAACAGCAGAATCACAATAATGTGAAACAGTGGTTTCAGATGGATGGGAGAAAGTTAAGGAATGGTGAGGGGGTTTGCTTAGAACAATAGGAAGAAGTGCCAACTAGAGGTAGGCACTTGCTTGTGGAAAGCTATTAATGATCTAATTTTCATATACCATAGGAACAGTGGCATAAAAAGCTATACTTGATTTCTTCTCCATTTATCAAGCATAATCTCATAGTCATATCTTTACATAATTATGGTGGATATAACTTAAACACTATTGTCCATAGCTTTAAGGAAATTTCAGCCACTCATGTGTACCTACTAACTTCATCTGTGAGACTAGGAGATCTGTGATGACTCCTTCTTTTACCCCTTCCATCAATTTAAAAACAAGGACATGAATTTTTTTTAAACAAACAGAGCTTCTGCTGCTAATCATTTTCAGCCTCCCAATTCTTGGTTTGGGCTTATTACCCATGGCCAGGGGACTTCACTACATTTCCTACTTATCTTTCCTAGGTGTTAACACTAATATTATTAGCCTGTTGTCCAGTCCAAAATGCTGTTTTCCGAGCAGCTAAGTGGGTCTAGTTCTTCTATAATGTGAAGAAACCTAGTTTTCTGGCCCCTTCTTACTAGACATGCAGTCTTGGGCAAATCACTTAGTATCTCTGAGACTTTCTTCACCTCATCAGAGCAAAATGGTTAGAAGACCAAGCAAGCTAATCTATGTGAATCCACTTTGAGAACCGGAAGAAGATATTAGAGAGAGAGTTGTAGCTACTGAGGGGCGCAAGCCATGTACTCAGACACTGTGGAGATTCAGAGGATACAGAGGGGAGATCTTGTCCCCCCAAGGCTTTGTGAAGGTGCAGTGTGGCTTTACCCCGGGATAAAGAGGCAGACTGTAATTCTGAGTTGGGTGCACCGTTGCTTGAGTTGCTCACCTGCCAGTGAGAAAGGCAGTTGTATTATTTCTTCTTCCCCAGTCCTGTGAATGTGAGAAAATCCTTTATTACTGCAGACTCACCAGTATTGATCACCTGATTTTTCCTGCCTTTCATTGTGGACTAACAGCCTGGGGCAAAAATAAATTAAGGGGAAGGTGGATCAATGTTTCTCAAAGGAAGAAGAGGACAGCAACCTATCAGAAGGTCTGAGTTTCTAGGAAGGATAGGCCTGTTTTGCTTCTATTAGGGATTTTCATGGTTTAGAAATACTTCTCAGAAGAAATGAATTCTACAGAATGACTTAGTGGAGTTGTGACTACACGCCGACGCATTATTCTTTCATGTACCCTGCCTCCACCGAATTTGAATTGTACCTTCTTCCCACACTACAATGTTTTCTGTGCATTAAACTTTGCAACTTAAAATAATGAGTGATGCATGATTTAAGATGACAGTTCTTTGAGTGCAAATCCTAAGAATAAAGGTGAAAATTCTCCAAAAGGACGGGCATAGCAAAACATACCACGAGAGTGATAATCTTTTCATGCCATCGTCCCTCTCACTGCTTTTTTTAATTTTATATTTTGTCTGCATTGCAATTTATGATTTTTAAAAACCACTAAAAACGATGGAACCTCTAAAGATCCATGAGAATCTTGGTGATCTAGATGGGTTTTTCTATGTGGATACAGGAGAAAAGTGGGTTCAGAGATTCAGCTTTAAGATGAGTTTCAAGAGGGTGCCTGGGTGGCTCAGTCGGTTAAGCGACTGCCTTCGGCTCAGGTCATGATCCCAGGGTCCTGGGATCGAGTCCCGCATCAGGATCCCTGCTCTGCGGGGAGCCTGCTTCTCCCTCTCCCACTCCCCCTGCTTGTGTTCCCTCTCTCGCTGTGTCTCTCTCTGTCAAATAAATAAATAAAATCTTAAAAAAAAAAAAAAAAAAAGATGAGTTTCAAGGAAAAAAAAAAAACCTCAAACTATTGAATATAGTTCATTTCAAGATTAGGCCTTACTTTAATGATCTTAAAATTAGTTTTTATTTGAATATAGTTGACACCCAGTGTTACATTAGGTTCAGGTGTACACCATAGCGAAGTGACATCTCTATATGTTATGTTATGCTCACCACAAGTATGGCCACCATCCATCCCCATACAACACTATTACAGTATCATTGGCTATATTCCCTGTGCTATAACATTACTTTAGTGATTTCTAGAAATTAAATCATATATTCTTATTGCATAAAGAACAGATTTTCTTTATTTAAACTCAGCTCATTCAACAACTGTTTGTTGAACACTGGCAGGTGCCCAGATCTGCTCCGTGCAGGACCCTTCTTTCAGCCACACATTTCTGAAGAACCCAGGTCAGGCAGGCTATTGCATACTCCTACCCCCTTGACATTCACCAGGGCCAGCACTAGAGCCAGAATGCCATGATTTCTCATGGAGCTTCATTTGTAACAAGATGGGAGTCGCTTCCCAAGTTGGGGGTACTGGAACACAAGTTGCTTTTCCTCAAGCAGACAAATACAGACATGCTGTTCTTGCAAACAATGTCACCATCTTGCAGACCACCTTCTGGCCCAACCTCCTCTCCTGGTGGTTTTCAATCCTTTTGGTCCCCTCCTTCTTCACCTCCCCTCTTGCCGTTCTTCTCTCTGCCTCCCACCTCCTGCTCTCTCCCTCCTTATGCAGCACAATATACTTAATTTTATCAATATAGAGTATCCTGAAAGCTAAGGTGAATCCAAACTCTGGCTTGGAGCCCAGACATCACTTTCTGAAGTGACAGCCCCTGGGTTTGCAATTATACAGATCATTGCTTTGACCTGGTGCAAAGTCAACCAGGCCACAATACAAGAACAAGAGGCATAATTTCTGCGGCTTCCAGAAGGGCTCTGAGCAGTGCCTCAGTGTTCACTGAGCTGCATGCTGTGTTAGCCAGCCTGTTTTGCTCTTCTTCAGTTGAAGCCCCACCATAAACAGCCCAGTTCCTTTGCTGTCCCCTGTGATCTTCTGCCTTGTAAAGTAGACCTTAATGTCCCTATTATATATGTTCCTTTTCTCCATAATCCACTCAAAATGGTTTGCACAAATAAAAAAAAAAAATACCCTCTTAATGGTGTAAGGCCCTGTATTCTAAATAACTGATTCGCTGTACATATTAGCATTAGCTTGAGAGCATTAGAAAAGGCAGTTTTTTTATCTTCAAAATAAAATTTCTCCTTTTAGGCTAGTTTGCACGTGATCTATGTAGATAGAATATGGTGGGCAAGATGCTTTCTTTGAAATATATGGAGGCCTTCGAATCACTTTCAAAGTAAAATGAGGGCAGGAAGTCAAATTGTATGAGTGTGCTTGTCACCCAGAGAAGGAGAATGCATGGTCTGTAATTGAACCCCTTATTATTATTCACTTTGAGTTTCTCAATTTGGCTTGTCTTGGGGCATCTCTCTCTCTCTCTCTCTTTTCTAAGCTTTGGGGAATTAGAAATTTAAATGAGATGTGGGAGAGGGAGGGGGAGCTCTCCTGTGAGAAAGCTTTGGTTTCTGGACCCAGCTGTCCTGGGGTGGGGAGAGAGCTGCATCTCAGAGTGGAGACAAAGGAATGAAAGCATCCCTCAAGCTGCGAAGGAGCAGCCAGCCTTTGGCTGCTCGCAAAGTCTTCAGCAGTCAAAATGTGCTGCTGAATAATTCTCAGTTTTATGCTTTACTTGTAGACTCTTTATGACCTGATGAAATTTAGTTTATTTCTTGTTTTTCCTTTTTCCAAGACATTGTCTTATCAGGCTGAATCTGTTCTTATTTCCATGTCTTGAGAATACATTCCCATCTTCCCTTCTGAAGGGAAGGCTCCCCAAGAGCCTGCATCAGAGCACATCTGCATCTTTCAAACAGTAAGACTCATCAGCGCCAGCCTCACGTTTTGCTCATGCCCAGGGGAACTGACGACAAAACAGTTATGAGGTGACTTGGGTGCACTAAGGCTTTAGATGATGAGCACATTCCCCCAGTGTCTCTGTTCTTTACTTTCTCGCTCCTGTGCTCACGAAGGAACTCATCACTGTGGAGCAGGTCAGGAGCGGGGAGTCAGGAAGAGCTTTCTGCCTTTGGTACTTGAGTCTTGCTTTGGGAAAGGAAGAGATGGAGCAGGTAATTGTGTTTGTTTCCTAGGGCTGTCATAATAACTTACCAAAACCTGGTGGCTTACAACAAGGCAAATTTATTCTCAGTTCTGGAGGCTAGAGCTCTTGAGATCAAGGTAGCAGCAGGGCCATGCTCCCTCTGGAGGCTCTAAGGGAGAAATCCTTCCTTGCTTCTTTCAGTTTCTGGTGGCTCCAGGGGTTTCTTGGCTTGCCGTAACACCACCAGTCTCTGTCTCTGTCTTCACATGACCTCTCTGTGTTCCTCTGTGTTCTCTCCTCTTCTTATGAGGACATCTGCCATTATAGTTAGGGACCATTTTACACCTAGCATGATTTGATCTTGAGGTCCTTAATTAAATACAAAGACACTATTTCCAAATAAGGTCACGCCCTGAGGATCCAGGCAGACAAGAATTTTTGGATGTCGTTATTCAACACACTATGATAGTGGAAGCATGGAATGAAAAAGCTGGAAGGAAGGAACCTAAGATCATCAAGTCTAACAACTTTATTATGCAGATGAGTTATCCAGCCTTACCCAGGTTGTAGGTGATAGGAATTTTTTTTTAAAACTTAGTGCTAGATACACTCGGCTATGTTGAGAGAGGGGCGAATTTTAGAGGTAAAGAGAGTGTGGCAGTTTATAAAATTGGCTGCAAATTCTTTGACACTCCTACTGAGAGCTGAGGTCTGTCCTTCCCCTGAGTGTGGAGGGACTTGACTGTTTTGATCATTAGAGATGGTGGGGGTGATGCTGTGTGACTCCTGAGTTGGGTTATAGATGATGAGGCAGCTCTGCCTTGTTCACTGTAACACTCTAATTTGGAGCCCTGAACCCCCATGGAAGCAGTCTGATAACCCTGAGGCCACCATGCTGTGAAGGAGTCAAGTTACAGTGCTCTGGTTGGCAGTCCAAGCACCAGATATGGAGAACCTCCAGATGATTTCAGCCTAGCCACCAAGTCCTCCCCAGTCTTTGAGTCTTCTCAGATGAGGTGCTAGGCATCGTGGGGTAGAGATGTGCTGACTGCTATTGTACTTATTAATCCATACATATAATAAAATGGCTGTTGTGTTAAGCCATACATTTGGGGATAGATTGTTGCAAAGCAACAGTAACTGGAAAAAGTCACCTTTGTGATAATCAGATAATACATACTCATCCCTATTCTGCTAGGCAGACAAATTAGCATCAAGATTTAGACCATCTTAATTATAACAAGGATAGAACCTCCAGGGGTGCAGTCTGGTGAGAAAGGAGCTCACCACACTGTTCGTGGGGGATGCATGGTGGTTTGTTCATTGACATTTGTAAACTTAACTGGGGATGTTTCATGGTCCCGGGAATGGCCAGATATTTGTTGTTTTTCCTATCATCTGATGGGAGAGAGTGCATACTGGAAGGATCGAGTTCAGTATTCAAGAGCAATTAAACCTGAAAACTTATAAACTCTTCTCTCTAGGTTTTCAGTGCTGAAAACAAATGAGATCTGGAGTCTGGTGTGTCACAACCATCCTGAATTCTTAGAGATGAAATAAAACCAGAGGTCACTGGCTTTTATGGAGAGACAAAAAAAAATCTATAACTTCTAACTTGTCTCAAAGGCTAAATGTGTCCACATTCATCTTTGCAGGCAGGATGCCATTAATTAGTCAAATGTTAAGAGTACCTGTGGGTCAGGAACTTTTCTAGGTCCTAGGAATAAAAGTAGTCTATATACAGGACTAATATATATGTGTGACAAAGACAGCATTCCTTTATTATGCAATCTACATTTTGGGGGTGGGGGAGAGATGGACAGTGAATATATGAATAAATAATATTTGGATACTTTGAAGTGTCTTGAAGGCAACTAAATAGGATAATGTGAAAGACAATGTGTGTATGTTGGGGTTCTTTAAAAAGTACTTGGGAAGTCCTCTCTTACAAAGTGACATTTGAGTTGAGTCCTCAGTGATCTAAGGGAAGAGCATGACCCACAGCATCAGCTAGCATGACTTGGTGTCTGTATGTGGCTGACCTATTTGAAGGTCAGGTAGATCTAAGATTTTCCAATTTCATGAGTACTTGTAGAATACAAGTTATGAACTTGTCCTGGTTAGGAATCAAGGCTGTTTGTAATACTTCTTAGTGGTAAGTACACCAGTAGACTAGAATTTTCTAATTCCATTGTGGACAGTTAAATTCTGAGTAGATGAAATGCCAGTTTGGGATGTGCCTAGGAACTAAAGTGCCCCCAGGATCTATTTTAAACAAAGTTTAAAATTAATCCCTAAAATATCATGCTCTATACAAAGGATGACATTTATAATGCATGTAGGGAAAAACAAACAGAAAAACCCCAAACTACCATCAATTTCTCTGTATAAAAGAAGCAGACAACAAGTGAAAAATAGATGAGCGAGCAAACAAATATATGCATAAATATGACTGGATGGAGATTCCCAGCTGGACTTCGGTAAATGTGATAAAACATATTTTATATTCTGTGTCTGATATTTTAGCTATCTACATTCTTTGCAGGTCTGATTCTCTGATTAGTTATTTCTGTTGTCACCTGTGCTGTCTTATTCCTGGAGTATTAGTGCCCTTTCTTTTTCCTCCCTCATTCCCTTGTCTCCTTCCCTCTCTCTCTCTCTCTTTCTTTCTAGTTTTATTGTATGCCTATATTCCTTAGAACCTTACCTGTGGAATTCCTTGAGGTTTGTGTTTAAAGTTTGCTTACCAGAGACCATTAGTGTTTGCTTTTGCCAACTAGAGATCACTTTATTTTTTTTATTTTTTAAAGATTTTATTTATTTATTTGACAGAGAGAGACACAGCGAGAGAGGGAATACAAGCAGGGGGAGTGGGAAAGGGAGAAGCAGGCTTCCCACTGAGCAGGGAGCCCGATGCGGGGCTCGATCCCAGGACCTGGAATCATGACCTGAGCCGAAGACAGACACTTAATGACTGAGCCACCCAGGCGCCCCTAGAGATCACTTTAAATGAGGGGTCAGCAAATGTTTTTGTCACGGGCCAGGGAGTAAATATTTTAGGCACTGTGGTCTATATAGTCTGTGTCACAACTACTCAACTCCACCATTGTAATGTGAAATGATCTGTAGACAATGTGTAAATAAATGAGCATAACTATGTTCTGATCAAACTTTCATATAATTTACATGTGTCATGAAATATTTTACTCTTCTGATTGTCTTTCAACCATTTAAACACATAAAAACCATTTTAGCTCATGGACTATACTAAAGCAGATGGCAGACAGGAGTTGGCCATGAACCATAGTTTGCCACCTTCTGATTTAAACTCAGTTGTGTGTGTGTGTGTGTGTGTGTGTGTGTGTTTAAATATGTCTTACAATCAATGTGGATTCTAGCCTCAAATTTGTATGAGGGCAGAATTGTGGTTAAAATTTCAGAGGAATCATTTTCCTTTTGCCCCCTTTTCTCAGAGCCAAGGCCAAGACAGATAATTATCTCTACCACCTCTCTGAGGCATTTTTTCCCCAGGTTTACCCACAGAGGCTTTCAGGAGCCTGGCTTGCTACAGAGATCCCTGATCTGAGGGTCTATGATGTCTACACCCCCAGTTGTCTCCTCATGGTTTGCTGAAGTGAAGTTCAAGGTCATCAGTGTTGGAAGAGGACAGGTGCTGACTTTTCATTTCTCTATGACAAATTCTGATAACCAATTTCTAGATTTGAGATTTACTTTTTATTCTGACCTCTAAAGACATCATCTCTCACTTTCCAGCCAGTTTAACCATGCATTTTAAAAAAAGGCTTCTACATATCTTCCAGAATTTTTAGGCATTTTGTATACCTAAAAGTATTGCTGAAAACAGTGGTCACATTGGAATCTCTGTCCCTTGCTTTTTTGAGTATTTTACTCAGGTGTGTGTTTCATGCAAATCCAGGAGATTGGTTATGCGTAGGAACAAAGTTGTGGGGGAAAAGGGAACTTTTGGGGAACCTGTGCATTCAGAGGATAGGGAGGGATGGAGTCAACAAGAGGTAGAGTGGTAAAGAAGTGAGAAATGTTCAGAGAAGAAAAAATTCCTGAGAAGCAGCTGAGCTCAAAGATGAAGTGATGAGTACTGAAGTGGCTGAAGTTACTCCCAGTGAAGGAGCCTTCAGAAGTAAAGAGAGCATCATATTTGGATGGAAGAAGAGGAAAGGTAACTTTGCATTAGAAAACAAAGTAATAAATAGCCTGGAGGTAAGAAGGAAGAAGGCAAATTCAAGACATGATAAGGTTAACTGTGCGGTGGAAATGGAGCTACGTATATTCAAAGATGGGGGGATAGGAGTACCTGCGTGAAATCAGAACCATTGTGTCCGTGTAAACAGGCAAGAGAGAAGATGGAAATTATGATTTAGGGAAGTTTAATCCTGTCACACAATATACGTTGGTTTGGGCCATAAAGAAATTGATTGCAAAGAAGACCAACTAAGTGGGTGTTGCAGTAACTGAGATGGGAATGTTGAAGAATTTTGCCCGGGGTGGTCGTGGTGGAAGTGAGAGGGACAGGCAGCTCTGAGAAACACGGAAGAGGAAGAAGGTCAGCAGAATGTGATCACCAACCAGACAAGGGAGAAGAGGTGAGCCAAGTCCAAGGTGGGAGAGAGCTCACAGATTCTAGTGTGGCTTCCAAAGTTTCTTTTTGTTCTGATTCAACCTCTAAAGGTATAATTTTTAAAGCTCACTCAGTGGAGAGCCAGGTAGATTCCAAGATACAAGGGTCTCACAGTTTCAGTTTGGGTTTTCTGTTATTTTTTTCCCTTCCAGTTGACAGAGCTAAGAGTATGGTTTTCTCAGAACCTTTCCGTCTTTATATGTGAGCCTCACAGTGGTGTACGCAGGCTCCCTTGACGTTTTCCACAGGAACCCAATCACCAGGCTTCCCTGAAAACATTTTTGACAGCTGAGCCGGCTGCTGGGCTGGGCGCTGCCTTCCCACCAGTGCTCTGATCGGCACGTCAGAGGCGGCATCTCTCACAGTGACAAGATCAGATGAGGAAAACTCATCTTGTATGAACTGGGGTCGAAAACTGAAAATGTTCAACCTTAGCTGCTTTTCATGCTTGACACGCTTCGAAAGCCATTCTTTTTGACAACATAATCAAGGTTAGTGGTGGGCTTAGTGTTTTGTTTTGCCTTCTTTATTAGGAAGATGCTGTTGCAGTTTCTAAGTGAGCGATCCTGAGAATAACCTCTTGGAATGGCAATGCCATTTTTCAGAAGGAGGTAGGATGGGCTTCCCACTTGGTGTTGTGGAACCTTTCTGCACCCTATGTGTCAGTTGCCTTTTAAAAGAGCATAATTAATTTATAAATTAGATGTTCTTGGAGCTGAGAGACAAACTTGACTAACCGTGTCGTTAGGAGGAAAACAGACAAGAAATCAGAGGCGGAATGTTATGCCCAACATGGCCTGACCACAGAGCAGCTAGAAATAACACGAGCAGTTCTCTCTTCTCCAGGAAAGTGACCCCACACTTCATTTTGCTTCTGCTGAGACATTTTGGAAGGGCCACCTTGAAGGGATAGTCATTTCTTAACTCACTTTTTTATGGGAGTTTGTATCCTTCTTCAAATACAGAGGAAAGGAAACATGTTTCTCTCTGGAGCAATTTTCATGGTAGAGTCCTAACAACTAAAAAGGTTGTTCAACGTGACAAAAGGGAATAAATCTTGTACTGAAAGTCAGACTCTTTGGTTCTAGCCTGGGTTCTGTCTCTAATGATAACAGCCACCACTTTTTAACAGTGCTCACTGTGTCAGACACTGGGCTAAGTGCTTTTCATGAAGGCTCTCATTTGATCCTTTTCACATTTCCTACAGGAGAGTACTCTTCTTATTCCTGTTTTAACAGATGCTAAAGTTGAGGCTCAGAGAGGTTAAGTAGCTCGCCCAAGGTCCCCAAACCAAATGGTGTTGGTGCTGGTGTCGAAACCAGTGTGGAGGGCTTGGGACTAGGGCTCTCAGTCATTGCTTGCCCAAAGAGTTTTGGGCCTTGGAAGACCAACCAACCACTTTGAATGTCAGTAGTATTTAAAGTAAGGAAGTTGGCCTCAATGATTCATAAGGTTGCTTCCAGCTTCAAGATCCTATCCAACTCTCTCTTCTTAAGGATGGAGTGTAAAAAAGGTGACATCACATAAAAGATTAATTATGTCCCTGGCCTTGGGAAAAGCCAGCATTAGAGACCAAGCAAATTCCTTTGGGTGGGGGAGAAGCCAACAACAACAACTGAGTAGTTAAGTCCTAGAAGAATCCTGGAAAGATTTCTGAAATATTGGATGTTGGTATGTCTTGGACACAGAGGGGTGAATCTTAGTTTTGGAGAAATGACTCATGGGAGATTCAAACACATTATGTGGTTTCTTTTCCCTCTTTAATAATCAGATGCTCAGAAGACAGAGCCTGAGTTTCTACAGAAATACAGTATTCCATTTCCAGGGATTGCCAGGTAATCTGCCTTAGTTCTTGTGATCTTCAGCTTTCTGGAATCCTTTCATCTGATTTCAATGGTGGATTAAACATTCCCTTCTCCATACTGAACCTGAGTTGAAAACAAACCAAAAACCATTAAGGCTTGAGGGCAGGAAAACTCAGAATTAAACGAAAATTCAACTGTACCTCTGTAAACATGGGGAGAGGTCTCGGCATGTTCTCAGTTAATCTTTATAGCATTTAAAGTCATTTTAGTCCTGATGAAGTGCTGTGGGTAGATATGCCATTTAAGTTTCCTTTCTCCCCCCTTCCCTCTATCTCCCACACATTGCTTTTGATCATAAGCAATGTTATTACCCTTTAAGCACAAAGATAGATAAGGTAATATTAACAGCCAATCTAATTCCAGGAGGCCTCCACTTCTCTTTCTTCTTCTGATAGTGATATAAAGCTGGCTTCTCCACTCTGAAACAGTTCCATTCAAATTTTCACTCATTATTTGCATGATTTTAAAAAACATTCCAGGCAATAAAGTCGTTCTAGTGAGCTGATGGCTAATTGCGTACAGGGTAATTACAATTTAGCCAATATGAAAGATTATTTAGATAGAGATGACCTCTGTGCTCTTGGTAACTGCAGTTTAGGACCCAACCAGCTGCTGTGATGCATGAAAAAAATCTTACTTCATTACGATCAAAGGAGTTAGTCACTTATTCACACTGCTGATTTCTGCAGCTGAAAAAGTATTTACACCAATTAACAACTTTCTGAGGCCCTCTGCTTGAATTGTTAACCTTCACATAAGCTATCTCTGTGGAAATCACTGATGATACACCCACTTGTCTCAGAATTCATCTGCCTGATCTTTATTGAACTTGATGTGCAAACATTTAAATGATAATTGAAACACTAATTAAATACCGTGTCTGGGCACTAGAGTTGGGAATTCAGAGAAAAAGGCTGGCTTACTGTCGACAGTAGCAAGAATCAGAAGCCCAAGGTGCTTCCCGTTTTCAGGAGGAGCGGTTTGGAACATGTCTGGGTTGCCCTGATGTCTATTGATGTGTGCAAGGCACGTCTACTGTGCCATCAAACACAACGCAGGGGGTACATACAGCACGTAATCCCAAACGATCAGCAAAGGAATTTACTTACGATCCATCCCAGAGATGTGGTGTCAGTGACATGCTCTGATCGTGAGTGTTGATTCAGATTGGGGTACAGAGAACCAAGTGGAATCATATTTTTGGACCAGGCAATTCTTTGATTTTGTCTCTGTATCCAGAGTGTATGTTTTTCAGTTTGAATTTCTAACCTGTTTGTAACCTGAATTTGTAACCTGTTTACTTTCTTTTGTTTGTAACCTGGGTTTGTAACCTGTTTACTTTCTTTCAATGGCGTAAAGCAGTGGTTCTCAACCTTGACTACATGTTAACATGAATTAGAAAATGCTGAGGCCAGGGCTGCATTTGACAGCAGTTGTATCAGAATCTCTGGTGATGAGGCCAGGCGTTGGCCATGTTAAAGTAGCTCTGCAGGTGCTCCTAACGTGAAGTCAGGGTTAAGAACCCCCACACTAGACACAAGCTCCGTTGCAGCAAGGACTGTGTCTGTTTCATTCACCCCTGCCTTTGTAGATTGTAGCACAGGGCCTGACACATAACAGATCTTCAAGAAATATTTTTGAGTGACATGTGCTTTTAAGACTCCTGGATAGAGGCTCACTGCCTAGGGCCTCTGTGTTAGAGTAAATTAGGGAGGTAAATTAGAAAGTCTGGCAGTGTATTCCTACCCTGATTTTTACCATTGCTTCCTAACTCCAGAAAACAGTTGTGGAGCAAGCTCTGGGAACTTGAGTGCCTTCCAAGCTGCAGTGTTTCCCTCGATCCCCATCAGATGTGATCCCTTCCTGTGATTCCTGCGACTGGCTCCCTCTTCATTTTCTGCCTGCACTACAGTTTCCTGCTGGCACTGGCACCTTGTCCTGGATGTCACCTTGCTTAGGACGTGCTCCCCACAGCTAGGTGTGCTGCCTGGAGACCCTGTTTAGCTATCACCCACCTATCAATAGGACAATTGCCTCATTCACAGTCACGCCCCCTACTGGGGGCAGGCCCTCTCTAATGACTGGTGTGAGGATATAAAGGCTCATACTCTGCCCCATCTCAGGGCAACTCCGCTGGACTATCTCAGCTCCAGAGCTCCTGTGGGTAAGCTGACGCTGTGGTTGGGAGTGTATCGAATTCTTCCTGTGCCAGCCCTTTCTTCCTTCACCTTTCTCTGCAGGTGTTGCTAAGAATACCTCCTAATGAATTCCTTCCCTCTAATCTCCATGTCAGAGTCAGTCTGCCGAGCACACAAAGACAATGGCATGAACTACTTGAACTCCACTACCCATGCCCCCTCAGACCGAGCCCAGGCTCCTCACACCCCTGTTCATCATGTACCAGACATCATGGCAGCAATGATCAAGACAGACAAAATTCCCACCCTCACTGAGCTTCCATTATGCTGGGAGAGACAAGCAATAAACATATATATATAAATCTGAATGATGAAAGCCATTTACAAAAATAAGGCAGGGTAAGAGAACAGAGTGATGGGGTGAAGTGGGGGCGGTGGTGTGCTGGAGCTGTCTCATGCTAGCCTGGGAGAACCTACGGGATTTGGCAAGCCAGTTGTCCAAGAGAGCTGTTGTTAAGAATCAATTATATGAACTTAAAAGTCAAATCATATTGGAAACTGATGTAATACATACACAAAACTCATCACTTTTCTCATTTGACTACATTTTGCCATTATATATGTTCTTGATGTTATTTACATTATTATATCTGTATGGTGGAAATACTATATAATGGTGCAGTACTGCATGTCCCTTCCTAATTACATATTCAATGACATCAATGAGTCTGAACTGTACTTGTTTAATTGCAATCACGGATTGGCTATGGATACAAGAGTATGTAAAAAAATCAACAAAAGCATTCTGTGAGAATCAATTGTGCAGAATTTATGATAAACAATAATGTTTATGTTATTTTTATTACCAAATTGGTTGATCTCCATCTTTTATATCAGCAAAATCACAGTAAACATAGATGCATTTATACATGCATGCATTTCCCCCCACCCCAGAGATCTGTTCGTGAACATTTTCAGCACATCACTGGGTAGGGGGCTTCATTTCAAGAATATTATGGAAGAAATGTGTAACATTTGAGCTCATACCTGGTCAAATCCAGGGAACCCGTGTTTATTACTGTTTGTGAGAAAATATGCTGCCCTACATCCTTTGTGTTCTCATTTTTTATTCTTGGATGATGGTCTCTAGACAGTTTTGTTAGTACTTCACCCATATGGAGGATTTATCTCCCTCAACCTCTATTGATTTCTTTTAGGATTTTGAGAACTTCTGTTAGGTTACAGCTCCAGGTCTTATTTTTCCTAGTGGGGCTAAACTCAGCTTGCATACTTCATTATCGTTTATGTTCTGATAGCACTTTTTGTTTGTAATTGCCTAGCTGTACATAGTCATCCTTAGTTGTTCATATGGTAATTACAGGCATTTTTGTAAAGAATAACTCTCTTAGTTGTACGTTTTGTCTCTTCTGGGAATTTAGATACTTGAGTATTAAACTAATTTTTTGTTAGCCACAGCTAAATGGTATCACAGGTATCAAAAATACAGGTATTATGGAAAAGGCGTAGAATAGAAAAGAAGTTGAGCCACTTGTTGCTTTATGACCATGAACAAACCGCATGACAACCCCAAACCTGAGTTTCCTAATCTGCACAATGGGAATTTAATTTGGCAGATTTGTTGGTCATTAAGACAAATAAGGCAGGGTCCATGCCCTCAAGGTATTAACGATTAGCCCTAAAACTATTTCTAATTCATTGTGATGAACACTAATAGTAGCTGTAAGATGAATACAGAAGTGTGTGAAAAATGAAATGGGTAATGTAAATGAGCATATTTTGTGAACATGGGAAATACTCTCCCATAAATATGTAAGATACAGTTGCTCATAGAGCTTCTGATGCTGGGTGCTTTCTGACACCTGACAAATGCCCACTGAAGGAATGAACTGAGTAGTAGGCCAACAGGTTATTCAATTAAAGACTGTCATGTCTTTTTAAGTCTTGCTCTGCTCTGTGTGGTTATGTTTATAAGCTTCTTAACCAACAGATGGTCGCACTGGTCTAAAATAAATATATGGTTACAGAATTTATCTAATTAAAGCACAAGATATTCAAGTAAACAAAATATTTACTTAGAATCAATCCTACTATTTGATTATCCTATGACTTTTCTAGGTGTTTAATCTTAGCATTTGTTATTGCTGCATATTGGTATTTACCAAAGTTTTCAGAGCACTGGTAACTTCCCAGCCACTTCATGTTATAAGTGAGGAACTATGCTGGGAAGTGATCATAGTTGGAGGCCAATATAAGCAAGTCTTTTATTAGTTATGAGAAAATGCTCCCATATAACTGAGATTTTTAAAGAAAGAGAATAAAGCTTTTGTCATTATACAGGTTATACCTGTTCACTAGAAAAAACAAAATACCGAAAAGTAGAAAGATATTCACCAGCTGTTCCACTACCCAAAACCCTCACTTTTACTTTTTGGTATCTCTATTCCTCCAGTCCTTATCTATGTGTATTTTTCTGTGGTTGCAATAATACTTGATGTATAATTTTATGCCCTGCTTTTTTATTTACCATTTTAGCAAAAGCATTTTCTAAGCTATTAAACATCTTTTCAAACATCCATTGAAAGGACAGCATGCATTTCATTATAGCTGGTCTTTGAATCACAATACCAAAACTTATTTGAATTAATGAATGTTGACTCTGCTTTAATTACCTAGGAAGATATATCCTTATTCCAATGACTGACATTCCTTAGATTATTTTTGAAATGACACTTTTGGAAACACATTAAAAACAACTCAGAAAATTGGTGTCATTATCAATATACAATTTTTTAAAACAAAAATATAATTTTACTTATCTTGGTCCTTCTAGTTAGCTAAGAGTGCCTTTTGTGTATTTCTTATTTAATTTCTTATTTATTTATTTATCTATCTATCTATTTATTTATTTATTTATTTATTTGACAGAGAGAGACACAGTAAGAGAGGGAATACAAGCAGGGGGAGTGGGAGAGGGAGAAGCAGGCTTCCCGCCGAGCAGGGAGCCCAATGCAGGGCTCCATCCCAGGACCCTGAGATCATGACCTGAGCCAAAGGCAGACACTTAACGACCGAGCCACCCAGGTGCTCCTACTTTTGTCTGTTTCTAATAACCAAATCCACCTTGAAGAAAAATATCTACCAACACCAGAGATATTAAAAAGTATTCTGCACAGGCTTTGATAGCAATTTCCAACGAGAAGTTTGGAAATATTTTGTAATGTATATATTAGGGTAAATGATACTTTCTTGCAGAGTGACTACTTGAGGTGGAAAAAAAGAACACAAATTTGCACGAGCAAGTTTCATCATGTTTGCTAGAAATCAGGTATTGTATGTTATAGTCATCCCTGCATCTCTGAAGACCCTCACGAGTTGATTATTGATCATGCCCTGGGAATTTAAAGTCTCTCTAGCTGCTCTGTCCCTCAGGTGTGTCCTTGAGTTTCAAGGTTCCAAATTCAAACACTGCTGTTATACCGCCACTCTTAAAGATGTCTCTGCTGTGATGTTTGAAGTAGAGAATCCTGCAAGTCTTGGTTTCTACTGGCTTCGAAAGAAGGGAGGCTGATTGGCCTTTGTGAAAGGGATTTCTCATGCTGTCAAAAAATACCAGAGGCCAGTTTGACCACCCACTTTGGCCCTTGGAGCAGTGACAGTCATCATGTTAACTCCTTTAGCAGTGGGGTGGACAGCACCACCCAGGAGCCTGTAATGGTGCCAAGCAATGAGGCATGGCAGCCTGCAGAGTTTGGTGAAGCTAGCATTTGGGATAAGGATTGAGACCCGGTTTGTCAGCCTGACTTTTGGGGGATGTGGAGATGGAAGTGGGTGGATGAAGGGACATTGAAGGAATAAAAGAGTCGGCCTCCTTTCACCCTTTTCTATTGAATATCTCAAAATGGGGCAGACTTCCTTTCCTGTCTATGCCTCACAGAGAGTCAGTGTCTGTGGGTGCATGTTGAAAGCCTCAGGGTTTTTGCATTAATAAGCCCCTTTAAAAATGTCAGTTGAGAAGCGCTAAAGACCTTTCCACCAGCCACTTTTCAATCTTGTTATTTTAGTAGTTGACCATAGAGTTGAGGGTCCATTTCTGGGCTCTCTATTCTGTTCCATTGATCTATGTGTCTGTTTTTGTGCCAGTACCACACTGTCTTGATGATGACAGCTTTGTAATAGAGCTTGAAGTCCGGAATTGTGATGCCACCAGCTTTGCTTTTCTTTTTCAACATTCCTTTGGCTATTTGGGGTCTTCTCTGGTTCCATACAAATTTTAGGATTATTTGTTCCATTTCTTTGAAAAGAGTGGATGGTATTTTGATAGGGATTGCATTAAATGTGTAGATTGCTCTAGGTGGCATTGGCATCTTCACAATATTTGTTCTTCCAATCCATGAGCATGGAACGTTTTTCCATTTGTGTCTTCCTCAGTTTCTTTCATGAGTATTTTATGGTTTTCTGAGTACACATCCTTTGCCTCTTTGGTTAGATTTATTCCTAGGGATCTTATGGTTTTGGGTGCAGTTGTAAATGGTATCAACTCCTTAATTTCTCTTTCTTCTGTCTCATTGTTGGTGTATAGAAATGCAATTTCTGTGCATTGATTTTGTATCCTGCCACTTTACTGAATTCCTTTATGAATTCTAGCAATTTTGGGGTGGAGTCTTTTGGGTTTTCCACATAAAGTACCATATCATCTGCAAGCAGTGAGAGTTTGACTTCTTCTTTGCCGATTTGGATGCCTTTTATTTCTTTTTGTTGTCTGATTCCTGTGGCTAGGACTTCTAAAACTGTGTTGAATAGCAGTGGTGATAGTGGACATCCCTGCTGTGTTCCTGACCTTAGGGGAAGAGCTCTCAGTTTTTCCCTATTGAGAATGATATTCGCTGTGGGTTTTTCATAGATGGCTTTTATGATATTGAGGTATGTACCCTCTATCCCTACACTCTGAAGAGTTTTGATCAAGAAAGGATGCTGTACTTTGTCAAATGCTTTTTCTGCATCTATTGAGAGGATCATATGGTTCTTGTTCTTTCTTTTATTAATGTATTGTATCACATTGATTGATTTGTGGACATTGAACCAACCTTGCAGCCCAGGGATAAATCCCACTTGGTTGTGGTGAATAATCCTTTTAATGTACTGTTGGATCCTATTGGCTAGTATTTTGGTGAGAATTTTGGCATCCATGTTCATCAGGAATATTGGTCTGTAATTCTCCTTTTTGATGGGGTTTTTGTCTGGCTTTGGGATCAAGGTAATGGTGGCCTCATAAAATGAGTTTGGAAGTTTTCCTTCCATTTCTATTTTTTGGAACAGTTTCAGAAGAATAGGTATTAATTCTTCTTGAAATGTTTCGTAGAATTCCCCTGGGAAGCCATCTGGCCCTGGGCTTTTGTTTGTTGGGAGATTTTTGATGATTGCTTCAATTTCCTTAGTGGTTATAGGTCTGTTCAGGTTTTCTATTTCTTCCTGGTTCGGTTTTGGTAGTTGATACATCTCTAGGAATGCATCCATTTCTTCCAGGTTATCTAATTTGCTGGCATAGAGTTGCTCATAATATGTTCTTATAATTGTTTGTATTTCTTTGGTGTTGGTTGTGATCTCTCTTCTTTCATTCATGATTTTGTTGATTTGGGTCAATTCTCTCTTCTTTTTGATAAGTCTGGCCAGGGGTTTATTAGTTAATTCTTTCAAAGAACAAGCTCCAGTTTCGTTGATCTGTTCTACTGTTCTTTTGGTTTCTATTTCATTGATTTCTGCTCTGATCTTTATTATTTTTCTTCTCCTGTGGGGTATAGGCTTTATTTGCTGTTCTTTCTCCAGCTCCTTTAGGTGCAGGGTTAGGTTGTGTATTTGAGACCTTTCTTGTTTCTTTTTTTTTTTTTTTTTTTAAGATTTTATTTATTTATTTGACAGAGAGAGACACAGCGAGAGAGGGAACACAAGCAGGGGGAGTGGGAGAGGGAGAAGCAGGCTTCCCTCTGAGCAAGAAGCCCGATGTGGGGCTCGATCCCAGGACCCTGGGATCATGACCTGAGCCGAAGGCAGACACTTAACGACTGAGCCACCCAGGCGCCCTGACCTTTCTTGTTTCTTGAGAAAGGCTTGTATTGCTATATACTTTCCTCTTAGGACTGCCTTTGCTTCATCTCAAAGATTTTGAACAGTTGTGTTTTATTTTTCATTTGTTTCCATGAATTTTTTAAATTCTTCTTTAATTTCCTGGTTGACCCATTCATTCTTTGGTAGGATGCTCTTTAGCCTCCATGTATTTGAGTTCTTTCTGACTTTCCTCTTGTGATTGAGTTCTAGTTTCAAAGCATTGTGGTCTGAAAATATGCAGGGAATGATCCCAATCTTTTGGTATTGGTTGAGACCTGATTTGTGACCTAGGATGTGATCTATTCTGGAGAATGTTCCATGGGCACTAGAGAAGAGTGTATATTCTGTTGATTTGGGATGGAATGTTCTGAATATATGTGTGAAGTCCATTTGGTCCAGTGTGTCATTTAAAGTCTCTATTTCCTTGTTGATCTTTTGCTTAGAAGATCTGTCTATTTCAGTGATGGTCCCCTACTATTATTGTATTATTGTCGATGTGTTTCTTGCTTTTGTTATTAATTAGCTTATATAATTGGCTGCTCCCATGTTAGGGGCATAGATATTTACAATTGTTAGATCTTCTTGTTGGATAGACCCTTTAAATAGGATATAGTGTCCTTCCTCATCTCTTATTACAGTCTTTGGATTAAAATCTAATTTGTCTGACATAAGGATTGCCACCCCAGCTTTCTTTTGGTGTCCATTAGCATGGTAAATGTTTTTCCACCCCCTCACTTTAAATCTGGAGGTGTCGTTGGGTCTAAAATGAGTCTCTTGCAGACAGCATATCAATGGGTCTTGTTTTTTAATCCAATCTCATAGCCTGTGTCCTTTGATTGGGGCATTTAGCCCATTTACATTCAGGGTAACTATTGAAAGATAGGAATTTAGTGCCATTGTATTGCCTGTAAGGTGACTGTTACTGTATATTGTCTGTGTTCCTTTCTGGTCTATGTTGCTTTTAGGCTCTCTCTTTGCTTAGAGGACCCCTTTCAATATTTCTTGTAGGGCTGGTTTTGTGTTTGCAAATTCCTTTAGTTTTTGTTTGTCCTGGAAGCTTTTTATCTCTCCTTCTATTTTCAATGACAGTTTAGCTGGATATAGTATTCTTGGCTGCATATTTTTCTCGTTTAGTGCTCTGAATATATCATGCCTGTCCTTTCTGGCCTGCCAGGTCTCTGTGCATAGGTCTGTTGCCAATCTAATGTTTCTACCATTGTAGGTTACAGATCTCTTGTCCCGAGCTGCTTTCAGGATTTTCTCTTTGTCTCTGAGACTTGCAAGTTTTCCTGTTAGATGTTGGGGTGTTGACCTATTTTTACTGATTTTGAGGGGGGTTCTCTGTGCCTCCTGGATTTTGATGCCTGTTTCCTTCCCCAAATTAGGGAAGTTCTCCACTATAATTTGCTCCAATATACTTTCTACCCCTCTCTCTTTCTTCTTCTTCTGGGATCCCAATTATTCTGATATTGTTTCGTCTTATGGTGTTACTTATCTCTCGAATTCTGCCCTCGTGATCCAGTAGTTGTTCATCTCTCTTTTTCTCAGCTTCTTTATTTTCCATCATTTGGTCTTCTATCTCACGGATTCTTTCTTCTGCCTCATTTATCCTAGCAGTTAGAGCCTCCATTTTTTATTGTACCTCATTAATAGCCTTTTTGATTTCGACTTGGTTAGGTTTTAGTTCTTTTATTTCTCCAGAAAAGGTTTCTCTGATATCTTCCATGCTTTTTTTTGAGCCCAGCTAGTATCTTTAAAATCGTCATTCTGAACTCTAGTTCCAACATCTTACTAATGTCCATATTGATTAGGTCCCTGGCAGTCGGTACTGCCTCTTTTTCTTTTTTTGAGGTGATTTTTTCCGTCTTGTCTTTTTGTCCAGAGGAGAATAGATGAATGAGAGAACAAAATGCTAACAGGGTAACAATGACCCCAGAAAAATATACACTGAACATATCAGAAGAGACCTGAAACCAGGGGAAAAGAAAGGGAAAGAAAAAGGAAAAGAAAAAGATAAGGAAAAAAGAAAGAATATGGTCAGATGATCAGGCTGGTGCATAGATCAATGCCACACACTAGATTTTGGGTGTATTTTGGTTTGTTAGAAGAAAGTGCCTCCCAAAATTTTAAAGATGAAAAAACTTATATACGTACAAAAATAAGGGTAAATACGATGAAGGGATGGAATATGACTGTAAAGATGAAAAGTATAAAAGATTTTATAAAAGGAATTGATAAGATAAGAAGTTGGTTGAAAAAAGAAAGGAGTTAAAAAAAAAAAAAAAGGCAGAGAGTGTGATTAGGCAGGAGACTAGAACAAAACCATACACCAGAGATTTAGGGTATATTTTGGTCTGTTAGAAGAAACTGTATCCCAAAATTTTAAAGGGAGAACAACTTATATATATACTAAAAATAAGATTAACTACTATGAAGGGATAGAATATGACTCTAAAAATGAAAAATAAAAAAGATTTTTTAAAAAGGGATTGATAAGATGTTGGTTGAAAAAGGGAAAAAGAAAAATAAAAAAAAATAAAAAATTAACTTTGAAAGACTAAAGAGTCATGGTAAAAAAGCCATGGATTCTATGTGCAGTATTCCCCTAGCGCTGGAGTTCTGCCATTCTCATTGATCAGTAAACTTGGTCTTGGCTGGCGATTCTTGCTGATCTTCTGGGGAGGGGCCTGTTGCCATGGTTCCCACATGTCTTTGCGGGAGGCGGAATTGCCCCGCCCTTCCCAGTCGGGCTAAGTAATCTGCTCGGGTTTGCTCTCGGGAGCTTTTGTTCCCTGCAAGCTTTCTACAGAAAGCTTTGGAGGAGAGAGTGAAAATGGCGGCCTCCCAATCTCCGCCCGGGAAGAGCCGAGAACTCGGGGCCCCACTCCTCAGTGCACCTCCAGAGAAAAGCAGTCAGTCACTCCTGTCTCCCCAGTCTCTGGCTGCCCTCTGTGCTCACCCGGCCTGTGACAGAGCGTTTCTATCTCTGGCACCCAACTCGGTGTGGAGTCTCCAAACCCAGCAGATCCCTGTGGTGCGCTCCTGCGCCGCTCCTCCTGGGGGACAAAGGGAAGTCTCCCTGGATCTGCCGCTTGTTGGGTCCCTGCTGGAGGAGCAGTGGCCCAACTGGGCCGTGGATCACGGTTTATGGTAACCCCGAACTGAGAGCCCACTCCTCGGCTCCGTCTCTGCAGCCGGCTTCCCCCCTCCGATACCTGGAAGCTCTGCCGCACTCAGGCACCCCTGGTCTTTTTGTGACCCCGAGGGTCCTGAGACCACACTGTCCCAGTGAGGGTTCCATCCCCCGCTTAGCCACTGGAGCGACATCCCTCAGTGGAGCCGACTTCTAAAAGTTCCAATTTTGTGCTCCGCGGCTCTATCACTTGCCAGAAGCAGTGGTCGGAGGTCCTCTCCCCTGCGGTCTATCCTCCCGAATATCACCTTGGATTCACTTCTCCGCATGTCCTACCTTCCAGAAAGTGGTTGCTTTTCTGTTCAGAGAGTAGCTGCTATTCTTTTCTTCGATCTCCTGTTGAGTTTGTAAGTATTCAGAATGGTTTGATCCCTATCCAGCTGAATTCCTGGGACCAGATGAAATTTAGGTCTCCTACTCCTCTGCCATCTTGCTCCTCCCCTGTGGTATTCTGGATAGATACAAGTCTTCCTCTTAGGAAGATATTCCAAGGAGCTAGAAAAAAATGATCCAGTGGAAACCTCTTCTCAGAGTCACGGGGACCATCTCTTTCAATTGTTGCTGGAATGGGAACTGGCGTCTCTAAGATGGGTCCCAAGGACTCTGACTGCAGCAGAGAGGCAACTGCTCCCGGACCCCATGGAGTCCCAGTCAGTGTCAGGCTGTGGCCTCAAGCCCCTGGTCCTGTGCATAGCTCCCCCAGGGGCAGCAAGAGTGTGGATGGCCAGGAAGAGGTCCACACTGCCAGCCAGCTGGTGAAAGACCTCAGGCAGCGGCTCAACAGTTGTTCCAGTCTTACTCTGCAGAAATAGATAGGATTGGTTTGGCTTTCCAGAGAACTGACTCTGCCATAGTACTCCCTGCTAAAGTTTTTTTCTAGAAAATACCCTTTGCACATACAAATTCCTCCCTGTTTTTTTCCATGTCAGAATGTTTTACATAAAAGTCATTATTATCTCTTTGTTATTATAGATATATTGCAAGAGATATAAGATTCTAAGTAAAGTAAAATCAGCAAGATTATAGCTTATCATCTCTAGATAATTTCTAGCTAACTACATAAGAATCAAGTTACGTACTTTGATAAAATACACATGCTGGGATCCACTTCTGGAAATGAAACGTGAAAAAACATCCAGGATGAACTTGATGATTGGTCTGGTTTGGGGATCTTTGTTCAGGAAGACCAGGTTGCCCTCCTCTGTCTAAATTTTAAGTTGGTACCTTTGGGTTGACTACCACATGCAACTTTCAGGCTTCTCATTCTGTGGGAGTTTAGAATTTTGTATCTGGCATTTCTTCCAAGAACCAGGCTGGAGGACCCTCTTCCTCCTTTTATCTGGTTGAATTGCTGAATGGTTCCTTGTTCTCTTATCTATCACATAAGCCTGTGAGCTCTCTGATAGCTAAATGATTAAAGGCAACTTTCCAGTTTCCTAAAAAAGAATATAAAAGGCTTTTTGTGGTGCTGTTTTTGAAAAACAAAACAGACTTCTAAGGTTTGGAGTTCTTTTTATAGGAGAGTACAAAGTAAAGAAGTGCAAGCAACTAACACACTGGAGACAAACTACAAATTTGGGGGGGTCTTTCTAGTGGCACACACTGGGCAAGAAAGATGGAAATGGCAGAGTTTGCAAGCCATCTGCTCCATTCTCATCCAGTGCTATAGAAGGCACCACCGTGAGTCAAAAGGAGGTTGATGTTTGGTTATCAGTAATCCAGAAACGGTGGAGCAGGAAAGCACATGACCATTACCCCTAGTTCTAGGTGAAGAGGAAGTTGATCAGAGATGCCTTCCCATTCTTCGTTTCTCATGGAAATGATGTACAAGAAATAATGGTTCTGGAGATTTCTTGTGTGGTTAGGGACATTGCCGCCTCTTCCTTTCTTTTGTCTCATCTCTCTTCTAAGAAGGGCATTGGACTCTGAGTCAAAAGACCTGAATTCTTGGTCTGGCTCTGTGTTTACCTAGCTTTGTAACCTTTGGGAGCTTACTCAGCATCTCTGGGAATTTTCTCATCTGTAAAATGAAGAAGGAGGAATCTGGGAATTTCTGGGATCCCTTGCAACTCTACTGTTGTTGTAAAGGCTGGTGGTGACCTCCCTGCCAGGAAGGGGGACCTCCAGGAAGTTCTGATTGGTTCTGGAACCATGGAATATCTTGTGAGGAACCATTGCTTGGGTGATATTTTACGACATGTTTAAAGATGATAGTTTGGAGGAAATAGTTCTAGGCTCATCTTGAGTATTTTGTGGAAGCAAAGGCATGAGTGTCTTGACTTCCTTAACCAAAACCTTAAAGAATTATGCAAACAATAAATCTATATCAGAGATAATTGAGAATTTTCCTGATGACCTATTGAATAATACACCTCCTTACTCATCGTGTTGCAGGGGGCCTGGGGAAGGCAGTTGGGGGCAATTCCTGTGATGCACAGTGGCAAGATCGCTTTCAGAGCAACAGATACAGCTGTGTGATCATGAATTCTCCTGCCCTTGGAAAGTGTTAAAACCTGAGGCAATCTTTTTTCCCACCAAGTAAGTAATTTTGCAGGAGAACTGAGGAAATGTCTAGTAGCCTTCAGGTTTCTGATGCTGACTTAAAGGTGAAATGCACCCAGAACCCAAAGGCGGAGTGGTACAGAATGGGTTCTGACAGAAACCTGAGGTGGCACCTAGCTGTGTGTTTACAAACAGGGAGCCCATTCAAGGCTGCCTGGGATCTCACCCAGAAGGCCAAATTACTGCGAATCATTTCAGTATTTAAAAATGATATTTTATTAATTTTTAATTTTTATTTATTTACTTATTTTTTTGAGTAAAGCGATAGAAGTTTATTAAGGATACTGATAAAGCTCTCAGGAATGAGAGGGGTCCCAACAGGGTTGCCACTGAGGGCTTTAAGGGATGGTCTCTTATAGAAAGCTAACCAGGGAACTTAAATCTTTTTAACATCTCTGTTGATAACACCATTGAGCAAGGACTAGTGATAATACCTTCAATGGCTTGCTTCCTTTTTAGGGTCCAGTAATTCTTGTTATTAATAGCTACTTGTGACCAACCAAGACCCCACCTCTGACACCTAGGACAGGATGGTCTGGTTTGTTCCCTTATCTCTGGTTTCCTTTCATCTCCCACATTTTGAATTTTGTGAGCTTGATCCTATGGCCCCCTACTTGTCTCTCCCTACCCAGCCCCACCTGTCCCTTATTCATTATCCCCCCCTGGAATAGTAACCCCAACTGCCCTTAGGGAGTGGGACGATGACCGCTCTGGCTGCTGCCTGCTGCAATGGGGCCGCGGGCTGTAGGGCAGTTAGAATCTCTCCAGAGGTCAGCCCAGGGGCCCTTGGTATGGCTCCAGGGGGTCATGATAGACAGCAAACGGTACATGCATCAGCACATGAAAAAGGATGAACATAAAACAAATATTAAGCCCAAAATTATGATCCCATCCATCAGATAAGATCCCCAATTACCAATTTTGTCAAATAGACCAGTGGATATTTTGAACTTATTTAATTGATAATGAAAGTTGGGTTTTAAGCTGTTAAATAGAGGCTAAGTTGATAGTTACTCAACCAACTGTTTGCGGATGGCTGTGAATGCAGTGGGTCTGGATTTCAGGTCACATTTGATAACATCTTCTGTGTGGCCTGTGTGGCAAAATGCAGGGCTGTGGGCCAATGAGAGTATAGGTGGGTGGTTTGGTAAGTGGTTGAATGAGTCCAAAAGGATTAATGAATGGATCAGCATTGATCTAGTCCCCTTGTCACAGGATTTCTTCTTGACCCTGTCCTGTCTGTAATTTTTATTACTGACTTGAGTGAGGATATTGAATGGCAAACTGAAAATGTGGGTCAACTTCCGTGAGATGAAATTTAGCACAAGTAAATGCAAAGTCCTATACTTGGGATCAGGATATTAGCTGCCTGAGAATAAAAGAGACATCATTTAACAGCAGGATGTAAACACGTTTACATCCTGTTATAGTTGGCTGGAAGCTCAGTCTGAATCAATAGTGTGATAGGCCTGCTCGAAAGACGAATGAGGTTCTGGACGGCACTAACAGAACCCAGCTCTGTGCTGGGAGGAGTGGCCCTGGGGGGGCATGGGCTCTTTAGGGCCCTGGGCTCCAGAGCAGAAGCTGACAAACTGAGAATGCATGTGGGCATACTGACGGAAGGGAGGAGAGTCACACTGGATGGGGGAGAGGACACGAAGCTGGATAGTTCTCTCATCGATCTGTAGCACTCTTTAGTGCTTCTTCTTCTGGGTGCCTCGGGAGTGCAGGACTAAAGCTAATAAGGACAAAATATACTGCAGCAGATTTCAACCGAACACATGGAATTGCCTCATCTACCTAAAAGTTAAATGCTCTAGCCTAGGAGACAGTGATTTTCACATCCCTGGGGTGTCCAAGCAGAAACGGATGAACGTATAGAAGGGAATTTAAGCAACATATGGATGGATGATGTCTAATATCTAACCTTGGCATTTAGTGTTCAATGGATAGTGTATAAAAGTTGAAGAGAAGCGTATAGTTTTGGACAAAATCTACCTTCACTTGGTTTCAGTTTACTGGTTAATCCTTGAATGGTAGTATATTGGTTCATGAGCTGAGGCTGATATAATTTTTAGAAGGGAGATTAAGTTTTTTAGGAAACCATTGTAAAGACATAGGAAGAGTTCTGGAATGAAAATTAGGAAGCAGGAGTGTGATTTTTGGTGCCAGAATCAGTCTTCAGGAGTCACCAGGCAGGTTGCTATGACTTAGTGTCCTTAACTATAGAACAAGATTCAACTTTTATTTATTCTTAGAAGCTCTGAATTACATGTTGTGCTTCGAACAGCTCCAGGGCAGAGATACTTTAAGTTATGAAAACACTTTGCAGGACTGTGGTGTATATTACCAAGGAGGAGTTCCTTCTGAGCTTGAATTCCTTTGTTGAACAGATCTCTGTATGAATACAAATAATCGTTAGAGAGACAGCTGGCTGCCACTGTGCATCCCCGATAAAACACTCTTCACACATCCCTGTCTTTTCTTCCTGGGAATTTTGCCAGAAGGGCTGGGAGCAAGTGTTTGAGTAAGCAAGTGGGGTCTGCTATCTGCTTCTGTAAGGCCCCGTGGGATGTATTGATTCTCCTACATCTGTAACATCAGGGATGAACATGAGTCTCACAGACTGGGATAAATCGACTATGCAGGGCCAGCACTCCTGAGCTGTCTTTGTTGATAGGGAGGCCAATGAGATTAAAGAAGCAAGGCCATTTGCACTGTCAAGAGGAGAAGGTTTCTGGGACTCCTGCCTGTTGAGGCTGTTGGGAGGAGCGGACATCAGAGAGAGGAAGATCTGGGAGGCCAAAATCTGTCCTTTTCTGTTCTTATGCTATTACACCTACGCAGGAATTACAGCCATTCCCATGGTTGCAAATACCACCTATGAGCCAGTGACCTCCACATCTCTAGCCCCTGATCTACACTGCAGAACTATGAAACCACATTCCTACTTGACATCTTCATCTGAATATCACACAGGAACATCACACTCGACATGTTCAAAGATATATTCACCATTCCTCTGAAATTACTTCTGCCTTTGCACTTTCTTTACAAGTGAATGACATTGCAATCCACCCAGTCATCCCAGAAAGAATCTTTTATTCATTCACTTATTGATCTGAAAAAATATTTATTTTACTCCGTACCAGACAATGTTTGCTTGTTGTCAATATAGTAGTTAAAAAACAAAATCCCTGCCTTTAAGACAGTGCATTTTAGTGGGAAGAGATTGACTGTGTGATAAGAATAACAATAAATGTGAAACAAAATAGGCACAAATATGAGAGAATTTCAGGTAATAATAAGATCTAAAAAGAACACTGAATATAGTGGGAGGGTGAGGGGTTGGGGGATGGTCAAGATGCATCTCTAACCTGGGTGGTCAGGGAAGGAAGTTGAGGAGCTGCCATTTTAGTGAATGATGAAAATCTGCTGCCATAGGAAGATCTGGAGAAATTTAAATGTAAAGACCCCATATACATGTGTGTTCGTGTATGCACATACAATGTAGGGGTGTGTGTGTATATGTACATATGTATGTGTATATATAAATACACACATACTGCATATGTACATTTTATACATGTATACATATATTACATATATACACATGTATGTGTATACATAAAGAACTAAATAAAATAACAAAAGCCTTATACAGGGTTGAGTAAACAAATTATCAAAATAAATGGGAAAAGATTAACTATCAGTGATTTATATTTAAAAGTAAGAATAGCAAAAGTAAGAATAGAAAAACTTTAAAACCATAACCAACTCAAGACTACATTGGTGATACACTTAACAATAAAAAAGTCCTTTCTGAAAAGTTCTACAAGTCCAGCCTGTGCACCTAAAGAGGAAGAGCTTTTCAGTTTTGTCAAGCGCTGTATAGCTACCGTGTTTCTCAATAAATCACTGAATCGAGGGACCTCAGGAAAGTCAAGGATCATGCTAATTTTAAGCTAGCATGTTTAAAAATATAATTCTTATTGATACAATTAATGTGTTACAAGTAGATCTTAGTATTACCCCAAAATTAAAGTCTATAAGCTATGAACTACACATTTTTTTTTCATTCACTCAACATTTATGGGGAGCCTAATGTACTGGGTACTGGACTTAGCCCTGTGAAGTATATGATCACTAATCGGATACAGAGCTTTCCCTTACAAAGGTCAGGATCCTGTGGAAGGGAGGAAGATTGTACATAAATGACTGTAATTCAAGATAGGAAGACATGAGTGTCCTATGTTAAGATTTTAAGGTGGCTCAGAGGAGAGTGAGAATAATTCCCTCTGGAAGAGATGAGAAAAAACTTCAGGAGTGATATGGGCTTTGAGATGGCCTTTGAGGGGTTGGTGGAATTTGCATGTATGGAGGAGCAGAAGGAGGTTTCCAGGAGGTGGAACAGTGAGAAATGGTGAGAATGTACAGGAGGGCAGACATTTAGGAATCTTCACACATATTCTGGTTCTCACTTCCTGCTAGGCATGTGGTATGACTGTACATCCCTGCCAGTTTGAAGTTCGTCATGGCCACATGGCTTGTTGGTCAGTGAAATATAATCAGAAAGGATGTGCATTACTTCCAGGCAGAAAGAACACACAGATCTCCTAATTCCCTGACTTGCCACAGTGCTCATGGAAGCATGAATCAAGATGGAACTTCCATCAACCTGGCTCACTTAATGTTTAAAGTTAGAATCTTTCAAACCCGAACAAAAATACTCAGGTTTTTTGTGTGCTGAGCAACTGAAATATTGGGCTATTTGTTATCACAGCATAAACTAGCCCATCCTGACTAATATAAGGAATGTATGAAGTTCAATCCAACAGAAGCTTAGGATACTTGCAAGGCAGTGGGGGGAGGACAGTGACAGATACACAGTTATATAATTACAGTGAAATGTGCAAAGTCCTCTAATCAAGTTTAACCTTCTCACTATAGAAAGATCTTGTATAGATCAACAATAAATTCCTTAGACCACAATAGATAAGGACAAAGAATAGTCACAGATGTTGATAAATGTAGAAAAATGTTAAACATTGATAATTAAATCACATGTAAATATAATGAGACAGTATTATTTGCCTTTAAATTTGGCAAAAATACTAAATATAATGGTATCTTCCTATGTGTTTGCAAACTTGAGAAATTTCTGGGGGACAGTGAGGCAATATTCATGAATGGCCTTAAATTTACTTTGACCAAGTAATACCTCTTTAAGAAATATTACTGTGCAGTTTTTACTAGTTGTTTCTTTTGTTTGAAAGTTACTAAAATAAATCAGAGATAGTGTGTCAAGCAAGGGTATTTATTGGGAGGATACTGAGTGAATCTGGGGACACTAGGAATGTTCAAAAGCCAAGCTTTGGGAAAAACAAGATACCAGAACAGCTTTGGGGATCTCATCAGCCAGAGATAATGGTCCTTCCTTCTAGAATGCTGCCAATCATGCGGCTTGGCTAGGAATAACACTCAAGTCTTTATGTCTCTCAGGTTAAAATTCCAAATTCCAAAAATAAATAAATCAGTTTGGGTCTTGTATACAACATTGCACCAATTAGTTATGGTCAGAAAGGCAGGATTCTGCAGCTTAAATATAAATATAGGGGACACATGTGGGTGGAGCAGATGGTTCCCAGAGACGAGATGAATCTTAAGGGAGTAATCAGGGGAACAAAGATTTGTAAGATGCTTACCCTAGGATTATTTATAGCAGCAGAGAAGAAGAAACCTCAATGTACAGTAGGAAAGGAAAGTTTCTGTAATTTATGATGAACTATTATTAAGCCAGTTAAAATTATGTTCATAAAGATTTCAATGATGTGAGAAAAGTGCAAACGATATAATAATCAAGTGAAACAATTTCTGTGAAAGTTTTAAAAATATCACAAAACCATCAAGATACAAATTGAGGTTTAATGTGAGTAGTAGTAAAGATTATAGAAAGTTAATGCTTTGATTTTAATATTTTCTTGATTTGTGTGAATTCCCTACAATGGTTACATGTAACTTTTATAATCAACAAATGAAACCATTTTAAAGAAGATGTACTTACTAGAGGCAGTGTTTTGTAGTGTGGAAACTCCAGAGTTAAACATTCTGTTTGTATTTTGGCTCTGCCACTTACCAGCTGAGCAATCTTGGTCACATGGATTGACCTCTTTTAGCCTGAGTTTTGTTCTTAAAATTGGAGAAAGAATAATTCTTACTGCCAGAGCATTAAGCATGTGTAACACACTCAGCCTGCTGCTGTGTCTCACATCTGATGAGAGGTAACTATTTTAATACCTGAAGAGCACAGATAAGAGACAACTAATCCTGACTGGGAGAGCAGGACGATGTGACATTTAAACTGGGTCTTCTTTCATTCATATTTCTTGAAATAGGTTGCTACTGTGAATTGGATTTTTTTGAAAGAAAGTTGGAGACAAGCCAAACCCATGAATATAAACATTCCCATAATGTATGGATCTTCTTCACCTTAAAATGAAATAGGTGGCTTCTGAGCTGTGCTCACATGGGAGGATCCATGGGTCTAAGCATGCAACTAAAAGGTCTAATTCTCCCTGTGTCCTCTGGGCCTTGGGCCTCTGCAGTGGGCTAAGCTAGACAAGCATCGATAAAAAGTCGAAACAGTGTGACCTCCAGCCTCCAAGGTAGGCAAACTATTCATTAGTCTTTCTTACTCTTGGCACAGGGTTGGCCTAGAGGCTGCAAAGTCAGGACTTTCTAGTGACTGCTCTCTTTACATAAGCGGTGGGATAATGAAGCTGTGTGGTGGGGATGTCCCATCCTCAGTCCTGTTTCTGCTTTCATGCTTCCCTCTGCTCCCTCCATATCTGTACCTAGAAATGAGAATGGGGTTCAGAATTGGAAGCTCTCTTATAAGACTCTTTTATTTATTTATTTATTTATTTATTTATTTTATTATTTTTTTTAGATTTTTTTTTTTTATTTGTTTATTTGAGAGAGAGAATGAAATAGAGAGAGCATGAAAGGGGGGAGGGCCAGAGGGAGAAGCAGACTCCCCGCTGAGCAGGGAGCCCGATGCGGGGCTCGATCCCAGGACTCCAGGATCATGACCTGAGCCGAAGGCAGTCGCTTAACCAACTGAGCCACCCAGGTGCCCAAGACTCTTTTTTTTAAATAGACAAATAGTTCTCATATATTTTCCACATAAGCCTTACTATTTCATTCTAAGTTTTTCTGAGCCTCAAGATACTTCAGATTATTTGTGGATAATGGGAAAAGCGGAGCCATATTAATAATTTAGAGGCCATAAGCATGGAAAAGAGTAATAATGCCCAGCTGCTGGTATTTATTTTTTAAAACACCCTAAGCCTTGAAAAATTATATTTCAAAGTAACACAAAACTCATGTACACTGAAATTAAAGGAGCTTTTTCTTTCACACTTTTTGTATTTTCTTTAAATAAAAAAACAACACTTTATTTAAATTCAATTAGCCAACATACAATGCATCCTTAGTTTCAGGTGTAGAGTTGAGTAATTCATCAGTTGTGTACAACACCCAGTGCTCATCCCAAGTGCCCTCCTTACTGCCCATCACCCAGTTACCCCACCCCTCCACCCACCGACCTCCAGCAACCTTTTTGTTTCCTATAGTGAAGAGTCTCTCATGGTTTGTCTCCCTCTCTGATTTCTTCCCATCCAGTTTTCCCTCCCTTCCCCTATGATCCTCTGCACTGTTTCTTATATTCCACATATGAGTAGGAAAAAAAAAGGGACTTAGAGGTATAACCTTTTCAATTTTAAAGACTTTTTATTTGGCAAAAATGGAAACGGTCACTCTACTTTTCCTTCTGAGAAATTAGCACAAAGATAGCATTTTTAAAACTTTTAAAGTAAAATGCTTAAAGGCTAAGCTGTGGATTTAAGGATGCACACTGGGTGATAAACCACAAAGAAACACAGGGATTTGATATCTGTGGAAGTCAACAATGGTTATTGTTGGAAGGGGAATAAGGTCCATGATTGAGATCAGGAGCCAAGAGGGGCTTCTGGGATGGCTGGCAAGGGCCTCTTTCTTGACCTGGTTGATGGCTACAAGAAACAACTCATTGAAGTATACATTTGTTTTGTGTTTGATTTGACAATAAGCATTTAAAAAATTTAAAAACCCACTTTATTGAGATATGACTGTCATACAAAAAGCTGTACATATTTAATGTATACAACTTGCTGGATTTGGAGGTAAGTATACACTTGTGAACCCATCACCTAATCTATGCCATCAACATCCATCACCTCCAAAATATTCTCCACCCTCTTTATTTATTATTATTTTCATGTGTGATAAAAACACTTAACATTATTTACACTTCTAGCAAATTTTTAAGTATATAACAGAGTATTGTGAACTGTAGGCACTGTGCAGGACAGTGGATCTCTTGGATGTACTCATCTCACATAACTAAAACTTTGTACCCTTTAACTTACACCTTCCTGTGTCCACCTCCCTCCAGGTCCTGGCAGCCACCATTCTGTTCTCTGCTTCTATGAGTCTGACTATTTTAGATTCTGTATATAAGTGGTATTATTTGTCCTTCTGTGTCTAGTTTATTTCACTTAGCATGATGTCCTCTAGGTTCATCTTTGTCACAAATGGCAGGATTTCTTCTTTTTAAGGCTGAATAATATTCCATTGTATGTATATACCACATTCTTGATCCATTCATCCATCAGTGGACATTTAGATTGCTTCCATGTTTAGTTATTGTGAATAATGCTGTAAAGAACATGGGAGTGCCAATATTTCTTCAAGAAACTGATTTCACTTCTTTTGGGAGTATACCCAGAAGTGGGATTGCTGGGTCATATGGTATTTCTACTTCTGATTTTTAGAGGAAACTCCATACTGTTTTTTGTAATGGCTGTACCAATTTACATTCCCACCAACAGTGTACCAGGGTTCCTGTTCCTCCATATCCTTGCTAACACTTACCTTTTTTTCTTTTAATAATTCTAGGGGCGCCTGGCTGGCTCAGTTGGTGGAGTGTGTGACTCAGATCTTGAGGTTGTGAGTTCGAGCCTCACGCTGCGTATAGAGATTAATAAAAAATAAATAAACTTTAAAAAACAATAATAGCCATTCTAATGGATATGAGGTGATATCTTATTGTAGTTATGATTTGCATGTCTCTGATGATTAGTGATGTTCAGCATCTTTTCATATACCTGTAGGTAATTTGTATATTTTTTGGAGCAATGTCTATTCAGGTTCTTTGCACATTTTTAAATGACATTATTTATGTTTTTTGCTATTGAATTATAGGAATTCATTATATACTCAGGGTGTTAACCCTTTATCCGGTATGGTTTGCAAATATTTTCTCCCATTCCATAGGTTACCATTTCACTTTGCTGATTGTTCCTTTTTCTATACAGAAGCTTTTTAGTTTGATGTAGTCTCACATATTTATTTTTCCTTTTGTTCCCTGTGCTTTCAGGGTCCTATCCCAGAAATCACTGCCAAGACCAATGTCAAGAAGCTTTTTCTTTAAATTTTTTTGTAGGAGTTTCATAGTTTCAGGTCTTACATGTAAGTCTTTAATAATTTTGAATTGATTTTCATGTATGGTGTAAAATAAGGGTCCAATTTCTTTTGCATGTGGATATCCAGTTTCCCAACACCATTTATTAAAAGAAACTATTCTTTTTCCATTATATGTTTTGGGTAACTTTGTCAGAGATTAGTTGACCAAATGCATATGGTTTGTTTCTCTGTTCTGTTCCATTGGTCTATGTGCTCATTTTTATGCCAATACCATACTACTTTGATTACTTTGTAATATAATTTGAAATCAAGAAGTTGCCTCCAGCTTTGTTCTTTTTCAAGATTGCTTTGACTATTTGGGGTCTTTTGTGGATCCACAAAAATTTTAGGACTGTTTTTCTATTTCTGTGAAAAAAATATATTGGAACTTTGATAGGGATTGCATTGAATCTGTGGATCACTTTTAGTAGTGTGGAATCTTAAAATTAATTCTTACAATCCAAGAACATGAGATAGCTTTTCATTTATTTGTGTCTTCTTCAATTTCTTTCATCAATGTCTTATGGATTTCACAAGTCTTTTACCTCCTTGATAAATTTGTTCCTTAGTATTCTATTGTTTTTGATGCTTTTGTATATGAGATTGCTTTAACTTTTCTTTCTGATAGTTCATTGTTAGTGTGTAAAAATGCTACTCATTCATTCATATTGATATTGTATCCTACAACTTTACTGACTGTATTAGTTCTAAGAGTTTTTTTTTGGTAGAGTATTAAGGATTTTTTTAAACATATGAGATCATGTTTTCTGCCAACAGAGACAGTTATTTTATTTTTTCCTTTCTGACTTGGATGCCTTTTATTTCTTTTTCTTACCTAATTGCTAGGACTTCAGTACTATGTTGAATGGAAGAGGTGAGAATGGGCACTCTTATTCCTGATCTTAGAAAAACTTCCACCTTTCACCCTTGAGCATGATGTTATCTTTGGCTTTGTCATATATGGCCTTTAGTATGCTGAGATATATTTCTTCTGTGCATAATTTGTTGACAGTTTTTGTCACAAATGGATGTTAATTTATCAAATACTTTTCTGCATCTATTGAGGTGATCATGTGGTTTTTAATCCTTAATTCTGTGAATGTGGTGTATCACATTGATTGATTTATGTATGTTCAGCCATCCTTGCATTTTAGGGACAAATCCCACTAGGTCATGTGTATAATCCCTTTAATGTGCTATTGAATTTGGTTTGCTAATATTTTTTGAGGATTTTTGTATCCATGCTCATCAGGGATATTGGCCTATAGTTTTGCTTTTTGTGGTGTCTTTGGCTGGCTTGGATGCCTTTGATCCTTCTGTTTTTTCAAATGACTAAAGAGGGATTGGTGTGAATTATTTAAATGGTAGATTTTGCCTGTGAAGCCATCTGCTCTTGGGATTTTATTTTTGGGGAGGATTTTGAAGACTTTCTTTTAGCACTCCTTGTAAGGCAGTTCTAGAGGTAACAAATTCCTTTGGTTTTTGTTTGGGAAAGTCTGTCTCTCCTTCATTTTTACAGGACAGTTTTGCTGGATATAGTATTCTTGGCTATCAGTTTTTTTCTTTGACACTTTGAATATGTCATCCCACTCTTTCCTTGCCTGCAAAGTTTCTGCTGAGCAATCTGCTGATGGTCTTCTGGGTTCTCATCTATGTCATGGGTTGCTTTTCCCTTGCTGCTTTCAAAATTTTCTCTTTTATCTTTGACTTTGATAATTTAATTGTAATAATTCTAAGTATAGACCTCTTTATGTTCAACCTATTTGAGGTCTTATGAGCTTCATGAATCTGGCTGTCTTTTTCCCTCCCTAGATTTTGGAAGTCTGCATCCATTATTTCCTTAAATAAGCTTTTTACTTCTTTCTCTTTCTCTTCTCCTTCTGAGACTCCCGTAATGCACAGTGTCTCATAAATCCTATAGTTTTCTTTACGTTTTTCATTCTTTTTCCCTTTTTCTTTTCTTTCTGTATACTATCAAATGACCTGTCTTCCAGTTCACTGATTCTTCTGCTTGATTGAGTTCAGTTTTGAAGCTCTCTAATGAATTTTTCAGTTCAGTCATTGTATTATTTAGCCCCAGGATTTCTGTTAGATTCATTCTTATGGTTTTTCTTTGTTGAACTTCTCATTTTGTTCATGTAGTTTTCCTGATAGTCGTTTGTCATTCTATGTTCTCATGTAGTTCACTGAGCTTATTTATAAGATGATTATTCTGTGTGTGTGTGCATATATATGTGTGTATATATATATATTTGAGAGAAAGAGAGCAGGGGAGGGGCAGAGGGAGAGGGAGAGAGAAAATCTTAATCTCTACGCTCAGTGTGGAGCTCGATGCAGGGCTCAGTCTCATGACCCTGAGATCATGACCTGAGCCAAAATCAAGAGTCAGACACTCAACTTATTGAGCCACCCAAGTGCTCCAAGATGATTATTTTGAATTATTTGTCAGGCAGTTTGTAGATCTCCATTTCTTTAGGGTCAATTTCTAGAACTCTGTTTTGCTCCTTTGGTGGTGTCATGTTTTCCTGATTCTTTGTGATCCTTCTAGCCTTGTGTTGGTGTCTGCACATTTGAATAAGCAGTCACCTCTTCCCCACCCAGGCCTGGTTTGTGGGGTACACTAGGGAGCCTGATACTGGGATTCACAGGTGGGTAGACCTGGGGTCAGGATCCACAAGTAAGCTTGTTCTTCCTTTCCCCCAAAGGAGAATTAGTGGGTCAACGGGATCTCTTTCAGCTCTGTGCTGTGCAGTGTTGTGAGTAAATGAAATTGTTCTTAACTTTTCAATGTGTCTTTTCTTGTTTCTGAACTCCATCAGGGTACTGTTACCTCACTTGAATTCCAAACTCAAATAAGTTATTTTTGTCTGTGGATGGTTCAGTGTTCATGTTGGGGTTGACAGCTGGGTCCTCCTGTTTTGCTATCATATTTTTCTGACTTTCTCTTTCCACCCCACTCCCTTTTTATTTTTTATTTTATTTTTTAAAAATATATATGTTACATATGCCCAATGGACCATTCAATACAGGTCTGGAAGAGAGATGATTTTGACTGGACTCCATACCATCTCCCATTCGAATACTCTTCAAATCATAGTTGTGGTAATAGCCTTAGAAATCATCTTGCCTAAACCTTTTCATTTTGCAAATATAGAAACAGACCCAGAGATGCTAAGTGGTTTGCCCAGGGCCTTACAGTTAGTATTAAAATCACGTCTTTAGGCATTTCATTGCCTAAAAAGTAAAAAGCAGCTAAGCTATATTTGGTTAGTTAGCTAATTTACATCTTAAAGATTTCTTGAAGCCTATAGCCAAAGTAGATCATGAGATTAGACAAAAGTAATTTACCTCATTACAGCTTCCTCTTTATTTTTCCTCTCTACCTCTAAGACAGTAGTTCTTAGTCCAAAATGCACATTGAAATCAACTGGGAGGGTTTTTTTGTTGTTTTTTTTTAAATAACAATACAAGGTCCCATTCTAGCCTATTAATTCAGAATCTCTGGGGATGGGCCCAGGCATAAGTTTTCTTTTTTTCTTTTTTCTTTAATTCCCCAGGTAATTCTAATTTGTAGCTAGCTTTGAGAACAGTTAGGCTAAGGGATTGTTACCTTGTTTTTGTTTTTATCCCCACATTTTTTCATGTTTGCCTCTCTTTTCCCCTTCTCTCTTTCTTATTCCCATTCTGTTTTCTGGTTACCTCTCCAATGGCTGTAATATAGAATTACAGTTTATTGTTAAATATTTGTTGCACATTTCTCACATATATTGATTTTTTTCCCTGCTTAGGCTTAATTTTTAAATCAGTGATTTGAATCATTTTTCTTCCCTTCAAACTATCTCTTTTCACCCTCCACTAAGCTTAATTAGATTGTTGTTACATGTAGCCTTCAATTAATTTATTTTCCTAGGTGAAATAGACCTCTGTAGAAGAAAAAAATTACATAACTATTGGGAATTTTGAAAGAGGTATTGTTTAATAATTACAAAAACATCCTTGACATTCTTGACTACCTTTTCTTTTCAGTACTCTTGATATTGCCTTGTTCTGGTCTCTGACCATGTCCTGACTGATCTTCCCTGGCTTCTGTTTCTCTTCCTGATCTAATAGCCACTTCTCTTCTCATTGTACACATTCCGCCTTGGTGATCTCACCTACTCACAGCTTCACTCTCTTGTCTCTCTCTCTTAATCTCACTGTCACTCTAACTTTTTATAAGTATTGGTTGAATAATCTCCATCTTTACCTCCTTTAGTTCTTCAAAATTAGTATAAATTCATCTTCTTTCTTTTACTTTCTTTCCCATCTCCACAAAAGTTTCTTTCTCCATTTATTGATGCACATAGTTGTCAACTTATGAGTTCATTTGTTTAAGTTCTACATAAGTATCAATTAACTATCTACAATATACCATGCACAGTGATAGGCCTGGGAAAGCAATTGTGGGAATTATATTATTATCAATAATAATTCATCCCTTCTCTCTCCTTGAGAAGTTTATGCAGACTGTTCATTGCTATGATTTACAGTGTGTTCTGTGCAAAGAATAATACTTCCCTGCTGCATTAACTTTTGGCTTGATTGGCCATGTGACATATTCTAGCCAAAGGAGTATGAGATGTGATGTATACCATAAGTGAGCAAATTTTTCAGAAAGTGTCACAAATTTGCCAGCACTCTAGCTCCTGACTTCTTCCCTGAGAGCAATATTCCCAGAGAGGGTCTACCTCTTCAGCCTAGGTTCTTGAATGAGGGACCTATGCAACAGAGCTGCCTCCTGGAGCAGAGCTGCAGCTGACTCACAATATACCTAGAATGTGAGCAAGAAATCAGTGATTAGAGAAAGCAGGTGGTGCTTTGGAGTTATTACAGTAGCTAAGTTGACTAACAGAGTGATGATGAATGAAATACTCTTCTTGTCATCAAGCGCTCAGTATTCAGTAGAGGATCTCCAGGATTTAGCTCTTCAGGCATTTTCATTTTTTTTTTTCCTTTTTCACTGCATCCCACTTTTAACAAAATTCAGTTCATCCTCTAGATTTAACATCCATGTTGTCAACTCCTTTTCACTATTTTCCATCCTCTCAATGATTGCAATAGCCCCTATTTGGTTTTCTGGCCCTTAACTGCTTCCTTCACTCAATTTTTTCTGATGAACCCCTGCCACTCTGTGTGTTGGTTATGAATCCATATTGCAGGTGATCAGAATTTCAACCCAAACAGACTTAAACAAGGGGGAGATCTATTTATGTAGTTCATGTAACAAAGTGTTGAGGTAGGAATGACTCAGGCATAGCATGTTCTAGTGGCTTAAACAATGCCAAGGACTTGGTTTCCCTACATCTTTTCCTCCTCGCTTTTTCTTAAAAAGAATCTTCATTGAGATGTTATTCACATACCATAAAATTCACTGTTGAAAATATACAATTAAATGGTTTTTAGTATAGTCACAGAATCTAGCAGCCATTTCCACCATCACTTTTTAGAACATTTTTCATCACCTCAAAAAACATCTCTATACTCTTTAGCTGTTACCCCCTAGTTCTCCACACCCTCTCCCTCGCATCCCTAAGCAACCACTAATTACTTTCTGTATCTCTAAATTTGCCTATTCTGGTCATTTCCTATAACTAGAATCATATGTGATTTTTTTTCTCATGGCTGGTTTCTTTCACTTAGAATATTTTTAAGGTTCATCCATATTATAGCATATATCAGTACTTCATTGGTTTTTTTTTTTTTTTTAAGTATTTCATTGTTTTTTGTGACTGAATAATATTCCCTTGCGTGGATATACCACATTTTGTTCTTCTCTTTGTTACTTGATAGACATTTGCATTGTTTCTATCTTTTGGCTATTATAAATACTATGAAATGAACAATTATGTATGTTTTTATATGAACATATGTTTTCAGTTTTCTTGGATATATACTAGGAGTGGAATTACTGGGTCATACAGTAACTATATGTATAACTATTTGAGGAAATGCCAGATTGTTTCTGAAGTAGCTGCATCATTTTACATTCCTACTAGTAGAGTATAAGGGTTCCAATTTCTCCACATTTTCACTAACAGTTTTTGTCTATCTTTATTACAGCCATCCTAGTGGGTAGGAAGTGGTGTGGTATTTTATCATGGTTTTGATTTGGACTTCCCTCATGGTTAATGATGTGAGCATTTTCATGGCTTGTTCACCATTTGTATAATCTTCTTTGAAGATAGATCTATTCAGATCATTTGTACATTTCTAAACTGAGTTTTCATTTTATTAATGAGTCATAATAGTTCTTTATATATCCTGGAAACAAGTTCCCTATCAGATATATGATTTGCAAATATTTTCTCCCTCTGCGTGGGTTGTTTTTAATTTTCATGATAGTGTCTTTTGAAGCATAATGGTTTTTAATTTTGATTAAGTCCAATTTATCTATTTTTTGTTTTGTCATTTGTGCTTTTGATGTCATATCTAAAAATCTGTTGTCAAATCTAAGGTCACACAGATTTACCCCTGTTTTCTTCTAAAAGTTTTACAGTTTCAGCTCTTACATTTAGGTCTTTGGTCTATTTTGAGTTAATTTTTGTACTGTATGAAGTGGGAGTCATTCCTCCACATGTGGCTATCAGCTGTTTCAACACCATTTGTTGAAAAGACTATTCTTTCCCCATTAAATAGTGTTGGCATTGCATTGAAACTGTGGATCAATTTGAGAGTCTAAATATTAATTCTTTGAATCCTTAAACATGGAGATATCTTTCCATTTATTCTGATCTTTTAAAATTTCTTTCAATGATGTTTATACCTTTCAGTGTGCCAATCTTGTACGTAAGCAATTTATTCCTAAGTATTTTACTCTTTTGATGCCAATGCAAATGGGATTGTTTTCTTAATTTCGATTTCTGGTTGTTTGTTGTTGGCACATAAAAATATAATTGATTTTTGTATATTGACCTATATCCTGCAATACTGTCAAACTCATTAATTAGTTCTAATAGTTTTTGTTCTTTTTTGATAGATTCCTTAGAATTTTCTAAATAGAAGATAATGTCATCAAGAAATAGTGATAGTTCTACTTTTCTTTTTCTAGATTTTCTTTCTTTATTTTTCTCTTTATTTTTCTTTTTCTTTCTCTTTCTTTCTTTCTCTTTCTTTCTTTCTTTCTTTCTTTCTTTCTTTCTTTCTTTCTTTCTTTTCCTTCTTTCCTTTCTTTTCTTTCCTTCTTTCCTTTCTTTTTTCCTTATTTCCTTTATTCTAGCCCAAAATGACCTGGTTATAACCCCTAGCACTGTGTTGAATAAAAGTGGTGATAGTAGACCTCCTTGTCTTGTTCCTAAAATTAGGGGGTAAACCTTCAATCTTTTTCCATTAAGCATGATATTAGCCATGGGTTTTTGCACATGCCCTTTGTCAGGTTTAGGAAGTTTCCTTCTATTCCCAGTTTTCTTGTTGTTTTGTTGTCTTTAATCATGAAATGGTGTGGGATTTTGCCAACCCTCGTGTGTTACCAGAGGGAATATTAAGTGGTGAAGCCACTTTGGAAAGCAGCCTGACAGTTCCTTAAAAAGTTAAACACAGAATTACCATATAGGACTCAGAAATTACATTCTTGGGTATAAATTCAAGGCAAATAAAAACATGTCCACACAAAAACTTCAATATTCATAACAACGTTATTCATTATAGTCAAAAGTGAAAATAATCATAGTGGCCATCAACTGATGAATGGATTAACAAAATCTGGTATACCCATCCAGTGGAATATTATTCAGTCATAAAAAGCAATGGAGTACTGGTATATGCTACAACATGGGTGAATCTTGAAAGCATGATGCTAGACACCAAAGACCACATACTGCATAATTCTTTTTATATGAAATATCCAGAGTAGGCATATAAAGAGAGGGAGAAAAATGGATTACTGGTTGCCAGGGTCTGGGGGGAAGAGGAATGGGAAGTGACTCTTATTGGGTATGGTGTTTCTTTTAGGGGTCGTGAAAATGTTCTGGAATTAAATAGTGGTGATGGTTGCACAACTTTGTGATATAATAAAAAATCATGGAATTGTATACTTTAAAAAGGGTGGATTTTATGTATGTGAATTACATTTCAACAAGAAAATTCTATACATACTCTAAGCTATATTAATCTTCTTCAGCATCCACCCCAATCTAATGTGTTCAGTTCTTCCTTTGAACTTTTAGGCAGAACTCTTTCATGGCGACCGCTATGGCCTTGTCATACAATTATTTGTGTGGCTTTCAGAGGTTTAAAGGGGGTATGTAGTGAAATGGGTATCACCTGTAGAGGCTGGCAACTTATCCACACAGGGATTGTCCAGGTAGCAAACTTGATGACTGCAGACAATTTGCTGTGGTCCAATCAGTGATTCCAGTGTCACTATCAAGAAATTCTATCTTGTCAGTGTTCCAGAGTCGGTCAAGCTTACACAATTTATAAACTCACAAGTGTACGAACATGAGACCAGAATGCTATTACATTAATTTTGATTGAGATCAACTGTCTGGTGGACTGGTCATACCAGTGCATGTTCTTCTTCTGGGTTTATACCAACTGGGGTAGCAAAAGCCAGAAATTTGCGTGGTGGGCATGTAATCAGAGCAATGCAGTGATTCAAAAGTGTGGCACAAAAGGCCCTCTAGTCAAAAGCAGCTTCCCAGCAGGGCTAAACTAGACAAGAGAATTGAATAGTGTTTATCTCTGTGGCTCTCCTTTATCCAAGAATCACCTGATTCTTACCCATCTTGCTATCTTAAATCCAGGAAACATTTCATCTCTAAGCTGCCTTTTTGCAGACTTCTGATCATCCCTTATGTACTGATTTTATAGTTTAAATCCTAGAGAGCAGTTTTTCAGTAGCCCTAGCTAACGCTCATTTTTTTTTCTCCATGAAACTGTAAGTTCCATAAGGCAAAGATTGACTAAGTCGTCTTTGTATCTACTATAGCATCTAACCTAGACTTGCTATATGTATGATTGAAATGAACTATAACTTGAGATAATTTACTATCTTCAAAACACATTGGTAGGACACCTGGGTGGCTCAGTTGGTTAAGCATCTGCCTTCGACTCAGGTCATGATCCCAGGTCCTGGGATCAAGTCCCGCATCCAGCTCCTTGCTCGGCAGGGAGCCTGCTTCTCCCTCTGTCTGCGGCTCCCCCTGCTTGTGCTCTCTCTCTCCTTCTCTCCCTGACAAATAAATAAATAAAATCTTCAAAAAAACCCAAACAACAACAACAAAAAACACATTGGTAATTTTCTTTTCTTTCACAGTGTTGTGTATGACAATAGCAGAAGTTTAAAATTCTGTCAGTGTGGCTAATGTCAGTTTCTGAAATTATATAGCAACTCTGTGTATTGAGTAGATTTCTTCTAAGTATTATTGGCATTGTTTTATGTGAAGTTGCTCAAATAATGATGCTTCAAAAATAGTTATTGCGGGGTGCCTGAGTGGCTCAGTTGGTTGGGCATCTGCCTTCAGCTCAGGTCATAACCTCAGGGTCCCAGGATGGAGCCCCGAGTTGGGCTCCCTGCTCAGTGAGGAGTCTGCTTCTCCCTCTATCCCTCCTCCCACTCATGTTCTCCCTCTCTTTCAAATAATAAATACATTAAAAATCTTAAAAAAATAGTTATTGCAAGTGTACTATGTTCTATTTCAGTAGTCCTCAAACGTAGGTGTGGATCGGAATCACCAGAAGAGCTTGCTAATGCACAGATTGCGAGGCCCCAACCTCAGGGCTTCTGTAGGCGTTGGGGCATAGCAATCTGTGTGTTAGACCTTCTTCAGTAGGTCTGGATGGGGACCCAGAATTTGCATTTCTAATAGGCTTGTTCTCAGGTGATGCCTATGCTACTGGTATGGACTAAGTACCCTTTGAGAACCACTGCTCTATTCATACTTCTTGGACTTCATTGTTTGAATTGGTGGCCTGAAGTGTGGTCTGTGGACCACAGCACTGGCAGTATCTGCCAGAGCTTTTTAGAATTCAGGGATCTTAGGCACCACCCATGACTTCTGAGTCAGAATCTGCATTGTAGCATGATCCCTCAGGTGATTAGTATGCAATCATTAAAATTAGAGAAACACTGATTTAGAGCACTGAGAGACGTGACAGAACAGACCAGACCAGAGAGAGGTTAAGTGAAAGATGTTCTAATGAAAAGTATCAGAAAACTACAGTGTGCTTGATTGTGCTTCTTTGAACTAAGCCAAGGGAGCAGAGAAACAAGGTGATTAAATCAGTTATGGTCCCAGCAGGACATGGATGGGACTACTCAAAAAGGAAATTAAAGAAACTTTAATGAAGACACTATTTGCAAAGATGTGGGCAGGTTCAAGCTAACCTATAATGGATGGTGAAGCATTTAGATATTAATAAAAGCAAAAAGCTGTTACCACCCTTAGCCCTGAAGGAGCAAGTAGAGGGACTGCTGGGGATAGAGGACAGACAAATATCCAGACCTCTTTTTATTTTCATTCTTCTTTTTTTTTTTAACAGAGCGAGAGCTCGCATGAGTGGGGGGAGGGGCAAAGGGAGAGGGAGAGAAAATCTTAAGCAGGCTCCACGCTCAGTAGGGAGCCCAACATGGGGCTCAATCTCACGACCCTGAGATCATGACCTGAGCCAAAATCAAGAGTCGGACACTTAACAGACTGAGCCACCCAGGTGCCCCTTTTTCTTTTCATTCTTTAGTATCCTCCACGTGCCTTTCATTGGCCAAATCCACTTAGAAACTAGAAGGCAAGGATGCGTAGCCCATATAGTCCCTAGAAGTCAGCCTCCTAATGAAACAGAGGAGAGTCCAGAAGGGTGGAGGGTTCCCCCTTAAAACAATCATATATTGTTCATGTACTAGTCAGACAAATCAGGTTGGTAGTTATACACCTCATTTTTTTTCCAAGAAAGTATATGGGGGAAGAGTCAATCATCTTGACATTGAAAATCGAAATATTTCCCTTATACCTTGCAACCCAAGAAAATGGCTAATGAACTCCACCAAAGAAAAAGTATCTAAGGCAACATGTAATGATAAATTAGTGACCAGGGGGTCAACTTGCTGCCCATGTTCATCTGCAGAGCTCATGTGGTAAGTTGAGGTCCTGCAGTGGAGAAATAAATAGGCACCTGATTGTATCAGTGACCCCAGGAACTGTGCAAAGGCTGGTTGGGGGTCGGGAGGGCTTTGTTGGGACAAGCATAAATGATCGAGGGTTCAAACCAGAACTCATATGGAAACGAGAGTAAATGGGGAAATTATTCTGTTGAATGATTAAAAAGTGTCTTAGTATAGATTAATCTTTTTTTTTAGCAGTTTTATTGAGGTATATAATTGATATAAAAAAACTACACATATTTAATGTGTGCACTTTGATGAGTTTAGACACATGCAAGCACCCGTGATACATCACCACAATCAAGGCAATGGAAATATCTAACACCTCCCTAAATTTCCTTGTGTCCTTTTGTGTTTGTGTGTGTGTGTGTGTGTTAAGAACATTTAATGTGAGACTTACCCTCAACAAATTTTAAAGTGCACAATACCATATTGTTAACTGTAAGCAGTATGTTGTACAACAGATATCTAGAACTTATTCATCCAGCATAACTGAAGCTTTATACCTATTGAACAACAATTCCCCATTTGCCCTACTCTCCAACCCCACTCCCCAGCCTCTGGCAACCACTGTTGTGTTCTTTGCTTCTGTGAGTTTGACTAGTTTAGATATCTCATATAAGTGGAATCATGTGACTAGCTTATTCTGTGACTAGCTTATTTCATAGCTTATAAAACTTATATATGAAGTTTTCCAGGTTCATCCATGTTGTCATATATGTCCGGATTTCCTTCTTTTGTTCAGGATGAATAATTTCCAGTATATGTATGTATCACATTTTATTTATGTATTCATCTGAACATGGACACTTGGATTATTTCTATATGCGGTCGTAAATTAGCATGGATTCTCTTGAAAGCTGATACTCTATGTGCTGCTTATCCTAGGTCAGAGCTTCTCAAATCTTAATAAGTGCATATAAATTGCCTGGGGATCTTGTTAAAATACATCTTCTCATTCAGTAGATCTGGAGTAGGACCTGAGATTTTACATTTTTAGCAAGTTCCCTGGTGATATTGATGCTACAGGCTGTAGGAACACATGTTAAGTAGCAAGGTCCTAAGGTACAGAAAATTAAGAGCAATCCTAATTCCACTGAAATTGGAATGTTGCTGTCTTTGGTTTTGCAGAATGGGTAGTAAATTAAAGAATATCCATGAAAGGAAGAGAGGATGGCTTATGGAGGCAATAAAATATCATGAGTTTCTTGTAGTTCCTAACTCATTCTCCTTCTTTAACCCCCAGGACAAAGCTATAGAGTTCTTTTTATTTCAGCTATTTTATTCTCAATTTTTTATATTCAACAATTATACTGTTTTAGTTCTTAACATTAGCTTCATAGCCCTTTGACATATTTACCCTATCAACAGCCCCTTCAATCTCTAAATGAGTTTAGTTTCACCCTATTACAGATGTTGAAACAAGAGTCACAGTTCTGACTGGATTTGTGTTTCATACTTCCTTGAAATTGGCTTCTCATGTACATAAGTCTAACATGAGACAGGGAAAGAAGTAAATTTGATTCCACTGATTTTTGAATTTATTTCTATCCCTTTAAGCAGAAGGCATAATGGCAATCTATAAAATGGCATCACCGAACATCCCCATAGACATAGAATCCTTGGAAGTCAGTCATCACCGTGGTCTGGTGGCATAGACAAAAAGTAAAAACTGTGGGTAAAGGATTTAAACGAGTTGTAGATCCATTGGCAGTGAATCAATCAACCAAAACTCACTGAGCATCCAGTATATGCCTTTCATTGTGGCAGATGTTATGAGAATATAGAAAAAACAAGGATTCTGCATCTAGAAGATAACAACATCAGAGGAAAAGTCAACATGTGAAACAATAATAAATTGTGACTGGTCAGGGAGGACTCTGTCATCTCAAGTTGGTGCTATACTATACACCACCTATAAAACAAAATAAAATAAAACAAAAAGGACATCCCAGCACTGATTCACAATTTCAGACATGAAGTACTTACCCCTCAAAACTCATTCCTTCTGCTCTCAGTTATCAGTTTTACAAATTCATTCTGTTCTTCCTTTGCTACTCTCCTGGTTGTGAGTTATCTCCCCAATCCCAATTTTAGATTAATCTGGGCTCCTTTCAACCCTTTTGGTTCTCCACCCCCCTGTAATGCCTCAGGCTACCCTGACTAACCCCTTGTCCCTGGAGACCATCCCATCTCATGGTCAGGGCTCCTACAGGGTAGACCCAAGGCAATGAGTGCACTACATAGAAGTGATATTGGGGTTGTTCCTTGAAGAAAAGAGTTTGTAAAGTAAAATGTTGGAGAGAGAGTTGATGGTAGAGGTAAGTGTGGTTTTTAAGCAGTGACAATGGTAAGGAATATGTTGCAAAGACAGGTAATAATATCAGATATATGCCAGTGTAGAATGGGAAATAACATTGACAAGCCATTCAGAAAGTTCCATGGTGTGATCTTTCTACTATGGAACTTTACCAGTTGCTTTTCTCTATGTTTTGAGGCCACTGAGTACAGTCCAGCTTGCAGTGAAGTTCTGTGCAGAATAAACCCCTAATCTGACTGGCATCAGATTCTGCTTTGAAGCAGATGTGACCCTGACTTTATGTCCTGAGGATTCTCAAGAATGGGAAAGCCCTAGTTATTTCCAAGCCTAAAAATTTCCTTAGACTGTCTATAAGACCCGTAGGTCTTAAGGTGATATTAATACTATTTGGGACATCAAGCAGGCATTGACATAGAATTAGATTAAAGAGACTGCAAATGTTTTACTAAAATATTATAATTTGGGTCACAGATCCTTATGTCCTTTTGGACCTTTGTTTCCTCAGAACACCACTCAGATAACTGTCAGGGAAAGAGACTAATAGTCTAGCAATAAGATTCAAATTTAAAATGGAATACTACTAAAATGTCATATTGTCCAATACACTAGGGCAAAATAAGCCCAGAACATTTGGTTCATATGGAAACCAAAAAAAAAAAAAAAAAAAAACAGAGACAAATCCATGCAGTGACCCATGGAGAGTTGACACATGCTGATGCTCTGCATCCATCATTTTGGGGAGAACTCCCAGGTTGATTCTATACATAGTTCAGCAGAAGCCACATCTGTTCTCTTTCACCAAGATGTAACTGTGCTCTGGCTTGATCAGCTGTCTCAAGACTTTAAGGGCCTTTTGTCCTTTCCCAATATAAATAGCAAGGCAAGGCCTTTCGACTTCACTTTGGAACACTATCAAATCCCAACAGGTGTCGGCCTTTGCTGACCTCTGGGGCCTTTCCCCTTTCAGGGAAGGGACTGTCTACTCTTCCCAAAAGGAATAGCCCCACAGCCTGACACCATAGGATGACAGCTGGTCTCCTCTCACCACACATGCCAACAAGGAGGAGAGCTCAGGAGAGACAGCCAAGAATACATGGCGCAAGCCGCTCCTCCTCATAAACCACCCTAATGGGTGGGAAGAAAAAAAAAGAAAACAGAACTGCGAAAATCTTGTTTTCTGTGAATGCAATTACTGTATGTGTAAAAGATTTGGAAAGCCAGAGCTTGTCATCAGAAAAGAAATTACGTAGAGTTAAAGGTAATGTCTTTCGAACATGGTAAATAAAAATGTGAATCAAAGTTGTTCAAATCAAAGCTATTTTCATAGGGAAGGACTGAAGATGATGATGCTCGATGTCTTATTATTATTATCATTTTGGCCATGAGGCATTGGCTCTCAAATTAAGATTGCCAGATTATACAAATAAAGAAGAGGATGCTAGTTAAATTTTAACTTCAGGAGAACAATGAAAAATTTTTGTATAAATATGTTTCCGGCAATATTTGAGACATACTTATACCAAGGAGTTTGTTGTGAACCTGAAATGTGAATTTAACTGGGTGTTTTGTATTTTTCCTGATCATTTGACTCCAAAGCCAGCAATCTGTTTCCCTTCCCAATTCCCAGTTATTCTCCTCCTAAGACCAACAGAGGCACCCCCAAGCCGAATGCAACTGCTTTCCAAGTTTTTGAGAGAAATGGGAAACCTCAGGCCTCAATTGCATAACTGGGTTGGACTATCTAATGCTGCTCCCATCTTTCTGCTCACTTCAATTTTAATACAAGTTTAAGGAATCATTTGTTTTAGAATACCTTAGAAATAACTGCTTTGTCTGAAGAACTGACAAGTATATTAAATAAAGTTTAATTTAATTTGACTAATATTTGTCTCACGCTGGATCAAGCATGATCTGGAAGGAGAGGGGCTGGTGAGGTCGTCTGTCAGGAATGTTCTGCTTATTCTTCTGCTGGACTATGGAATTACACTCAATACAAAAAAGAATAGATCCGTGTGGCCTGCCATTCAGCTCTGTTAAATAAACACTCAATGCTCACTGTGTACCATCTGCTGGACTAGATGCTGAAGATGTAGAAATGGATAAGCAAGCCATTGCCCCCAAGTGCTGACTCTCTTGTAGGAGGTACATAATGAGGGAAAGATGACTTTATTTGTTAGCATCAGGGAAGGTTTCACAGAAGACATGATGGAAACAGCAAATCTCTTTCTTAGGGAGAGTGTATCAGGGACCAGAAATTCTTGGAACACATAAGAGCTAGCCTATTTTTATGGGATTTCTCTAACCTTGCTAGTCCTCCTCTATGCACTTGTGAGGTTATTTGCTTCATTCTATGAGAAACACTTGTATTTCCTGCATGATAGTAGTATTTATTGCCAAATTTTAGAAAGGTAACATAAAGTTGTTACTATGGGGCAGGAATCCATAGCGTTAAGAGTTGGTGAACTTTTAGAAATTATATATAAACATTTATAGGTAATATAAATTTTTCTACGGAAGTGGGATTTATAGTTTTTTAAAATTCTCTAATTGTCCCATGACCTCCCAAAAGTTAAAAACATCTGTCACAAAGAAATCAATAGGATGTTCTTCCAAAAAAACGCATCTCATTATAATCATAAATTTACTTTGAGAATCAACTTCCTGCAGAACTGTTATTACAAGCCTTGAAGAAAAATAAGAAGAGGCACTATGCTTGTGTAAATGTAATCTCAAGGTATGGAGAAAAAAAAAATGAGGACATGCGATCCAAGTATTTATTATAGAATCATACTGCAGAAGGTTTTCTGAGAGGTTTTCTCTTCCATTGAAACTGAACTTTGGGGCTCCTGGGTGGCTCAGTTGGTTAAGTAACTGCCTTCGGCTCAGGTCATGATCCTGGAGTCCTGGGATCGAGTTCCGCATGGGGTTCCCTGCTCGGCAGGGAGTCTCCTTCTCCCTCTGACCCTCTCCCATCTTGTGCTCTCTCTCTCTCAAATAAATAAATAAAATCTTTAAAAAAAAAAAGAAAAAGAAACTGAACTTTGGCTCACCAGTGAGGATCTCCCTGGCTCCATGAATTTCCAGGTAGAAGAATGTCTCAACATTTTCTACATTTAAAATACTCATATAAGTAGACTCTTCAGACCAAGGCTTAATAAAATTTGGAGCAGGCCCCTTATATATACTCAGATCCACCTTTTCTTTTTCTTTTATTCTTTCACATTTTCTTCATAATCTGTTTGTAAGAGAATATTTATTGACTATTTTGTCATTACAACAGCTCTATGAAGCATTAGAATTTTTTTTTTTTTAAAGATTATTTATTTATTTGACAGAGGCCCAGCGAGAGAGGGAACACAAGCAGGGGGAGTGGGAGAGGGAGAAGCAGGCCTCCCACCGAGCAGGGAGCCCGATCCGGGGGCTCAATCCCAGGACCCTGGGATCATGACCTGAGCCAAAGGCAGATGCTTAATGACTGGGCCACCCAGGCGCCCCAGCATTAGATTTTTTAATTCCCATTTATACAGGGAGATACTGAGACCCAACAAAGTTCCTTACCTATATCAGGACAGCTAGAAAGGATTTCTGAGTATAGGTTGCCAGACGAGAATGGCAGTGGGCGGGTATGCAGTCAAGTGGACAGGTCCACGGTGAACAGAGGAGCTGAAGGGAATTGTGTTCCATTTGGTGAGGCCACTTACCTGGATGATCTTTGAATTTGTAGGTCTCCTAACCAGGCCACCATTATCCCATGATACACTGACTCGAAATTACTGTTTTTAGTGCTTTTCATTTTATATGTGCTTTTTTAGCACTGATTTAGTGCTTTTCATTTTATATGTTACTGAATGTAAATGTTATAATTAAAAACAGTATAATTTTGTGTACAATGCAATAATGGAACATATTATCATGGTGTTTCCTGGACTTCAGATATTTGACAAGATAATCACTCTGTGGAGCCAAGTGAATCAAAGAGGTAGTGATTTTATTCTGGTTGAATGATGTAGTTTAGATGAAAACAAAACTAGCAGATAAAGATGAGATCAAGCATTTATCCAGTAGATATTGCAGTTTGCTAATTTATTCTGGTCCAACATTAGATGCTTGTGCAAAGGCCACTAATATCAATTCCCATGTGCTTGTCTACATTTCCCAGCCTCCCTTGCAGTTAAATGGGGCCATATGCCTGGCATATGTCATGTGTTGCTTCCAGATTGAGGCATTTAAAAGCCATGGTGCTACCACCATCCCTTTAATATCCTACTCTCGTAACTTTGGAGGCAAAAAGCTCAGAATGAGATAGCTATGAGAGAGAGAAAGGCCGCCCAGTCCACACTGGGCTTTCGAAGAGTGAGAAGTAAACATTTGATGTGTCTAGTCTCTGAAATTTGGGGAGTTGGTCTCTCACAGTTGCCCTTAGAGTATAGTTACAGACCAGCAGTATCAGCCTACCCTGGAAGCTTATTAGAATTTTAGTATCTCTTTCTCTACCCCCATGATACTAACCAGGGTCTATATATTAACAAGATCTTGGGGTGATTAATACACATATTAATTTGAGAAGCCCTGTTGTAAACTTTACCAGAAATTCTGGTAATGTGGACTAGTGCTATTCAGGTCTGGGAATTCCAGACTTGCTTTAACACCAAAGTCAATAGCATAGATTGTTAAAAGCACAGAGATAGGAGACCTACTGGATATGAATCTCTAGAGGTGAGCCCAGAAGTCCTCATTTACTAATGAATTCTATAAATCTTCAGAGTTTAGTAGACATTCCATGAAGAGGCCCTAGAACTTATCTGTAGAGTTGATGGAATTAATCATTTTTGTCACTTGCTTTCTGATCTTGAGATGCAAAGTGACTCTCCTCTTTTCTTAGCCCCAGAAACTCTGGGAAGCAGAGTAGTTAAGCAGTGGGGAGGGTGCAGTATGCGTGGCCTCAATTGGCACTACCTTTTCCAATTAACGGCTTTCCTCAGCCCTTTCTGGGCTAAACATGTCTTTGAATTTTAAAAGACCCTGCAGCTGTCTCCACGAGCAGCTTCCTTATCAGAATGAGACAGCTCCATTTCCATTTGTGTGCAGACATCAAAATACTGGCTTTTCCCTTCTTTATTTTCGCCTCTCTTCCTCGAAGGCTGAAACCGCAGTAAAAAGGAAGCATTGTAATCCAGTAAACTCACCAAAGAACCTGAGAGGGCCACTTCATGAAACAGCAAGAGTCCCTCTTTTTAAGCTTCTCACTGGGATGACTGTTATTTTGCAAATCATCTCAAAAAAATCCTGTCTCCTTGAACTAGATCGGCAGCCTTCAGATCCCCGCGTACCTCCTCTTGGCTCACAGCCTTCTGTCTATACATGCTCTGTAAGCACGTAACACAACAGGAAAATCTTTAAATAAAGGTTTTGCATAGCCATTTTCTCATGACAATAACAATTTCAAATGACCAAAAAACCCTCATTTCTTAATAGCATGGTACATCAAAGACTCATCCAAGATGGGGGCACAGCTGAGCGGGCATTGCCTGATTTCATGGAGGCTCTGAGCCATGTTTAGAACAGAGTATTTCCAACAAGAACATAAGCTATGAAAGCTGATGAAGATGTGTCATTTACTTCAAGGACCTTGGGACATGGAACGTGGCTGGGGATGAGGAAGAAGCAGAAGTCAACACAGTTCTGGCCTTGAGGGGAGAGGGAGGAGGAAGAAAAGGGGTGGGATGTAGGAAGTGGAAGGATGGGATCCTGAGGGGAGAGAGAAAGGGAGCAATGTTGAAAACCGGTACCATCTTACATGGATTAAGAAGCAAATCCTTCTCGTGGAGACAAACAAACCATAAAACAACAACAAAAACAACCCATGATTTGCTTTTCAGTACCCATAGGGTAGATACACACCAAGCAAATTGGGTGGAAGATAAATAAAAATGTGTTTCAATTCAAACTGGTTAATAATTGGTTAATATCGGTGTGGGGCAGTGGTGGTGTTAACAGGTTTCTATGTAGATCTCACCTTAAATGATCATTTATTTCTCTTACTCAGGATAATTGAACACGTAAACTATTTAATGAAGGCAAAGTTATGAACTATGCCTCCACAAAGTATAGTTCTCCGTAAGAATTCTATCTCTGTCTCTTCCTCTCTCTCCACCCTCTCTGGTGACTTTTGGGTTTTGTAGCTCAGCTCATTTCAGCTCAGATTCTTCTCTGACCTGGAGTCCCTCTAAACTGAGGTCGTCTTTGGCTCTGTTTTTCTTCTCTTTCTTTAAATTACTTTTGCGTGTTCTACCTTGCCCTCCTGGCTGTGTTTTCCCTTCTTACCATCTGTTCCTCCCTGGAGGCAACATTTCTTGCCTTCCTTGAAAGTGTTTTAAACAGCTGATCCAGAGCTGCCACCTAGTGCTTCTATATAGGGCCCAAGAGGGGCCTAATCGTTTTGCAGGAGAAAATGTGAATCTGGACTCCCTCCATGAGCAGTGCTGAATTTCTCGGAACTCACTGTGGAATGAACAGGGAGTCCTGTGAGCCATCAAAGGCAGATACAAAATAGTTCTTCTCTCACAGAGAAATTCCTGGGTTAGAAGCTCAAAGACAGGGTTCATCAAAACCTGGCAGCTACCAGTATAAGAGAAACCATGAGGTTGAAACCGCAGAGAACTTGATTTTCAGAATGAAGGATAACCAGACCTGCGTAAGAAAGGCAGCAAGTTAATCAGGAGATGCAAGATGGAAATGCGTTACTGATCACCCGTAGGAAGATAGCTAAAATGAGTCACAAGAGTCTTGATTTCCAGTTCTGTGATGAGAAGGAGGGAAGAAAGAAAGGGAGGGAGGAAGGGAGGAAGGAGGGAAAGTAAATAAAATGAAAAGATATGATAAACCCAACTTGGGCAGAAAAGAGTTAGTATTAGCAGGCCTGAGACTGCTATCCTATCAAAGTCCTGCTTAAGAGGTTGGCCCTTGGCAGGAGTCTGGGAATTTGGAATTTTGGAAGCTTCTCATAATTTCCTGATAGGAAAGCCTCACTATGCCTAAACTGTTTGTGAAAATGATGCAGTTTATGTTGAATGCCTGTGTGCTTTGTGGAAGTCTGGATTTTGGTCCATGCTCAGTAGAGGGAGCCTATGTGACCTTGGGCTCTGAGTCTCTAATGGACTTTCCTGAGAGAGGATTTCAGTGTGTTGTCACAGTTCCTTGGGGGAGAAACTGTGTAACACCACACTGGGAGAGGATTTTTAGAAGCTTGAGCCTTATTTTTCTCTGGTCTTGATCCCATGCACCTTTTTCTTTTCCTGATTTCTTTTTTCATCCTCTTATTATAATAAATTGTAGCTCCAAGTACAACTATATGCTGAGTCCTGTGAGTCCTCCTAGCAAATCATTGAACCTGGCACTGGTCTTTGGGGACCCATGACACATTGCCCTTCTGCCATCATTTAATTCCTTCAATTTTAAAAACTATGTATTGACTTTATAAACGACCCATGACAAATTTTGATTCATCTTTTCTGTACCCACTAATTTCAAGTTTGTTTGAAAAATGAGGTCAAAATAAATAGTCTTTTGAAATGTTTAGAAGGTGAGACCGGTGGGGAATGTTAATGTTCTTTAGATTATATACAACTAATTAATTCACAATCAAAATGTTATAGAAATCCAAACGAGAAGCAGGTCAGAGCAGAGTCAGAAATTTGAGTGTGAGGTTTGGCTCTACTATCTGATTACTCTGTGACTTTATAAAAGTTAACTTTTCTGAGCTTAAGTTTTTTCTTCTTCTTCTTCTTCTTTTTTTTAATCTGTGAAAAGGGAATGGTACTACCCACTTGTTTTGGGGAGTTAACTTGAAACAATTTATGTAATATATTTTACACAGTCTGCCTGGTGCATCTTAAGTGCTTGATGAGTGGTGTAAGTATCTGTTGTCAATGAACAATGCAGCAGGAACAACTCAAAAGATGTCAAGCTCACTTCTGGGACAATCTGAGAAGCAGACACCAACAGCTGACTGGACATTGGAGGCTCTCGTCACATCTAGAGCAGCCCCAAGAGGTATCATTTTTTTTTAATTAATTAATTTATTTATTTATTTACATTATGTTCAATTAGCCAGCATATAGTACATCATTAGTTTTTGAAGTAGTGTTCAACAACTCATTAGTTGCGTATAACACCCAGTGCTCATCACCACACGTGCCCTCCGTAATACCCATCACCCAGTTACCCCATCCCCCACCCCCCTCCCTTCTGTAACCCTCAGTTTGGTTCCCGGAGTCCAGAATCTCTCATAGTTTGTCTCCCTTTCTGATTTCTTCCCATTCAGTTTTCCCTCCCTTCCCCTGTGGTCCTCCATGCTATTCCTTATGTTCCACATATGAGTGAAGCCATATGATAATTGACTTTCTCTGCTTGACTTATTTCACTTAGCATAATCCCCTCCAGTTCCATCCATGTCGATGCAAATGGTGGGTATTCATCCTTTCTGATGGCTGAGTAATATTCCATCGTATATATGTACCACATCTTCTTTATCCATTTGTCTGTTGAAGGGCATCTCGGCTACTTCCACAGTTTGGCTATGGTGGACACTGCTGCTGTGAACATTGGGGCACATGTGCCCCTTCTTTTCACTATGTCTGTATCTTTGGGGTAAATACCTAGTAGTGCAATTGCTGGGTTAAAGGGTAACTCTGTTTTTAATGTCTTGAGGAACCTCCATACTGTTTTCCGGAGTTGCTGTACCAGCTCGCATTCCCACCAATAGCGTAAGAGGGTTACCCTTTCTCCACATCCTCGCCAACACTTGTTGTTTCCTGTCTTGTTAATTTTTACCATTCTAACTGATGTAAGGTGGTATCTCATTGTAGTTTTGATTTGTATTTCCCTGATGGCTAATGATGTTAAACATTTTTTCATATGTCTGTTAACCGTTTGTATGTCTTCTTTGGAGAAGTGTCTGTTCATGTCTTCTGCCCATTTATTGACTGGATTATTTGTTTTTTGGGTGTTGAGTTTGAGAAGTTCTTTATAGATCTTGGATATCAGCCTTTTGTCTGTAGTGTCATTTGCAAATATCTTCTCCCATTCTGTGGGTTGCTTCTTAGTTTTGTTGACTGTTTCCTTTGCTGTGCAAAAGCTTTTTATCTTAAGTCCCAAAAGTCCGTTTTTGCTTTTGTTTCCCTTGCCTTTGGAGATGTGTCTTGAAAGAAGTCACTGTGGCCAATGTTGAAGAGGTTGCTGCCTATGTTCTCCTCTAGGATTTTGATGGATTCCTGTCTCACATTTAGGTTTTTCATCCATTTTGAGTGTATCTTTGTATATGGTATAAGAGAATGGTCTAGTTTCATTCTTCTGAGGTGTCATTTTAAAACCATTCTTACCTACCTGGGGGTAAGCTCCCACCTCACAGACCTCCAACCAAGTGCTCCTTGTGCCCACTCCCAGTCTCTCCTGCATGATCTCTGTCTCTTGTGCTACTTGCAGGGACAAGGGGGACTTTTGAGGTTTCCTTAAATCCTTTCCCTGAGCTTCAGTAGTGCCATGACCCAGGGAGTATAAAGTGATCAAGGTAGAAAGACACATGGTCCTCTCTCTGTTTGTTTCACCCCACCTGCCCTGGAAAAGGCACTTCTCTGAACTTCAGTATACCTCACTATAAAATAGATTAATTAAAAATATCAACTCTCTGTCACCTCACTTGACACTTGTTGAGAAAGAAGACTTCAGAAAATGTTGGTAAAAGTGCTTTGGAAATTGTAAAGTACTATACAGAGGATCACTTGGGGCCTGCTCTGGGATTTTTCTAGGGTGGCCGTAAAAACCATTATCCATGGTTGTTTGAGTATTTGGCAGAGGAAAGTGACAGGAGCCTGGGACTTATTGCCAAAGGAGATACCATGCTATGATGTTAGTCTTAAAATATAAAGATATATATAAAATAAAATAAAAAAATATAAATTGAGTCCTGGGTATTTACTTAGATGCCACAGAGTCTGACAAAAATTAGATCCCCCTCTAGCTTGAGCTGGAGTAATGGATAAGGAAACCATTGCTTTGGTATTTAATTGCAATAACTGGTATCAGTCCTTTTTTTTTTTTTTTTTTTGTACAATGAAGCGGCACAATTATTTGGGATTGATTTATTGCTTTGTTGTGAAAACTTGTTTTGCATTGATTTTTTTTCCCTTCAGTGCTCTTCTTCACTAATTGATTGATTTGATTGTTAGAGCTTTGACTGCATCTCAGAAGATGGATTGGAATAATTATTGCAGCCTGCTGGTTAATCATTCTGCCACACAATTACTGCTGCTATTGTGCTCTGCACCAGCGCTTTATTAGCTGTAGTAATTGTAGTGAAGTTTAATAATTTAATAACACACTAGGAGATGACAACTTGGTCATTATGTAGGGGCACTTCTGTGGAACCTGCAAGCTCCTGGACAAGTGAAAGGGCCAGTCGTGTTTCTCCTGTTTGGTGACCTTTTAAGAGGTGCTTGAACTTTCTCCTTCTTCTGGACAGCTATGGCCCAAACTGCCCAATCTGGAGAGGTGGAATGGGCCTTCCATAACTCAGGGGACACCCAATTGTTAAGGAGCCTGAGCCTACGTAACTGTTATACCTTCCTGAAGTGCTGCCCCCAAGCCTTGGAATTACGTGGATGCTACACAGGAAGAACAGAATACTGTTCCTTGTTCATTGTAGCTCACGATACTTTTTGATAAGCCTGAAAAGCTCCTTCCCCCAGGTTCTTTTTTCTTTGAAATCAGAAGCAGCAAAGCAAGATAATCTGCAGAAGTAAATGTAACAGTTTCACATGGTGAGGTGAAGCATCCTTTTTCCTCCCCTCCCCTGGCTACACCAAATTGGGCGAATTCTCCCTCCCACCCCTGCAAGCGTGCACAGAACTCGCCCTCTCCACCTCCCTGGGAGGAGAGACCGTAACAAATGCCAGATGCTGCTCTGGATTGATCTGTTTCAAAACCCAACATGGGCTCCCCATCCTACTTCAGCTGCACATGAACCACGTGCTAAGTTATTCACTCAGTGTTATCCTTCCCATATAATGAAGACAGCCACACTTGTTTGTGAAGATATTTGAGATTCTCATAAAAGAGCATTGTTTGGTGTTAAGTTGTATTAATAGCTCTGTCAGTGTTGCCTAGATTGGAACCAAAACACTTGGGAAGCTAATTCTGATTTCCTACTTTGTTTTCTACTTTAATCACAATTTCGGCATCTACTAAATCAGGTGGGGACAAAACAGGTTTTAAAAAGCATTTGCTATAATTCTTTCCCTTCTATCTCCCTTTTCCTGTCTCTCTGTCTCTCTGTTTCTCCCCACCACCCCCGCCCCCTGCCACACACACCACTGACTTCACTACTTATTCCTATTATCTTTCATGTTAATATCCTGGATTTTGGAGCTTATAATTTGGACAAGTGATAATCTACACACCGTGAGGAGATAAGCTGTCCAGATTTGATTTGACATTCATAACTATACAGTTTCTGTCCTTATTTTGTTTATTTGATTTTTTGACATTGAGGTATAAGAAAATATTGGGATATAAGAACCTTTATGTAAAATCCTCTCTAATGACTTATGCTTAGAAGAAATTAATTTTGCAGAATTTTTGCAATTACAGTTTCTTTTGTTATTTTTGTTAAGCTTAAGAATTCTTTGCCAGTCCAGCTATACCTGTATATCAAGGAACCATGTTGGCTGATGGACAAGTTGGTAAATTTGCAAACAAATGCCAGACAGAGACCTGGCAGCAGTCCCTAATATGACAGCAAGCCTTCTCTGTTTCAGTAGAGCACGCTGACAGGTTAAGGAGAGACACCTATGTCTGAAGAAACCTAATCTTTACTATCTTTTCTTCAATGGCGACTTCAGGCACAGATAGATCTTGCTGTGATTTTGCAAGGTGGGAAAGAGGATGCAACCCTGTTTGACTATTAGAAAATCAATAACAGCTAACTTCTGTGAAGTGAGCTACCATCTCCTGACTTCTTGCACTTCTACCGATCTTCAGAAAATATGTCTGATTCAAGTTGTTTCCAGGAAAGCATAACAGATTCTTTGTCTTATGAGTTGAGTGAGAAGAAGCTAGGACCCTGTAGTCCTTTTTTCATCAAATGTGTAATTTTAGTAGAAACTTAAGACATAAGGATTTTTTGATCTGCTTCAATAGAACTTAAGTACTATCCATTTTGTACAGATACCATATACTTTGGGTATTTAGTTTGTGTAGAATCATCCATAGCACTCCATCAATTTTATCAATTCCAATAATAATAACAGTGCTATGGTAGGCTGAATAATGGCTCCCCAAATTATCCAAGTCCCCATCTCTGGAATTATGAATGTTACCTTATGTGGCAAAAGAGACTTTGCAGATGGGATTAAATTAGGGGTCTCGAGATTGGAAGATTATTTTGGGTACACCAGCTGGACCCTAAATGTACTCACCAGTGTCCTTATAAGGAGCAGGCAGAGGGAGACTTGACACAGTAGAGGAGGCCATGTGAAGGAAGCAGAGAAGCAGAAGCAGAGAGGGATGCCACACCTCTGGCTTTGAAGATGGAGGATGGAGCAATGAACTTAGAAACACAGCCAGTCAATGGAAGGTAGAAAAGATAAGGAAACAGATTCTCCACTAGAGCATCCAGAGACTGTGTGGCCCTATCAACACCTTGAGTTCAGCCCAGTGAAACTGCTGGCCTCCAGAACTATATGAGAATAAGTCCATGTTGTTTTTAGGCACCAAGTTTATGGTAATTTGTTATGGCACCCATAAGAAACTAAGACAGGTGGTATCGTGTGTTGACCATTTGCTGTTTTACTTACTTGCTGTTTTCTTTCCTTATAGTCAAGAACTGTGCTAAATATTCCACATGAGTCTTTTATAATTTTATACTCACAAATCAAGGTAAGGTAGGTATTAAAATTATTCTCATTTTACAGATGAGGAAACTGAGGCTCAGAGAAGAGCTGGGATTAACCCCATATCTTTCTGACCCCAAAACTGCTTCTCTGAACCTGTACAGGGAAGATGTGTCCCTCAGGTGTTAATATTTCAGGGGGAAACCACTGCTGATTCCAGAGGTAGCTGTTCCATTAAAACCCTGTCATGTTAGGGACAAAGCTCCTGATGTCTAAGAGAGCAAATCAAAATGATCCTGCATTCCTTCTTCAAACATATTTTGAGTACAGAAAGATGACATAGAGTCCCTATCATCTTGCAACTGACAGTTCTGTGGGGGAAAAACAGATAAGCAGATTCAAAGTTAAGTCTTTCATAAAGGTAATTTTAGGCATGTGCTTATGGTGGTAATGCTACTGGTATTAAGCTGGGGTGGGTAACAGAAAAGTCTTCCAGAGGCAGTGACATTGAGTTGAACCTTGAAGGAGGTATAGGAATTGTCTAGGTAGGAGAAGGTCTTCAAGGCCTTCCAGGTAGAGAGAATAGCACACTCTTAGGCCCTGGGGAAATGGAAACCATGGAGCCTTGAGCAAATTGTGAGGCACTTGTTGTGGCAGTAAGTATTGCATTTGGTGAGAAGAGAGGGTACGGTAGGTAGGCTGGTGATGTGAGAAGAAACTAGAAAGGAGGTCAGGAGCCAGAGGTCACAGAGACCCTTGAAAGCATCCCTTCCCACTGTCTCCTTTTCCTCAGATCATACTCTCTCTTAACTCATTTCAGTCTGTGCTCTCCTTCCATTATTAGTTCATCTCACCATCTCTTCCACTGATGACCTCCATGCCACTACATCTAAGGGATGTTTTCCAAACCTCATCCTATTTGAGCTTTTATGAAGAGTGTGACCTGAAGACCATTCTCCCTCTTGAAATGTTCTCTTCCTTCTCACGTCTGTGATACCATGTGACACCTCTGGCTGCTCCTCCTCAGGCTTCCTTATGAGTCCCTACTCCTCCACCCAACCCTTAAATGTTGAGCCTCTCCAAGGCTCAGTCCGTGGTTCCTCTTCTTTCCTCACCTTACTCTCTTATTCTTCAGACTAGATCAGGCTCTTCTGCTATCTGCTTTCACAACACTGAACCTCTTTCATCATAACACCCCAGTTTGTACTTTTGTACAAAACCTGTGATGATTAATGTCTCCATCATACATCCTCACGAGAGACTGTAAACCTAGGAAAGTGGACAGTATTTGATTTTACTCATCATTTCGTAGAATGATGTTTGGCTTCACGTACACACTCATCAAATACTGGTTAAATAGATGAGTGAATGGACTCGTATCTTAGTTGAGAAGAACCACTGAGGCATCTCAACTAGGTCAGATTTGCATTTGAGATAAAACCCCCCGCTGTGGTGTACAGAATAGGTAAAAGACAGACTGGAGGTAGTTAGAAAGTATTGTGATAATCCAAGTAAGAAATACTGAGGAAGCAGCTGTGGAGAGGGAGAGAGAAGACATATTTGAGAACTAATTATGAACTAGAACTTATAGAACTTGGTGACCAACTGACTGCGAGGATGAAGGGAAAAAGGGAAGACAAGAATTGTACCTATAGATTAATGGCTTAGTGACTGGCTATGTGGTTATGCAATTTGGTGAGATAGACACTATATGGGGGGAGGAGCTCTTTGTAGATTAAATGAATTTAGATTTAGGAATATTAAATTTGGAATGCCTATAGTGGACATATCCCCGGATTTTGGAATGTGGGTCTGGCACTCAGAAGAGGAGGTATAAATTAAAAAGAAATGTGGATTTGTATTCATTTTCCCTTCTCACTGATTTTTTCTTTTGTTGTCCCAAAGCAGATATCAAATAGTTGAAATGAAATGAATGGTTGATTGATTTCCTGCTTCCTTTCAAAAAGGAATTGAAGTACAAAAAGCAGCAGTATGGGGCATGGTTAAATACCTTCTGTTGGGAGAGAAATTTTCATCCTAACTCTGTTACGAGAAAGCCAGTGTAGCCCCTCTTTTCACCATGAAGATGAATGCATGGGTCTCTTGGTAGAAGGATGGTTTATAGTAAGAAGTTCAGCCTCAAGCAGGTTTGTTGAGACCTGGCTGGAAGAGGTTTATTCACACAATATATCTGAGTATTTTCTAAAAATGGTATTAAAAAAGCTGTTGGGGCGCCTGGGTGGCTCAGTCGTTAAGCGTCTGCCTTCGGCTCAGGTCATGATCCCAGGGTCCTGGGATCGAGCCCCACATCGGGCTCCCTGCTCAGCGGGAAGCCTGCTTCTCCCTCTCCCACTCCCCCTGCTTGTGTTCCCTCTCTCGCTGTCTCTCTCTCTCTCTCTCTCTCTGTCAAATGAATAAATAAAATCTTTAAAAAAAAAAAGCTGTTATTCATAACATGGGTTTTGCAGTTTTAGCATTTAGCTTTTACTGGGGGAAGATGGGGGTGCTCTGATATGGGCTGCAAGAAAATGAGCTAAAAGAAGAAAAGAGCAAGTCCATCTTCTGCTAATGAACTCTCTCCATATTCTGGTGAGATTCACAAACAAGGCTCAGTGGGTCTAGGTGCATTTGTAATAAGCTACCATTGCTGACTAATCTCAGTAAGTAGAATTGGAAATGAACTTAAACAGAAAACTTCAAATCTATCCATCCACAAATCCTGGCCCAAACTCTTCAAGGCAGGATGGTCTTGAATGGTCCTATATCTGCATGCTGACTTTCTTTTGTCCTCATATCCAGCTATGAAGTTATGTCAACTGGATTAGATCCATAAGTGTCCAGATCTTGGTCCCTATTTTAGTGCCCCCTGAATAAATGTCAGTATAAAGATGTTTTTATCTAGTATTATAAGCTATAGTGACATAGGATGCTAAGGATTTGAATTCTAGAATAGGTAAACATTAGAGGTAAGATTGATCCATCAGGATGAAGGGAGAGGTTGAAAGTGCTCTCCACTCTTTATTAGATTCCCTCTACCCCCTCTGCACTGTAGCCATAGGGATTAGGGTACTTATGACAATGGACTGGAAAATGAGATGGGATTTCTGAGAAAAGACTTAAGTTACTGTAAATTTTGGAGTTCATTATATGTTGTTTAAGCCCTTCTCAGCTTAGCTTCGATTGGATCTTTTTTTTTTTTTTTTTTAATTTACTCTCCCAGCATGGCAGCTACCATGTTGCCAATAAAAACCCTTAATATCCTGTGGCCCAGTAGTCCTTCTTCTAATGTATGATACTCCAGGATACCATGAAGCATAGCAGCAGGGGACATGACGCATCCTTGTCTCTGAAGCAGTCATGCCCTTTGAAGGACAGTTTGGGTGAATTTAAAAGCCCTTTCTTAGGCTAGGTATGTCTAGGGATCCTTCACCACTGTGGCATCTAATAAAAATATCTAATAAAAAAAATGTGCGGACTGAAATGTAAAAGCTAGCATCGGTGATGGGTATTAAGGAGGGCACGTATTGCAATGAGCACTGGGTGTTACACGCAAATAATGAATCATGGAACACTACATCAAAAACTAATGAAGTACTGTATGGTGACTAACACAACATAATAAAAATAAATAAACTATAAAAAATAAAAAAAAACAAAAGCTAACATCAAATGGCATGCGAAGTCACAAGTCTGAAATAAAGGAACTGACATTGGTCCCTTTAAAACTACCCATGGGTTGGATGGAGAGAGTGAAGTTGCTTCACATGATGACACTTTGTGACATCTCCTGCTTGTGGTGGTGTTCACTGTCATTTTCTTTTAACTCTAAAATACTTGAGATTCAAAATTATCAATAGTTCTGTGAGCATTGCAATTGGCTGATTTCCTTCATTCCTACTCTGCAAAAGCTTAGGAACTACTGTTGGCTACTGCTTCCCTATGTGTCCCTTAAGCTGTAGTCAGAGAGAAATATGTGGTAGTTGCTTGAATATGTCCTCTCACATAATGTATTCTATGCCTTTTTGTTCAGTTTAGGGAAATCCTGGCTAAAAGCATATATATATATATATATTAGATTATATATGGGAGTGAGTAAAGAAGTCAGTACATCAAGAATAGCCAGTAGAAAGATATTTAATAAATTCCTATTTATTTTCTATACAATGCACCATTAAGTAAAAAAAAAAAAAAAGTGGGCACTATCTATACTAGTTTCTTGGCCCTATTGCTATTGAGGCATCTTTTGCTTCAATAATCTGAATAGTAAAGACTTTCCCTATTATAAGAGTAAAAAGATCTCCCATGATCCAGCCCTTTGGAACCCACCTGCTTATAACAGGCCTGAGGTGGGTGACTTCCTTTTATACTCAAAATGGTTAACAGTGATAATATTGAATTATAACTTTTTCTTTCTCACTTGGGGCATGGGGAAGTGGGCTTTATCTAGTCCTTGTCAGAAATATTACAAAGTAGCAACCCTGCAAAAATGTTCACTGTAATATTCAAAATAAAAATCGCAGGGCATCTCCTATTTTGCTGTCTCATACCGTAACTATCTTGGGGATGGAAAAACCCAACTTCTCCTAGTTTATCTATTTCCCAGGTATTATAGGTTGAATTGTGTCCCCACAAAAGGTATATTGAAGCCCTAACTCCCGGCACATGTGTATGTGACCTTATTTGGACATAGGGTCCTTGCAGATGTAATCAAGTTAAGATGAAGTAATTAGAGTGAATACTAATACAATATGACTAGTGTCCTTATAAGAAGAGGGAAATACCATGTGAAGACAGACGCACATAGGGGAATACCATTGATAACAGAGGGAGAGGTTGAAGTGGTGTGACAGTAGGCTAAGGAACGCCAGGAATCAATGGCCACCCACCAGAAACCAGGAAGAGGCAAGGCAGAGTCTCAGGAGGGAGCACGGCCCTGTTGATATCTTGATTTTGGACTTCTGTCTGCCAGACTGTGAGAAAGTAAATTTGTGTTTTTGTCAGCCACTCAGTTTGTGGCACTTTGTTATGGCAGCCCTAGGAAACTGATATACCATGTGAAGGAAAGATTATCACTTGACAAATAGCAAGAAGCCACAATACAGGATATTTCAGGGATCTCTTAAACATTCTACCCTCCAATTCATCCTAGTTCTTGGGGAACAATGGGTATAATACTCCTTAAGGCATCGTAAAATCTTGTATTAGGCCATTGTCCAAGCAACAAAATGAAAGAAGAGGGCTGGCATTTATCTGACCTGGAACAGCCTGGGATTGATAAAATGATGATATTCAGTGTGACATATATGAGTGTCCATAACTTCTAGGCAACCTACCATACAAAGGCTAATTTATATAATATATTATCTTTATTGATGGATTTGCTTAATTTCTGAAGATAATTCATCTTCATCTTATATTAGTTTTTTCTGTATAGTGTCAGATAAGATTACTTCCTTTCAGTGTGATCTGTATCAAAGTAACTACTCCAGTCCATCTCAGCTCATTGGATGATCTAAGAATGGTAATTCTGGCCTGTGTGAGTTTTAACCCAATACTCCTGAACGGAATATTTTCTTGGCTTGGCTTGGCTTGGAGGCCAGAGCCCTCATGTGAGTACTAACAGTAACATTAGTTGGTTTAAGCTAAACTGACACTTGTAATTTATCAACTAACATTAGATTTGTCTAAGCTTTTTTTCAAGTGTCAGAGAACATTTTTAAGAACCTGTAATAAATAAAACACCAGAGTTGAGCCAGAAAAAAAGAATACCCTTGGTGTAGTGGTAGCTAGAAATGGGACAGTTAGGAGGGTAATACAATTGATTGTAGAACACAAATGAACTGACACTTCTGACATGGTATTGAATAACTTCCAGTCTCAATTCTTAACACAATTTAGACTCTATAAATAAAATTATTCCATGCAGTTGAACACAAAATGTTTTCTATTTATAATTTTATTTTACTTCATCATTTTATTTTTAAAACCACTTAATTGAGGGACACCTGGGTGGCTCAGTCGGTTAAGTGTCTGCCTTCAGCTCGGGTCATGATCCCAGGGTCCTGGGATCGAGTCCCATGTCTGGTTCCCTGCTCAGCGGGGAGCCTGCTTCTCCTTCTGCCTGCAGCTCGCCCTGCTTGTGCTCTCTCTCTCTCTCTGTCTGGCAAATGAATAAATAAAATCTTTTTAAAAAATAAAAAAATAAAACCACTTAATTGAGATATGATTGACATATAAAAAGCTGTACCTAATTAATGTATATAATGATGAGCTTGGGCATAAATATATGTCCACGAAACCTTCATCATTATCAAAGCCGTAGACATATCCACCACCTTCCAAAGTTTGCTCCTGCCCCTTTATTACTAATTAATTAATTTTTTGGTGGTAAGAACACTTAACATAGTATCTGCTCTTTTAGAAAATTTTAAGTATACAGTACAGTATTGCGAGCTATTGGCACTATGCTGTATAGCAGTATATCCCCAGAACTTACTTTGCATGATGGAAACTTTGTGCCTTGGGACTATCACTTTCTCATTTACCTCCTCTCTACACTCCTTGGCAATCACCATTCCACTGTCTGCTTTTATGAGTTTGACTATTTTAGGTTCCACATGCAAGTGAGATTATATAGTATTTGCCTTTTTGTGTTTGGCTTATTTCACTTAACGTACTGGCCTCCACATCCATCCATGTTGTTGCAAATGGCAGGATTTCTTTCTTTTTAAGGCTGAATAATATTCCATTGCATGTATATACCACATTTTTTAATCCATTTATTCATGGATTGATTGACAATTAGATTGTTTCCATATCTTGGCTATTGTGAATAATGTTGAAGTGAACATGAGATTACAGGTATCTCATCAAGATCCTACTTTTATTTCCTTTGGATAAATACCCAGAAGTGGTACCGCTGGATCACAATAATAATTCTATTTTTAACTTTTTGAGGAAGTTCCATACTGTTTTCCATAGTGACCGTACCAATTTTCATTCCCACCAGCAGTATACCTGGGTTCCCTTTTCTTCACATATTTGCCAACACTTCATATCTATTTTTTTTATAATAGTCATCCTGACAGGTGCAAAGTGAGATCTCATTGTGGTTTGGATTTGTATTTCCCTGATGATAAGTCATGTTGAGCATACTTTGGCCATTTGTACTATTAATTCTTTGGAGAAATGTCTGTTCATATCCTTTGCCTGCTTTTTAATCAGGTTATTTTTTGAGTTGTAGGAGTTATTTCTATATTTTGAGTATTAACCCTTTATCACATAAATGGTTTGCAAATATTTTCTCCCATTCCAGAGATTGCCTTTTTATTTTCTTGATTGTTTCTGTTGCTGTGCAGAAGCTTTTTAGTTTGATGTAATCCCACTTATTTATTTTTACTTTTTTGGTTCGTGCTTTTGGTGCCAGATCCAAGAAATCATTGCCAAGACGAATGACACGAAGCTTTTCTTCTATGTCTTTTTCTCGGAATTTTACAGTTTCAGGTCTTACGTGTAAGTTGAGTTGATACTTGTGTATGATATAAGATAAAGGTCCAATTCCATTCTTTTGCATGTGGATACCTGATTCTCACAATGATGTTTATTGAAGAGAGTACTTTTTCCCCATTTTGTATTCTTGGCACTTTTATCAAAGATTAGTTGACATATATGTGTGAGTTTATGTCTGCGCTCTCTCTTCTGTTTTGCTGGTTTGTGTGTTCTTTTTCATGCCAGGCCCTGGCCTGGTGCTGAGATGGGCCTGATGCCTAGGTCCTATTTCTCCATCTTGTTCTGTTTAAATGCACAGATATAATCTGTCTCTTACTACCTCTCTAGTAGCAATTCTTCCTATATAGACTCAGAAATTATATATCAGAACTCATTAGCCTGCATTCTACTTTCCTAAGCACATTTTAAAATTTTAACAATAATTTCTACTCAATCTTCAACTTGAGCTTTTTGAGCAGTTGCAGCACAGTGGAAGTCTGTTTCCCTCAGTGGCTCATTCTTGTGCACTTTGTGCCCTGGCTTCAGAAATATAATTAAATATTTTATGGTCTCGGAGTACTTTGCTCTAACCACCCAAAAGTCAAGATTTAAGCAGAAGCTTAATGCAGTCCATCTTCTCACTTTATATTTTCAAAGTCCTTCTGCTAGAAAGGCTCAAAGGGCCATACCCTAGTCCACAGAGTCCTCCAATTATATTAGATTCATTGTTCTGAACTTGAAGTATGAGAAGGAGTTTCTTTGAGACCTGTATTACCCAGGGTGACAGTGAAATGAAAAGACTGCCTGAATACTATTTAAAGATTTATTTTATACTCTATTTTGCTGGAGGTGCTCCATTATACTTTGTCTATACAATACAATCTATATCTAATGTGGACAAATTATGTCTATACAACAATGTTCTAGGCTGGTTTAGGAGATGTACACACAAACTATGTTTAGCATTTGTTTTAATGTATTGATCGCATTCTTTGATTACTATAATAGGACAGTTTGATCTTTTCTGTAGTTGGATATGTTCTCACATAGCCTAGCCTCATAGATATTCTTCAAGTGTATAATTTTGTAATTTTATAAATCAGAGCCCCCTGGCTGGTCTCCATACACATTACACTGTGGCATAGGAGATGTGTACCTATTCCAAGAGATTCTGGGTCAAATTTTTTTTATAGGCTAGAATGCCCCATTAATACCATACATGTAACTATTTAACCAGTTTTTGGTAGGTTGGAATAATAAACTATGACTTAAGTAAGCCTTATCAAGATATTTGTGAACCTTTCTCAAAAATATGCATTTCAGAGAATTGCAACTAATAGAGCATGTAATATTTAAGTTCCTGTGATAATTGTTTATTTAAAAATGAAAATTTGTGATTTAATGTTTTATTAGAGGGTTGAGAGAAAGAGAGATATCTGACTATTTCTCCTATCTAAAATGAAACGATGGGGGCACCTGGGTGGCTCAGTCGTTAGGCGTCTGCCTTCAGCTGGGGTCATGGTCCCAGGGTCCTGGGATTGAGCCCCGCGTTGGGCTCCCTGCTCTGCGGGAAGCCTGCTTCTCCCTCTCCCACTCCCCCTGCTTGTGTTCCTTCTCTTGCTGTCTCTCTGTCAAATAAATAAATAAAGTCTTTAAAAAAATAAAATAAAATGAGATGATGGACTTAGTATGGATGTTTCACTGCCAATTGTACCTGCCTTAGAGAAGTTATACCGAGGGCCAATGTATTTTCTCTCCTTGAAACACATGTCTAGTTTTGAGAAAAGTTTGGAGAGCCACATCTACTCTAATATATAAAAGAGGGAGATATATACTGAGTAGAAGGCTGGAATCAAAGTGCTGATACCTGAATGTAGAGCAATATTTTTTAATGTTAAGACAAAAGGGAATAGAATAACACTGGACTAGGCTCTCATTCTGTTGGTAACTTTAAATGTCTGCCTTACAGCATTTAGAAAAATGCCTATTTAGAAAAACAAAACAAAACAAAAATTAAGTCTAATCAGAGAGAGAAGCCATTTCGAAATTGGCAAGTATTTACATACACATACACAGTATCGTCTTTCTTGGTATGCCCTCCCTCTTCCTTCCAGAGCCGGCAGCATCCACATGGCTAATTGCTTTTAAGATTCCAGTCAAATATGACCCTACCATGAGGCATTTTCCAAAGTTAAAATGTTTTTCCAACAGGGTTCTCATTGGATCCTGCATGCATCTTTCCAATAACCTTGATTGCTTGTTTTTATTATGGTGTCTACACATGGCTTGAGATTTGTGTGGTAAATGAATGAGTCAAGCTTATCAAGTACTCTTTGAAGGCCATGTGATTGGACGGGTGGTGGGGGAGGCACCTCACTTTAGAATCACTTAACATTGTCACATGATGAATCAAATTATAGAATACATCCGAGCTTAAATTTTATTTTATTTTATTTTATTTTATTTTTTTAAAGATTTTATTTATTTATTTGAGAGAGAGAGAATGAGAGACAGAGAGCACGAGAGGGAAGAGGGTCAGAGGGAGAAGCAGACCCCCCGCTGAGCAGGGAGCCCGACGCGGGACTCAATCCCAGGACTCCAGGATCATGACCTGAGCTGAAGGCAGTCGCTTAACCAACTGAGCCACCCAGGTGCCCCCGAGCTTAAATTTTAAACAGACACTATCACTTTCAGCAAAAGTGGGAATCAACAGGAATGACTCTACCAAAGACTTTGTAGGAGCAGAATAGGAAAAAAGATATTCTTTCATAAGCAGGAAGAATATTGTTCGTGGAATGACTATGATTATTTTTTCCATTCATCTACATAACGCCGTGTCTTGGCCGCATGCTTTCCAATGGGCCTTGACGCTGGCTTCTCCGTGTTTCCTCTCTGTGTAATGTGGTCTCCCCCCAGGTCAAATTATCTGCTGCAGGGAGGCTCTCATGCTCTTTATGGCAGCATTTGCATATTTTTTTCATTTCCATAGAAACATCTTCACTGACTCAGAACCGCCTCTGTCCTCTTAAGACAGAGATATTTATCTTTCAAACAGTGAGCTATGTGTGACATAAGACGGACAGGACTGCTTCCCTGTAGGCCTCACCTTGTAAGACTCTCCTTTTTAGAGGAATTTATGATGGTCTGCCTTTAGGTTATTTATTTATATTTTGCTCCATGACCGCTTTTCCAGTAATGAGTTTAAATATAGGCAACATAAACCCATCTGGAAATAAAATTATGCACTAGCTTCACGACAAAAGATAATTACATTATAATCAAGCTGTCATTTTTGGAGATAGTAGAAGATGAAGCATGCTATAAACTGACATGTAGAGTGTATAGATTGTTCTTTCAAATAGTCTCCACAGCGGCTGGGACCACAAAGATTCCTAGTGCATAATATCAGACTTTGTAACTGGAAATTTTCTGGGAGTGGCCAAACATTTAGTTTCTGAGAGTAATGGCTACTAACACTCAGAGGGCTAACGGCTGGGATCAGAATTTCTGTGCTCTGGCTTAGACCTCAGCTTGGCTCCACTAAAACCACTTGGGTTGTGTCCAGTTTCCAAGCCTGAGCCTTCATTTTATCATTTTGTGAAACTTGTCTTTATTCTTTGGTTGTTCTTTTATTTAGGTTGATAGGAGCTTGACACTGGGATCTTTCTGACATGTTTAAACAGAATGTGGAGAGTTGGCTGACATGGCAGAAACTGGTATTTTTAGGAAAAAGAAAAGACTGTCATTGAAGTTACTTTTCACCACTCTGAGTTCAAGTTGTCTTTTGCAACGTGAGATGGGTCACTGATTTTTCATGGATGGGAGAACTTTTCTTCTTCCTTGAGCTCTAGATAGGCACTCTGATAAAAGGATGCAGACTACCTCCAGCCATGTATTTGGCTAGGCCATCGGGAAAGGAAGAACAGCATAACTGAGATGGGAATGGAACAGAACACTTGCCAGAAAAGGCATGCCTAATACTTGTCCTCTGTCACTGCTTCCGCCACAGTAGAGAGTCCATCATCTCAAAGCAAATATACTACCCAAAGTGTCCCAGGAAAGTAGGCTTCTAGACACCACCATTTCCCAAAGGGATTGGAGAACGCCTAAACTAGGACAGCATGATGCCATTGACCTCCTGGGACTCCGTAAGCCCTTGGCCACTGCCGACTGAAGAGTCATTGACTTTAAGTCACTTCTTTGTGTTTCCCAGCTTCTCTGAACCCTAAGCACTGATTTTGTCAATCTGTACTCAACTTCCCCACCCTTAACCCTCACCCTTATTCCTTGGGGAATCCTGAAGAAGGCCAGCAGTACCTTACTGCTCCAGGTGTGGTCTTCAGACCATCAGTATCAGCATCATCTGGGAGTTTGTTAGAAATGCAGAATATGAACCCAGTTTCACATCTCCCCAGAATCAGAATCTGCATTTTCACAAGATTGTAATTTATATACACATCGAAGTTTGAGATGCATTATAATTAGTAGGTTCAATCTTTTTTGTGCAAAATATTTGATTCAGTGGATCCTGGAAACACAGTCTATAAGTAAGCAATCTATAGATCCTGTGAGAATTAATGATGGAATGATATACAAAACCTTAACTGAAAACAAAATGAGAATGAACAGAATGGCTGTGAAGAGTATGATTTGCCTTGTGGTTTCTTCATCATCAGGTATAGACTAGGATCCATCAGAAAATCAGGGGAAAGAAAGAAGGTAGGAAGGAAGGAAGACCCATCTGTCCTTCCTCCAGAAGGAAACTTCTCTTTTAAAGTGAAATTTTATAAACATCACAGAGAAACATTGTCATGTGTGGGACATCTGATTCTATGTTTGCCAAAGATCAGATATGGGTCTGTCTTAGACTCTGCTGAAAGAAATTATACAACATATTAATGCGTTGTGGAAATCTTTCCTTAAGCTGGCTCCACACATTAACCTTGAACATGATGTTTCAGAGGGTTAAAATAGGCAGGAAGTTAAAGAAAGCGAACAATTTAATTAGAAAATGGGCAAGAGACCTGAACACACATTTCATTGAAGAAAATATACTGATGGAAAACAAGTAAATAAAAAAGTGTTCAACATCATTAGCCATCAGGGAAATATAAATTAAAACAATGATGAAATGTCACTACAATGCACCTATCAGAATGACTAAAATTAAAAAGAAAAAAAAAAAAGTAACAACACAAAATGCTGACCAAAATGTGGATGATGAGAATGTAAAATGGTATAGCCACTCTGGAAAACAGTTTGGAAATTTCTTTTTTTTTTTTTTAAAGATTTTATTTATTTATTTGAGACAGAGAGAATGAGAGAGAGAGAGCACATGAGATGGGGGAGGGTCAGAGGGAGAAGCAGGCTCCCCGCCGAGCAGGGAGCCCGATGCGGGACTCGATCCAGGGACTCCAGGATCATGACCTGAGCCGAAGGCAGTCGCTTAACCAACTGAGCCACCCAGGCGCCCCAGTTTGGAAATTTCTTAAAAGCTAAACATATACTTCTCATAAAACCCATGATCAATGCCACCCTAGGCATTTATCCCAGAGAAATGAAAACTTCATGCTTAAAATCTGGCCCTACTGAGACCCAGTGTACCTACCAGGAAAGGGGGCAGGTAGGGTGTCTGGCCTACCCCTCTCTAGCTTTATTTCTACCTATTAAAGTTCTGCCCATCTTTAAAAAACATAAAGTAAAATAGGGATGAAGGACAGAGTCATACATACGTGCTCTCCACTGGAGAAGCTACCAGAATTAAGGTTTCTATATTAACACTGAATGGCAAGCAACATTGCTGAGAAATAGGATTTTGATTACTGTTTGGTATTCATCAATGTCTTTTTCTATTTTAGTAATCTATATTGAGGTTTGGGTTGTAATGAAAAATAAACTGAAATGATAAAAGGGAAAGAGGGAGGCAGATTGGGTGAGGTAAGAATGTGAGATTTGAAAGCAAAGTCATTTAGACTGAAAGAAGTCCAAGGCAACACTCAGTGATTAAATACCCACCCCCCACACACTTACCTATAGAAATAGATTGTGTGCTAACCCCACGCCTCAGATCGTGGAACATATCATTGAGTTATGGGCAGGGTCCTGACGCTGTCTCAGGGTCCCGTCCCGATTTCTCTTCTCTCTGACATCTCTCCCCTTTGGGAATACTATGAAATAATAATATCTAATGTTTATTGTGCACTTACTATATTTCAGACCTTGATTTTAACACTTTGTGTGTATTAAATCATTTGTACCCAAGTACAAGAGAGGTTTCAGAACCTGTGGTCTTAACCACTGATTTGTTCAGCTGGTCTAGACAGGCTACATGAGAATATATTGTGAGATTTGGTTAGGATCATGGTTACAGGGGAGAAACGAGACAGGGTAGGGAGTATAGTATACTAACAAGCTGGATTCAGCCTGCTCCCCTGGCTATGTGGAGCCCAAATCCAATAAAAACCAACTAGAGGAACTTTTCAAATAACTCCATCTCTGGTTTATTCTAAATAAGGCCCAGGGAAGCCACATTTACATGGATGGGTTCAATAGTAGGCAAGCTGGAACTAAAGAGGTACAATAGTGGTTAAGAGAAATGAATCAGATGTGGGTTCAGATCCATGTCCATCACTGGCCACCAATGAGACTCCTCTGCCTCTGTTTCCTCATTTGTCAAATGCGGCATCCATGTCATAAACCTGTGGTAGAGATTAAATTAGTTAATAATCAATTCTTGAAACATGACAAGCATTTAGTGTTAATTAATATAAATATTGTTATTATGCAAAGCAGGAAATATGCCCAATTTATGTTTGAATTTGAATTTAGTCTGTTTTCAGTTACAGACATAAGTCCTAGCTCTACCATTTACTGAACCTATGAACAAACCCCCTGAACTTTAGCTTCCTCTTCTTTTAAGTGGTGATAATACCTACTCCATAAAGTAAGAATAAAAAGAGATAACATATATAAATTACCTGGCACACAAGTGAGCACCTAAATATTATTAAAAAAATCAAAGCATACAACAATAGCTAATATTCTTCATGTGTCAGCTCCAGATACTCAACTAATTAGATAAGACACTTATCAGGATAATTGAATAAATTTTATTTTTGGACCTCATTAAACTAAAAGTCCCTTTCTGTCTTATAAATTGAACTTTTGGAAGATGATCCATTTGAATTGCAATTAGATAGCAGTCGTCTAAATAATTAAACAATAGGGTATCTATGTATAGCAACTATTAGATGGTTTTTCTCTATTTTAAAGACTTGTGGGTGCATGCTATGCAAATGGATTTTCAGGGATTTTTTATTAGCATAAATAGACTGAAATTTAAGTAACTCAAGCAGCACAGACAGTGTGAGTCATAGTATTTTCATTTTTTCTCAAATGTCTTGAGTTCTGTGACAGCCATATTTCAGGAACCTGGTAACAATGGGGCCCTTGTAAAAGGATCCAGGAGATCTGAAAACATGTATTGCACAGAGTGTTTTTACCTCAGATACGCAGATGTGCCCTGAGGTACACCCTTTCCACCCACAGAGTTTCATGGAGATGAGACATATTTCCCCATTCTGCATGATATGCGGAACAGCAGGCTTGTCGGATGGGCTGGTAACTGTTCCTTCCTTGATACCAGGCAAAGGTACTTCAACTTAATTGATACTTCATAGTCAGTATTTCTCACTGCACAGTTAATCATGATCATGACTGTGGTCAGTATCAGAAATCAGAATCCAATAACAAATGACTCGTGATAAATCAAAATATAAAATGGACTGGGAATATACCTTCTTTGCATTATTTAGTCATCACCTTCTCATACAAACTGCAAAGAAACATTTGCCTTATGCGTTCTGAATTTATTTAGAGAAGAAATCTTTTGCAATTTCTCTCTCTCTCCCTCCCTCTCTCCCCCCTTCCTTTCTCTCTCACTTGCTCGCTCTCCCCCCACACCCATTCCTTGACTCTGACCTGAAATCTCCACATGAGTGGCTTATTCTGTGTCACATGCACAGAGCTGTGGGTCTTTGTCACCTCTTCTCCAGGTAGCTCACCCTAATTCCACTCCGGCAAATGCAGGGGCAGCCATACCTTGAAACTTCTCTTCAGGCCCAAGTGTGTCAACTCCAGTATCTTAGACTTGAAGATTTGTCTTTTTAATGGATTTCTGTTTCTCCTCTTTTCTCCCTCCTATTCCTCTTTGACTTACCAGCCAATGGGGAGTAGGGGAAAGGGCATGGGTTATACTATTAGACCCAAGTTTGAATGCCAGCCCCATACTTCTGTGATTGTGCACAAATTACCCAACCTCTCCACACCTCTGTTTTCTCCACTGTGAAACAGTAATAATGTTACCCAGGTCAGAATAAGCATACAATAAATAGGAACTTTCCCCTGCTTTTCCAGACCCTTCTTCCCTTCCCTTGCATCTTCTCCATAAAAGCTCAGAGCTCCCTGATGTTTTCCTTTGTCTCTTAGTCATTTCTAGCTTAGTGTTGTTCTTTCAATCTGTCCTGGACTCTCTGGTTCACACTTCAACTCTGCACTCAGTAGCTTTCAAGATTGTGTCCCTCAAATTTCTTCCATGCTTTGATAATCCTTTGCCCTGGATAAATTCAAACATCTGTTTACTCTGGGTTATTGAGTATTGATGACTCAAATCACATGATAGTACTTCACACTGATTTTTAGTGGTGATATCAGAGAATGTTGTATCATAACAACCCCTTTTATTGTGGGTAAGCCTTGACACACCTTGGCTGAAGCAAACTACCATTCCCTTCTTGAATCATTTGTCAGTATGACACAGCTGACATCCAGTTAGACTAGAAACAGATGTAGGAGGCACAGGAAAGATGGAGTTTTATAGTTTATCAAGTATTTCATAGTGGAACTTTATCTTTTTTTTAAAGATTTTAAAAAATTTATTCATTTGACAGAGAGAGTATAAGCAGGGGGAGTGGCAGGCAGAGGGAGAGGGAGAAGCAGGCTCCCCGCTAAGCAGGGAGCCTGATGTGGGGCTCGATCCCAGGACTCTGGGATCATGACCCGAGCAGAAGGCAGATGCTTAACTGACTGAGCCACCTAGGTGTCCCCAGAACTTTATCTTGTAACAAAAATATCTATTGACCATACTGATGACCCCAAAATTATTTTTACCTCAGTAGAGTTCTAAAAGTTTCCTGACAGTTCTTTCATTCTTTCTTTACTGGGCTGGCTCCTTACTTCAGTCTTCAGTCCTACAGCTCTTCTAATCTCCTGCTCTTCATAAGCAGCTAATCTACTCCAAACTGCATTCCTTAATTTTATTTTTTAAAAGATTTTATTTATTTATTTGAGAGAAAGAGTGAGAGAGATCACGAGCAGGGGGGAAGGGTAGAGGGAGAAGCAGACTCCCCACTGAGCAGGGAGGCTGATGTGGAACTCGATCCCAGGACCCTGGGGTCATGACCTGAGCCGAAGGCAGACACTTAACCGACTGAGCCACCCAGGCATCCCTGCATTCCTTAATTTTAGCCATTCATGTAGGTTTGTAATGGTACCTATGTGAGTTTACTAAGGCTGTCATAAGAAAATACCATAGCCTGGGTGGTTTGAACAACAGAAATTTATTTTCTCATACTTCTGGAGGCTAGACATTCAAGATGAAGATATCGGCAGGCTTGAGGTCTTCTTAAGCCTCTCTCATTGACTCGGAGATGGACACCTTCTTGCTGCTGTTTCATATGGTTGTCCCTCTGTGCACATACACCCCTTTGTGTCTCTCTGTGTGTCCTAATCTCCTCTTCTTATGAAGACACCAGTCAGATGGGATTAGGGCTTACCCTAACAACTCAATTTAATCATTTTTAAAGGCCCTGTCTTCAAATAAAGTCATATCCTGTGGTACTGAGGGTTAGGGTGTCAACATATGAATTATGGGGGGGCATAATTCAGCCAATACAGTACCTCAATTTTTTATTTTGGGAGGACAGTTATCCCTCATGTTTCTGAACATTTTACAAACAGAGGCATTGACTGCCCTTTTATTCTGAACTATCTATTTAAGGATGCTTGGGTAGTGAATAGCCTTGGGAAATAGAGACAGTCTCTCCTGGGTTGTGATGCTTACTTTCCAGTACAAAAGATTCAAGTCCTCTAAGCTCAGAGTTCCTTAGTTACGATTCAAACAAACTGCATGAGCAGCATGTTTCCAATCTTAGGAGAGAATCATTCAGTCCTTTACCATTAAGTATAATGTTAGTTGTAGAGGAATGTTCCATCTATTCCTGTTTGCTGAGAATTTTTTAATTTTTTTAAATCAGGAATGGACTTTGAATTTTGTCAAATATTTTTCCTATGTCTATTGACATGATTAGATTTTTCTTTTTTAGTCTGTTAATATGATGAACTACATTGATTTATATTCAAATGTTATACTTTTGGATATACCTTGCATTTCAGGGATAAACCTCACTTGGTCATGTTGTATTCTCCTTTTTTATATTACAGTATTACATAGGTTAAAAAAGTTTTAGAAATTTGCATCTATACTAATAAGGGATATTATTTTTCTTGTGGCTTTGTCTAATTCTGGTATCACAATAATTCTGGCTTCGTAGAATAAATTGGGAAATATACCCTCCTCTTCAGTATTCTGTAAGAGTTTGTGTAAAATTAATATCACTTCTCTTAAATCCATAGTAGAATTCAAATTTCTCTGAGCCTGGAGTTTTCTTTGTAGTAAGATTTTTCACTGTAAAATTAGTTGTTTTAATAGATAAAAGTCTATTCAGGTTATCTATTTCTTCTGAATAAGCATGGGTAGCTTGTGTATTTTAAGAAATTTATGCATTTAAGTTGTTAAATGTATTGACTTAAAGTTTATCATTAAATTCTTTTATTATTTTTAATATCTAGACTATTGATGTCACTCCACATTACTGATACTGGTAATTGTGTCATTGCTTTTTTTTCTTGGTCATTCTGATTAAAGGTTGGTTAACTTTATTGAAATTAAAAAAAAAAAAGCAGCTTTTGGTTTCACTTATTTTGTGCTATAAGTTCCCTCTCAATACTGCTTTAGTTGCATCCCACAAATTTCTATGTTGTTTTCATTTCCTTTTGGTTAAAAGTATTTTCTGATTTCCCTTTTCATATCATCTTTGTCTCATGAGTTATTTAGAAGTATGCCACTTAATTTCCAAATAATTAGGCGGATTTTCCAGATATCTGCCAGTTGTTGATTTCTAGTTTAATTCTATGTGGTCAGAGAACATACATTGTATAAATTAAATCTTTTCAAATTTATTGGGATCTATTTTATATCTCAAAATATGATCTAGGGTGATAAATGTTCTGTGTGTACTTGAAAAGAATGTGAATGCTTGCTGTTTTTGTGTGTCATGCTCAGTAAATGGCAATTAGTTCATGTTGATAGATAGCACTCTTCAAGTTTTCTATATTCCTACTGATATTCTATGACTAATTAAGAGAGAGGTATTGAATTTTTTACTATAATTGTTGTTTATTTTCTTTGCACTCTCTATTTTGGTTTTATGTATTCTGACTTCTGTTATTAGGTGCATAAAAGTTCAGGATCATTATGTCATCTTCATGAAATAACTATATATCATTAGGAAGTAATCATCTTTATCTCAGTAATATTCTTTGCTCTGATAAATACTTTGTTCGATATTAATAAAAACATTCCATTGCATTTTTCTTTTGAATCTTAGTAGCATGGTATATCTTTTTTATTTTTTCACTTTTAACCTATTTATGTCGTCATATTTAAAGTGTGTTTCTCATAAACAGTATGTAGTTGGTTCTTGCCTTTTTATCCAGTCAGTGACATATAATATAATTACTGATATGTTTGGGTTTAAATCTACCATCCTCTTGTTTTCTGTTTGTCCCATCTTTTATTTCCCCCCCTTTTCCTTCCTTGGCTTTTTAATTAAGTGATCATGTCTTATAATTTCATTTTATTTTCTTTGTTGTTTTATTAGCTATAGATCTTCTTATGTTATTTTAGTGGTTACTGTAGGGTTTATAATGTCCACCTTTAATATATCACATTCTACCTTTGAGTGATGGTATACCACTCTCCCTAAATTACAGAACCTCAGTAGTACTTTTGTTTTTCCTCTCATGGCCTTTATGGTATTGTCATTCGTTTTATATATGTTACAAACTCCACAATACATTGTTATTACTTTTATTTTAAGTAGTAATTTTTGAAAGGTCTGAGATAATTAGAAGAATGTATTTTATACTTGCATAGTTACTAATTTTTTGTTATATCCAGAATTCCTCTTGGATTATTTTCCTTATCATTTTCTTTTGCTTGAAGAGTTTCCTTTAATATCTCTGTTAGTGTAGGTCTGCTGAATTCTTTCAGCTTTTGTATGTCTGAAAAAATCTTTCTCTCACTTTTGGTTTTGAAAGATATTTTTTAGTGCATGTAGAATTCTAGAAGACAGTTAAACCCCCCCCCCACACACAAACACACCCTTATTCCCTTACTTTAAAGATGCTCCTCCACCGTCTTCTGGCTTACATTGTTTTCAAGGAGAAACCTGGTGTCCTTATCTTTCTCCCTCTGCAAATCACATGTACTCTGGCTGCTTTTAAGATTTTCTCTATATAACTAGTTTTAGGAAAATTTGAAAAAACTTTGGCCATAATTGTTTCAATCATTTTTTCTGTCCCCTGACCCTCCTCTTCTTTCATGATTACAAATACATGTATATTAAGCAGCTTGAAGTTATCCCATAGTTCAATGATACTGTTTTCTTCTTTTTCAGTCTTCTTTTCGTTCTCTTTTCATTTGGGATAATTTCTTTTGCTATGTCTTCAAGTTCACTAGTGTTTTTTCCCCCTGCAATATCTAATTTGTCACTAACTTTATTCAGTGAGGTTGTCATCTCAAATGTGTTTTTCATCTCTATAATTTCAATTTTGGTCTTTTTTTTATATCTTCCACACTTTTGCTTAACATGCTTATGACTTCCTCTAGCTTCTAGAACATATGAAATACAGTTATGGAAACTATTTTTATATCGTTGTCTGCTAATTCTATCATTTTTATTGTTTTTATGTCAGTTTTGATTGATTGGTTTTTCTTCCTCTTGCCTTTAATAGTTTCCTTACACAAATGCATTGATCAGAAGACATGAGGAGATGCTCTGCACATCTCTGCAGTTCTGTCTCCGTGCAGCTCTCTACTCTCTGGTACTTTGCTTTAGTAACTTCTGCTGCCTTGGCTTTCCTGGACTTCTAGCTCCATCTCCTCAGCTGATGGGTCTGCTGGTCTCCACATGTGTTTCTCTCCCTGCACTATGAACCCCCAAACTCTCTCCAGGCAGTAAGGTAGCAGTTATAGCTCAACTCATTTGTTTTTTGCCTCTTAGTGACTACTCTCCTTAATTGCCTATTGTCTAATGTCTTGGAGACCATTTCAAAAACAATTTTGTCCAGATTTTTAGCTGTTACAAGCAGGAGAATAAATCCCATCCCTGTTATTCCATTTTGGCAATTAGTTATTTATAAGACCCTCCTAATAGGTCATACTCTCCTAGTTTATTTTAACAAACAAACAATAACAACAGCTTTCTCTCCCTCAGTGGATTATAATATCTCTGGCTTATTGTTCCTGTATTTCTTCAGTATCCAGCAGAGGACCTATCCAGAATAGATACCTAATAAATATTTGAGTGAATAAATTTACCCACTGCAGGAATGGAGAAATTATAACTATAACAAGAAGAAATGAATTATTTTAGATAAAAGACAATCTATGAATTAGAGACTAATGTGGTGATGGGGAAAAAATGAGGTAGGCAAAAGGTGGACATGGAAACTGGGTAGGTCAAAGTTGGGACAGAGGAGAGCTAGGATGAGGTGGTGAAGATGAAATAGGAGAACATGCTAAAGGGCTCACCAAAAACAAACAGAAAGCCCCACCCCCAAAAAGGAACAGAAAAATATAAAGAAATGATGGGAAATTTGAGGCAATAAAGGCAGAGGAGGGAAAAAGACATATAACATAAATGATAGGTTAAGAAGAAAAACGAACATTTGTAACCATCTCTCTAAAATTGACATGTACTAGTTGTTATGTATGATTTAATGGGCTTACCAGAATTACTGGCACTTTATTCTTCAGTGTCCCACTTATAAAACAAGAGTAACAATAATTATGTCCTTATTCCTAGGGATTTAGTCAATGCAAGTATTTTCTATAGCCTGTGGGATAAAGGCCAGGAAGTGATTCATATTTCACAACTCAATTTCTGGCTGATTCTCTAAAATTCAAATGTCTCCTCCTTTTTTCTTTGAAAAATGTAGTTTAGTTGAACAAGATTTAACCTTGGCCATTTACCCAAACACTTTAGAATAAGAGCTGTGATGAAATTCGTGATGTGGTTATCTACAGTAAGGCCATGACTCAATGATTGTGCTCACCAAAACACTAAGATGTGAAACAAGGAGTACAATTGCTAATACATCTCAGTGAGAAGCAAATTAAAAATGTCTTAAAGAGCTAACAGTTGGGATCATGAGAAAGAAATGCCTCAAGAAATGTTCTAGCTATTATTAATTGTAGTTTTGGAATAGGAGAGACACTCGAGATAGGTAAAAAGCATTTCACAGAAAAAAGAATCTGAAAATAAGTGTGGATGTTTGGGGGATTGCCCTTTGGCAGAAAAGACTGGCTTCCAATTTGATTCTGAACAAATCTGACTTTCTCTGTGTGGGAAGATGAGTTCAGAACAATGGACAAAAAATAATGTCCTTTGTGAATCACCTTGGCCAGTTATGATCTCAGCTGTTTGCCTTAATAATACCCTCCTTCAAATGACTAGGCGTATTGCGTGGGAAGGTGAGATGATGCAGAGGAGCCCTTGGTCCTGAGCCTTCAAGTCCAGCCAGAATCTCCAAATCTCCTTGGAACATTTTGGGAGTTAAAGCTGGTCTCTACTCAACCATAGATAGAGCATTCTTTTTAAAGAACAACCTGGGGGCACCTGGGTGGCTCAGTTGTTAAGCATCTGCCTTCGGCTCAGGTCATGATCTCAGGGTCCTGGGATTGAGCCCTGCATCAGGCTCCTGCTCAGCAGGAAGCCTGCTTCTCCCTCTCCCACTCCCCCTGCTTGTGTTCCCTCTCTCGCTCTCTCTCTGTCAAATAAATAAATAAAATCTTTAAAAAAAAAAAAAAAAAGAAAGAACAACCTGGATCTTAGCAGAACTCAAGAGGCCCTTGGTGACCTGGCCAAGGCCTACTCACCACCTCCCCAGGGATCATGTGCTCCAGCAACACTAACCTACTGCAGTTACTGTATAGGCTAACATGCTCTTTCAGACTTCTAGAACAGCATCATCTGCATTCACTGCTTAGAAGTCCCTCCCCAACTCTTTTCCCATCAGTAGGTGGACAAACTTTGATTTGTCTTTGAAGACACCTGAAATGCCTCTTCCTCCCTAAGAACTTTCTTCATCTCAGCCTTAGTTGCCCCCCACCCTTTTTCTTGGATACCCCCACCAGGCAGGGCTCAATTAAGACTCTTGAGGCCCAACCACTAAAACAATTATGCAGCCTCCCCTATGTATAATACAAATAAGATATGACTAAATCCTAAAATAGATACAAGGAAATTTTTTTAAGTTCTGAGTTTTTCCAGAACACATCAATTCTTTTAAAAAAATATATCCCATTTCCCTGTGAAGACCATGTCTTGCCTATCTTTATGTTTTATCTGTTTGAGTGACTAGCAAATAGTGTTCAACAAAGGCCTCTCGAGTAGAAGAATGAATCCTTGAACATTTTTATTTGTAATATAATAGCCATCCATTTTTTTTGAAAACAGCTATTTTCCAAATCTCCCATGTTTTTTTCCCTTTGTGTAATACTACTTCATAAAGGAAACATTTAATAGTGTAAACCTTAAAATTAAAGGACAAAACAACTGAAAATAAAAAGTGGTAAAAATGTATGTTTAACTTCTGGGATTGAAGATCTTTTGTAGTTTGTGTGTTAAAAGTGATTCCTGAGTGAAATTCTTGGGGGAGGGGAGGTGGTTAATGTCAGAATACTCCCATCCATCATCTTACCATGCCTGAATATGATCATCATCATTATTATGATCATTATTGCAGCATACTGAAGTGGAACATTCTAGAACAAGGAATCATGTTAGGGAGAAAACAATCTGATGGCAAATTGAAAGGGAACTGAGCACCTTCAGGGTGAGCTGAGGACACTGGAAGGCTTAGAATGGGGAGGAGGGGGAGGAAGATAATGGAGATGGATCTTGAACACAAAATATCCCTCTTAATGGTGGTGGATGACATCACAGTTTTCTAAAAAGAAGTCTAGAGTGCTTTGATTCTGCTCCTACCTTTAGACTCTACGCTTGAGGTCCTGCTACTTCTCCCTGAATATGGAACATTGTAATAATAAAAGACTAAGATCTATTGGAGCCTTATTATGTGCTAGGCAGTGTTGCAGGCATTTTACATGTACTAGCTTTTTAATTTTCATTAAAAATCCTATGGGATAGAAACTATTATAATTCCCATTTTACGGATGAGAAAGCATGTGTAACAGATGTAACTCTAGGCAAGGTGGCTCTAAAGCCCTCATTTATTTAACCTCTGCAGTATTACAACTGTATCTTTTAAGTGGGGGATGAGAAGGGTCTTTGAGACCGCATAACCAGGCTCCCTCATTGTACAGGCAAGTTCTGGAAAGGTTAAGCAATTTATGTGATGTCAGTTAGTGAGGGGGGAGTTGGAGTTGAACCCAAACAGTCTGTGTGGTATCCATTGCTCACACCTTTGCAGGACCTGAGATTGCATATTTGACCATTAGTGTTGTGCGCACAAATATAGGAAGATGGCCCAAGGATAAGGATCTTCAGTTATAAAAGGATCAACCAAAGCCCAAGGCCAGAGTGGAATCTCACCTCCAGTCAGACTTTCTTTCCACTACATAATTGTGTCCCTTCTGTATGACCCAGTCAGATTCCATCTCAAACCCAGCACTGGGATCTTTTTACTTTAAGATCTTCGTGAAGTTCTACTGAAGAGGGAAACCATGAAAGGATACTACCCAAAGACATGCAGCTATATAGTGGGAGAACTGGGATTTGGACCCAGCTGTACCTGATTCCAGGCCTGTGATCCTCATGGCAGATAATCATAGCAAAAACAGGATACATTGTTTAATAAACATTTAAGTCACATTAAATAGAACTAGATGATTGACATTAATGCTACAGCCATCCCTTGATTTATAGTCAAGGGACTGAAACTTAGTTCCCCAAAGTCCAAAAACAGAACATTGCAGTTTATTATTACACCCAAGGCTGAGGGAACTTTGCTATGATGACTGGGCTGCCAGAAGGGGTGAGCATTGTATCACTCAGAAAATAGTGTGTGGTCTCCCTGAATGAGAGCTATACATGAAGATGGACCTTGCCTGCAGACAGAGTCAGACGTACCACTGACCACACAGCAGCTCGATGCATGAGAACCCGAGACGAGCAAAGCTGAGCACAAACCACTAGTTCATATTTATCATTTTCAACAGGAAGTGAAAAGCTTGTGCTGCTCCTTGGCCGGTGCTGTCAAAGTGGCTGAGGTTGCCTGAGTGGTTCAGAAATATTTTGTGGCTGCTTCTTACAGACAAAATATATAGGAGTTTTCAGCTTCTTTTCTCCTATCTCTGGAGACTATAAGATATATCTTGGAATGTAAAATCTCTTCAATAGAAAATTGTAATTATAATCATTAAAAAGATCTTTTATATTGTGGCAATAGAAATGAACTCAAGTGCTTTTACAGGTAGTGGAGAACAGGGCAAGTTAGCTGAAATGGAAGTTTGTATGTTCCATATATGTAAAACAAGAAAGCTCCATGAGTATGAGAGGAGAAATGTGAAGAACTCTGCATTTAAGAGCGCTTGAGCTGTATGATGAACTACCGTGATATAGCAGTGAGTGTTTCCTGAGGCCTTCTACTGTCAGGCACTGGAACTGGTTTCTGGGACAGGGAAAAAGATGACCAAAATGCATTCCCTACTCTTAAGGAGTTAATGGTCCAACAGAAAAGTGAGACATATATACACCTAACCTTGGGATCAAGTTATGATGTGGTTTTTTTCTCTACTCGGTAGAGGACTTAGTATTACCAAGTACTAAGGGAGTTCAAGAAAGGAAGAAATAAGTCTAAATGGACATACATTAACATTTGAGATAGGTCTAGAAGGAAGGGTAGAATATTCGTAGATTAAAATAGGGCATGAGCTTTTCAGGAATAGGGAACAGTTTTAGGATTTTCTAGATAGATAATCATACTGTCTGTAAATAAGGACAATTTTCCCCTGTCTTTTCCAATCTGGATGCCTTTTATTTACTATTAGGGCCTTCAATACAATGTTGGATGGAAGTGGTAAGATATCTGTCATGGTTTGATAATCTTGAAGGGAAAACATTCAGTGTTCCACTTATTAGGTATGATGTTAACTGTAGTGTTCTCGTACGTGCCCTTTATCAGGTTAAGTTCCCTTCTCTTGCTGGTTTGTTAAGAGTTTTTGTTTTTGTTTTTGTTTTTTTAATCAGGAATAGAGTATTACTTTTTCAAATGCTTTTTCTGTGTCTATCAAGAGTATAATACAGATTTTTTCTTTTTGAGTCTATTAACATGGTATATTATTATTAATTTTTTAAAGATTTTATTTATTTAAGAGAGAGAGAGAGCCCACATGTGAGTTGGGGTAGGGGCAGAGGGAAAGACAGAGAATATGAAGCAGACTCCAAGCCAAGCATGGAGCCCGACGTGGGGCTCGATCTCATGATCCTGAAATCATGAACTGAGCCAAGACCAAAAGTCAGATCCTTAACCAACTGAGCCACCCAGGCGCCCCTACAATCATTAAATTTTTAATTGATTTTTGCGTTCCTAGAATAAATCCCATTTGTTTGTAATGTATTATACTTTTATATATTGGTGGATTCAGTTTGTTAAAATTACATTAAGAATTTTACTGTCTATGTGCATAAGGAATGCAGTTTTCTTTTTTTGTAATATGTCTGGTTTTGGATATACTGGCCTCAAATTAAGTTGGGGATTATTCCTTCCTCTTTGATTTTCTGGAAGAATATGTATGGAATTGGTATTATTTTTCCCTTAAGCATTTGGTAAAATTCATCAGTAAGTTATCTGAGCTCAGAGTTCAGTTTTTTGGGTAATAGTATTTTTTAACTGCAAATTCAATTGCTTTGATCTATACAGGGATACTCAGGTTATCTATTTTCTTCTTAAATGAGCTTTGGCAGCTTGTGTCTTCAAAGGAATTTGTCCATTTCATCTAAGCTTTTAAATTTATTGGCATAATGTTCTCCCTCCTAAATGTTGATGCACCTAATAACAGAGCTTCAAAACCCAAACTGATAGAATTTTAAGGAAAAATAGAAAAATTCGCAGTAGTAGTCAATACTCTTCTCTCAGTAACTGGTAAAACAAGTAATAATGTCAAGTTGGTCTGGTTGGCTGATAGTGCTCAAGTCTTCTACAACCTTACTTGCTTTATCAATTTTTCAAATATCTTTTTGTTATCAGTTTCTAATTTAATTTCATTGTGATAATACACTATGATTTGAATAATTTTTTAGTTTATTGAGTCTTTTTTATGGCTCAGAATATAGTCTCTATTGGTAAATGTTTCATGGGCTCTTGAAAAATTTTGTATTCTGCTGTTATTGAGTTCTTTAAATGTCAGCTAGGTCCAGTTGATTGATAGGGTTTTTATTTCCTCTTGTGAATTGGCCCTGGCAAAATTCTTTGCACTGAAAATATTTTGTCACTATTAATATAGCCATTCTAGCATTCTTTGGTTAGTATTTAGATGGCATATCTTTTTCTATTCCTTTACATTTAATCTATTTATGTCTTCATGTTTAAGGTAGGTATTTTTGTATGCAGGATATAGTTGGGTCTTGCTTTTTGCTCCAATATCACTATCTTTGCCTTTTCTCCACATAGCTATATGATCTACATTTAATGTGATTATTGATATGGTTAGGATTCAATCTACCATTTTAATGCTGTTTTCTTTTGTTACCATTGGTCATTTACTTCCTTTGATGTCCGTTTCTGCCTTCTTTTGAAATTGAGCATTTGCTTTATGGTTCCATTTTATCTCTTTTGTTGGATTATCATCTATGACTTTTGGTTGTGTTATTGTAGTGGCTGCTTTAGAGTTTGTACTGCTTAACTACAATAAGTGGTCTGCCTTCAAGTGATAGGATCCCGCTTCATGTATAGTACAAGAAGCTTAAAACAATAACCTTCTATTTTCTATTCCTAGCCTTTGTATTTTTGTTGTTATACATTTAAATTCTATATATATTTTAAACTTCACAATATATGGTTTTAAGTTTTGTTTTATTTTTTTTATTTTTTTATTTTTTTAAAGATTTTATTTATTTATTTGACAGAGACAGAGACAGCAAGAGCAGGAACACAAGCAGGGGGAGTGGGAGAGGGAGAAGCAGGCTTCCTGCTGAGCAGGGAGCCCGATGTGGGACTCGATCCCAGGACTCAGGGATCATGACCTGAGCCGAAGGCAGCCGCTTAACGACTGAGCCACCCAGGTGCCCCCTTAAGTTTTGTTTTAAACAATAAATAATCTTTTAGAGAGATTTAAAAATAAGGGTAAAATCCCTTTATATTAACACATTTATTTACCATTTCTAGTGTTCTTCATTCCTTTGTGTATATTTAGATTTTCTTCTGGTAATGTTCTCCTGCCTGAAGAACTTATTTTAACATTTCTTTGTATTACAGTTTTGCTGAACTATTTCAACTTTAGTATGTCCAAAAAGATATTTATTTTACCTTTGTTTCTGAAGGATAATACTCACTGGTTATAGATTTCTAAGTTTTTTTTTTCCTTATAGTACTTTAAAGTTGTTGCCCCATTTTTTCTAGCTTGTGCCATTGCTGCTGTCATTCCTATCCTCATTCTTACGTATTTAGTATGTTTTCAAGTTCACTATATTTTTTTTCATCAGTGCTTTATCTGTTGTCAATCCCATCAACTGTATTTTGTATCTTAGACATTATGTTTTCATCTCTAGATTTTCAATTTAGGTCTGTTTTGCATCTTTCATGTCTCTATTTAACATGCTCAATTTTTATTTTCTTGAACATATGGAATATAATGTTAATAATGGTTTTAATTCCCTTGCTTTTTAATTTTATCATCTATATCCTTTCTTGATCTGTTTCTATTGATTGATTTTTTTCCTTCACTATTGGTTGTTATTCTTCCGCTTCTTTGCAAACCTGGTAATTTTTGATGAGATACCAGACATTGTGAATTTGAGGTGCTGGATATTTTAGTATTCCTATAAATAGCCTCTATTTCTGGAACTTCATTAAGTTTGTTGGAGGCAGGTTGATTTTTTTAAGGCTTCCTTTTAAGCTTTGTTAGGTGGGACATAGGAAACATTTAGTATAGGGCTAACTTTACCGCACCACTGAGATAATACCTTTGCCTCAGTTCCCCATGAATTAAGAGTTTTTCTACTCTGGCTGATAGAAACATGAATTATTCTCAGCCTTATGTGAGCTCCAGGAATTAGTTATGTTCATCCTTTTAGTTGAACCTTTCCCCATCTTTGTGTAGTTTCCTCATATATATTTGCTGCTCAGTACTCAGGACATTTTGCATATCTTCAGAGATTTTTCTCTATCCATATCTCTCTTCTCTGGTATTTTGCTCTCTTAGCTCTAGCCACATTGACTTTCCCAGATTCAACCTCCATCTCATTCACTCAGTGAATTTGCTAAGGTCTTCTTGGCTTTACCCTCCTTGTAATTCGGTCCAGAAACTCTCCCCAGGAATTAAGCTAGGGAACTTACATGGTTTATCTGTTTCTCCTCCCCTTTCTCAGTCATCACTGTTGTGTCACATCTGATGTCTAATGTCTGACAACTGATACTTCATGAATTTGCCTAGATTTTTTAAATTGTTTTGGGTAAGGGGTAAGTCCAGCCCTCATTACTCCACTTTGCTTAGAAGTGGAGGTCTCAATGTTCATTCTACTTCTAGGTATCACTTCCAAGATTTTTTTTTTTTTTTAAAGATTTTATTTATTTATTTGAGAGAGAGAATGAGAGAGAGCACATGAGAGGGGGGAGGGTCAGAGGGAGAAGCAGACTCCCTGCTCAGCAGGGAGCCTGATGTGGGACTCGATCCCTGGACTCCAGGATCATGACCTGAGCCGAAGGCAGTCGCTTAACCAACTGAGCCACCCAGGCGCCCCCAAGATTTTTTTTTATTGAGGTATAATTGACATACAACATTGTATTAGTTTTAGGTGTATGACATAATGATTAAATATTTGTATATTTAGTAAAATGTTCACTACAATAAGTCTAGTTAACACCTGTCATCATACATAGTTATAAGTTTTTTCTTGTGATAAGCACTTTTAAGATTTATTCTCTAAACAGCTTCCAAATATGCAATCCAGTATTATTAACTATAATAACCATGTTAGATGTTACATCCCATGACTTATTCCAAGATATGTTGACACATTTTAGTATGTATCTGATTGTGCCATGATTTTGAGGCTCATAGCAGTTTTACAACTTTAATAAGTTACCTAATGTTCCTAGCCTGAATGGTTTTGTTTCCTTATGAATGATGTGGTTGAACCAGATCAGTGATGCTGAACTCTTAATCTTCCTCAGCAGATCTGAGTAAAATTACAGAGATTCTCTCTGGGAGTGATTCTCAATAGGTAGGGAGGAGGTGGATATCCATTCCCTCCAGGGGATGACATAAAGGGAGTTGTGTACCTTGGAAATGGGTGTTTAGCTAGATGTGCCATTCTTCCAACTGACACTCTAGAGTAGATGACTCAGTTCTAGGAACATCTGTTGAGCAACTTGAATATATATGGAATCATGTGTAATTCTGTGAGAGGACAAATATTGGTAAATCTGGTTTCATATCCCTAAATAGTATAGAATATATAGTGATAATATCTAAAGTTCTATTACTAAAAGTATCTGAAAAGTATGTCAGTTGGGATAATGTGTAATTGGTGTTAGAATATTAGAACACATTGCATTAATAAAATTTCTTAGAGCCCTTTAAAAAGCACAGAAATGCAGGGGGTACATGATGTGGCACTTTGCATTGCCAACTAAAATCAGGAAGAGTTCTGTAGGTCACTTGGATCTGATAGACAATCTAATCCATGGAAAATGGTTATAGGTCTTTTTGCATTTTTATATTTTACAAATTTATTTTCAAAATAATTCTAAATCTCAAACTATTTTAAATATATCAAAAAGATCCATATACCTGTTTTGGGGAAATTCACCATCGATGCTATTTAACAATAATTCATTGACTCAAATATAGGAACTAATTTATCTGTATTATGTGTTGGAGACAGTTAAACACTGGTGCCATTTTCCTCAATGAACTAGAATAGTTCAGTAATTTTCCCACTTAGTAGACTTTTTATTTCTTACCTACACAGTCTAATACAATTAATGCATTTATGGATTAGCCATCTTAGACTGTGAAACTGTTGTTCCAGAAACCCCACTAATCACTAATTACTGTAGATCCTTTCTGGAAAATCATTTTCAGTGTGCAGACCCAGAGGCTTCTAATCTGGTTAAAGGATTTCCAAGTGGGACATGCAGCATTTCAGCCAGTCTGTACAAGCTGATGACTATCTAGCTAAGTGGCACTGAAACTTAATCGAAATCATATGTGCATAACCAGAGACTTGGGGATTTATACACATTTTCTGGATGTGAATGGGAAGAATTGTTGAAGTGTGAGCTGCCACCAGGCCAGCTTTGCGGTCTAACCCAAACTCCTGCTGCCATATGCTTACTTTCTCTTGCTTTACTCTACAAGTATACAGTTTGTACTATATCTTGATTTGTGCTTTATATTTTCCAATTTTTCTTTATAACTAAGACTTGCTACCTGATAGAAAAGAGGAGAGTTTGGCTCCTCAGCAGAACTAAGGCTAATTTTGTGCTGTGACCGTGGCTCAACTGCCCGGGTAGTACCTAGTGCGTGCTGTCTTATGGCCAGCTCTCGTCTTCAGTGTGCATTTGGATTACTCAAGGAAGTTGTTAAGTGCAGATTTCTGTTCCTGTCTCAAGAGATTTTGATTCCCACAGGAATGAGGTGAGGCCCCAAACTTGCATTTTTAGTAAACATTTCAAATGATTCTGATAAAGGTGGACTATAGGAAGACTGCAATAGATTTGGTTTCCCAAACTTTCCGCACTGATTTATATTACCTTTATTTGCAACTCAAATGGTTTCTTTAAAAAAAAAAAAAAAAAAAGCCCAAACAAATACAAAACAGGTGCTAGCACTGAAGCTTTGATATTTTAATTAGTAAAAAGCCTTCTTTCTTCTCCTTACCCTCACATTACACACTCCCCATCCACTGGTCTATTGAATTTAAAATACCTGGCACTTCATTTTATTATACAGAATGAAAGGAATAGGCCAATAGATGCTCAGGTAAAAAAAAAATAAATAAATAAGAAAGGTTAAATATTCCTTTTTAATGCTTGATGCTATGGCAAAATGCATTTCCCCCACATTTCTGGGTTCTATGTAATAAGCCCCTGCTAGAGAAATACTTCTTACCCTAATTCCTAAGTCACTCCTTCCTAAGGAGGCAGAGTGAGGTATCTGTGTTTTTTTTTTTAAAGATTCTATTTATTTATTTGACAGAGAAAGACACACAGAGAGCAGGAACACAAGCATGGGGAGTGGGAGAGGGAGAAGCAGGCTTCCCGTGGAGCAGGGAGCCCGATGCGGGGCTCGATCCCAGAACCCTGGGATCATGACCTGAGCCGAAGGCAGACGTTTAACGACTGAGCCACCCAGGTGCCCCTGAGGTATCTGTTTAACAGGTGACATGGGGTTATGTGTCTCAGTTGGAGGAAGATAATATATTAAAATCCATATGTAAAGGGGGTTAGTCTCCCCTCCTCCCCTATTCTAAGTATGAAGCAGGAATTTGGGTAGGTGTGATTAGCCTATGGATTCACTTTCCCCTTGAATGCCAGGACTGGACTGAGAGTGGGGAAAGAAAAAGTCCTTATAAAGTCCAGTGTGTCCTTTCACTAAGCTATATCATCCCAATAACTTATAAGCACTAAAGGGGATATTTTTTTAAATCCACATACCTAACCCCTGTTTTCATCTCTCAGTGTTTTTGAACTTGTGTGGAAAAAGGGGAGTTTTATTTATTGATCCCTATCTTTCAGACCCCTGTGCTTGGCAGATTGAAGCATACTAACACATTTGCATGCCTCCCTTTACATGGATCTTTCTATAAGTCCGTTTCTATCCATTTACATGGTCATGTATACTTGTTTTCCTACCAAATTTTCCACTAATGAAGAAAAGTATAAATTAATGGAAGTCTGAATGGAAAAGAGCAATTTACCATTCTAAACCATGCCAGAAAATAAAAGGCTCTAAACTACTGGGTAAATGTGAATTATTCTGTGCTAGCATTAAGCAGTTTAAACCAAGGCACCAAAAAACACAGCAGTGAATTTCTGGCAATGTAAGAGAAAAAGAAACTTATGTACAGAGTATCCTCAATTTATATTTGTGTTATGCTTATAAAGCCAACATCCCCCTGACTAGACTGGAGCTTATACTTTTTTTTTTTTTAAAGATTTTATTTATTTATTTGACAGAGAGACACACAGTGAAAGAGGGAACACAAGCAGGGGGAGCGGGAGAGGGAGAAGCAGGCTTCCCGTGGAGCAGGGAGCCCAACCCTGGGATCATGACCTGAGCCAAAGGCAGACGCTTTATGACTGAGCCACCCAGGTGCTCCTGGAGCTTATACTTTTAAAGAAGCACAGCAGTCCCCCCCAAAGCCCCAATCTTTATTCACTTCTCTTGAAACCATTTAAAGGGGTTTCATATATACTCTCTACGACACCTCTTCTTAACCTCTCTTGTCCTATCCCTTCTCTAGCATTCCTACTTTGCAGAAGCCTTCCTCTCCCCTGAGCCAGAATATCTTTTTGATAGCATCTTATCCTACACACTCCCTCTCTTATCACTGTATCCTTCCAAAAAAAATGCCACTGGCACATCACATCTCCCTACCATGGAGAGCCCCATGGAGGTGGCTCATCTTTTTTTCTGGATTGTTTATGGATATTGTTTTTTGTCCACTTGGGTACAGAAGAGGGAGATGCAGGCTAAGTAAGCATGCCAGATAATTTTGTTTGGGGAATGTGTGTGGGGAAATGGCAGGAATGGGGTGGGAGTGGTAGGGAGGTTGAGGGAAAATTATGAGCCCCTACATCTCAGTAATGTTTTTGTTTCATCATCTTTGTACCATGGAAAACCACCAGAACTATCTAGATGCACTATATTAGCATGGCTGCCCATCTTCACAGAAAAGCATTTGTGAGTTGGCATTTTAATCCTCTGTATTCACTTTTATGAAGTACTCAATATTTGTCCAGGCTCCTGGATGGACTGTCTTTTCCTACAGTTTGAGACCTTGGGGGAAGAGGGAGTGGGGAGCGGAGTCATCCACTGGATCTGCTGAATCCAGCTCTAACAGTGAATGCTGTGACTTGGGGCATGAAATAGATTTGGATCAACATTTTTTAGATTGTCCACAGATCCTTTTGAAGAATTGGATGCCTCCGCCATCACATATACACACTATTTCTAAGTGGAATGTGCAGTTAGCAAGTTTACTTATGTTTCTGTCCTTACATGTTCTGACTCACGGGCACTTTGAAAAGAAAATCAAGAAAAATGTTTCCTTTGAAAATTTCCCTTTCTGGATACCTTCCCTCCCTCTCCCCTTCCCCCCTCTTTAACAGCAAGTTGAGGACCAGAAGAGATTACCCCAGGGTTTTAAGAACATCAATCAGTTTCACAGTTGGAGGCCAAACACTTTCCTTGGGGAGCATTTCTTAACACTAAGCAGAATACTTTGTTAGCCTCTGGCTGTGTTGAAAGGAGGGAGAACCAGAATTCACTTTTCTATTCCTGTTCAGTTGTATTTTTCTTCATTTCTCCCCTTCCCCCCCCCCCCCCCCCCCCGCTCTGGCTGTTGAGCTGTGAAGCTCTGTGACGGTCAGGAGAAAAGTCACTTCCAGCCTCGCCCAAAGACATTGGAGCACCAGTCAGAGCTGAAGAGCTGCCTGTCCTTGCTCTCTTGTCCAAAGCATGCTAAATCTCTTCTGAAACCCACAAGAGGGAAATAATTCTATAAATAAAAGCTGCTTTTAATTTCTGGGAAATTTATCTGTATCCGTCGACTGACCTACCTACCTATTTATCTCAGGCACAAACCCGTTTAGGCACTGGGAATATCATGGGTAAAGGGAAAACATGAGTAGACATATGTGTGGAAGAGCAGGCCAGATAACCTAAAGAACTGCTCAAATAATGAAATGATTTCTTAAACTTAGATGAATGTTGTGATGATTATCATTCAGCCATGATATTTATGCAGGCTAATAAGGAAAACATGTTTACATGTAACCAGGAGATCAAAATAGAAGGTTATCCCTTGCTTGGATTATTTTGTTTTAAAAAATCACAATAGGCCTTAAGTAACCCTTATTTGTATCTGCTTTACAGTGTTAATATTTGTCTTTAGAATTTGAGAAATGAGGCTGTACACACTCCTTAAGACTTTAAAAGGGTTCTAGTGATTATCTGTCCCTGGTGCATTTGGAGGGCAGTGCGGGAAGGCCCTTTCTAACACCTTTGGTGCTCCAGCAGAAGGAGCTCCTATGTTAAATTGTGTCTGTCTAAAAATACCCTGCCTGGAGAGGTGAACAGATATGAGGGTCACCTTACTTCTTAGCATTAGTCCTTCCATGTGGGTTTTACTTGGATTTTAACAAGAACTGTTATTTACAACCCATGTGCCTTCTGTGGCAGATAGATTCTACCTGAGGATGGCCCTTATTTTGCCAAACAAGGTAGCATGTAAGAATGCAATTTAAAGAAGCCGAAGAGTGTAAATTTCTCATATTGGGTCGAAATGCAGCATTGGTGGTAGTAGTGGTGGTGCATGGGGGCCCCCAGGATTGAAGACCGCCGTGGAACGGCAGTGCTGCGTGGAGTCAGAGGAGACTGGGAGAGAGCAGCCAGAGTGGGAAGAACAACAGAAAAAGAAACCTTCCCTTCTACTTCCTGCAAAAGCTTCGGTGAAGTCTACTTTTGACTTTGAGTTCACTGATTGGATTTGTAGATTTGGGGAAGAAGGAGCTTGGGAGTCATGTTAGACCAAAGGCTGAGAGGAGCCTTGGGGCAGAAGAGTAAAACAACAGGCTGCCTTAGGAAGCCCGGATGTATCAGTCCCTGTATACCAGTACCAAGATATTTGTCCATCTGTCTGGCTATCTAGATCAAGAATACACAAAAATGCATAAAAACCAAACTAGAATAGCATTTTTCTGCTATTTACATGATATTTAAAAAATAAGGATCTTAGAGTAGTGACTAGCAACCCATCAACCCGTGATGGATTTGCACTGAAAAAACCAGTTCAAATTTCTGATTTGATTCATGGAATGGGTCTCTAGCATTATGCAATCTATATCCCTCAACCAAACTTACGGTTTTGTGAAGTTTTTCTTATTATTTGCTACAGCCCCTCCCTTCGTTTCATTGATAGGACTCTGCACCTCCCCCTGCCTAAATGTCTTAACCTCCTTTATCAACACAGCACAGTCACTGGTGTAGTTTTCCCAAGCAACTACAAAGATTCCATTAGAGCCACAGGCACTTCACAGGCTTAAATTTCAAAAGTCTGTGTGTAAATCAATTGTTTCATAGTGTGGTTGCATTTTTCCCTTTGAAACTATATTATAAATTGTGTAGCAGACTTCATAAATCTGTGACCTAAAAACTCTTTAAAATGTGTTCTCTTCATGTGGTGAGATGGATCTTTTTTCCTTCTCCTGAGTCTGGCATATATTTAGCTAGGTTAACTGAAATAGGCCTTTGGTAAGGGAACTCAAGCCAGGGATGGAGACACTATTTAACAGAAGAACTTGGGTTAGGGGCGCCTGGGTGGCTCAGTTGGTTAAGCGGCTGCCTTCGGCTCAGGTCATGATCCTGGAGTCCCGGGATCGAGTCCCGCATTGGGCTCCCTGCTCAGCGGGGAGTCTGCCTCTCCCTCTGACCCTCCCCCGTCTCATGTTCTCTCTCTCTCTATCTCATTCTCTCTCTCAAATAAATTAATAAAAAAAATCTTTAAAAAAAAAAAAAGAAGAAGAACTTGGGTTAGTCCACAGGAAAGGCCGATCTGGGCAGTGGGGCAGGGCTCATACTAGCTATTCTACCCTGAGGTTAGGTGAGACCATAGCAAGGCCTTTTCTCAGTCCTTCCCACTGTCCCTCACTTACAGGCTGGGTGCAGGCTGGGTGCAAGGGCAGGCAGGATGCCAACGAGGGCAGGGAAACAAAGGGGTTAAACGAATAATGGGCCATGAGGTTGTAGGAGAAGAGAGAAGGCCAAAGAAGGGGAGGTTTCCCTGACAACTGGATGTGGTGTTCACATGGGTGCCCCAACTGGAGAAGTCATACCCTCAGCCCATTAACTCAGGGACAGACATGGAAGGATGAGTAGAAAACAGATAAAAGCATGGCTAATAGGGGCGCCTGGGTGGCTCAGTTCGTTAAGCGTCTGCATTTGGCTCAGGTCATGATCCCGGAGTTCTGGGATCGAGCCCCACATCAGGCTCCCTGCTTAGCGGGTACTCTGCTTCTCCCTCTGCCCCTCTACCTGCTTGTGCACTCTCTCTGTCTGTCTCTCTCTCTCTCAAGTAAATAAAATCTTAAAAAAAAAAAAAAAAACAACCACATGGCTAATAGAGAATGGAAGGAAATTTTAGCAGTAGCTGGGATTATGTAACTTAAAATTCAATTCTGGGAACCTTTCTGTGTAGTACACTGTGTAAAACCCCTGAACTAGTCCTTACAAGAAATTTACAGAAAACTCTTTATTCTCTGATGCAGGTGAAGTCAGCTTTGACTGTGAGAGCCCAAGATTTGTCAGTTACAAAGGCAGAAATTGCATGTACCTATGAGAATTTACCTTTTGCCAACTCCAAGGAAACAAAAAGGAACAATTTGATTATGAATTAATCTTATAAATAGAGCTTATAATACATCACCAGATGCATTTATTGAAATTCCCAGTATCAGTACCATTTTTCCAATCATTTTAGGGCTCTAAGATTTGAATAATGGTAGACATAATTTGAGGTAAACCAATCTACAATATTTTTTTTTAGATTTTATTTATTCATTTAGAGAGAGAGAGGCAGAAGGAGAGGCAGAGATAGAATCCCAGGCAGACCCTGCACTGAGTGCAGAGCCCCACGTGGTGTTCAATCTCACGACCCTGAGACCAGGACCTGAGACGAAACCCAGGGTCGGCCACTTAACTGACTGAGCCACCCAGGCGCCCCCAATCTAGTTTCTATCAAAAGGAGAGAAGGCTGGGGTGCCTGGGTGGCTCAGTTGGCTAAGCATCTTTCTTCGGCTCAGGTCATGATCCCAGGGTCCTGGGATCAGGCTCTCTGCTCAGTGGGGAGCCTGCTTCTCCCTCTCCCTCTGCCTGCAGCTCCCCTGCTTATGCTCTCTCTCTCTGTCAAACAAATAAAATCTTTAAAAAAAGAGAGAGAGAGAGAGAGAAGGCTGACAAAAACATTATTAGGCCTGAGACTTCTCTGTAGCTAGTTTTCCAAATGTCTTGAGTCCACAAGCACCTTTTGTGAGGTGAAGGGAGAAGAGGAGGGAAAAACAACACAGGAAGACTTTATTTCACTAAACCTGCATTTTAGGACATTATTTTTTCAGTGGTTTAGAAATATGCAGAATAGTATTACTCAACTTGGTTAGCAGTTTGTGTTAATGGAACCCCAGCTGTTGGTGTGGTTACCATGGAAGACTCTCATACAATGCCCCCAGGCTGTGTCCCTGAGCAAGGTGGGAATGACAATACAAACTTGTAAGAATGGCTGAGAAATCAATTTGGTATAGGCCCATCTATAAGGAGCAATGATCACCTTCATTTACAAAGGATAGCATCTCTTCACTCTCCTAGCCACCATTTTCTTCAATATCTACAAAGAGGGATTTAGTCCTCCATCCCACCTAAGCAGGAGAGTCGTGATTTCCCCCACAAGGGCAATGTGAGATGGTCCTTATCTTCTACCAGTGGTCAATGGTCTGTCAGCTTTTTCTCTGAACTCCCCCTCCCAACCCAAGTTCCAGGTTACCACTGGTGTATTAATCGTTACATCTTTGTGACCCAAATAGGGAGAGATACCCCCTGTTCTTTATTCCTCAAGGCATGAGACAATCACAGATCTCCTGTGTATAGTGCTTTTACTGAAGAATTAGGAATAATGGGTTGAAATTAGAGTAAAGAAATCATTTAAAATCAAGTGTTAGTATCACCATTCTTTAAATCTTTCTTCCAGCCCCACCACAGAGATTTGTTGCAGATGGAGTTTTTTAGGAAGCAGAGTCTAAGACAAAGTTTAGTGTGCATGATGGGAGGGCTCTTGGGATGGAAAGCTGTGGAAGGGGAGGTAAAGAAGCAGCATTAGGCAGAGAGGTTGGGCTGTGATGCATCTCAGTGAAGGCTCCAGATGACTCCATGGAGAACTCTGAACCTGGGATGGCCCTTCAAAGTTATCTCAAGTTGGGGCAAAAAGGAGAGGTCTTTATACTGCTTTGTCATTGGAGCTGAGTTGCTTCCGAAGGATGCCACCGGGTGAGGTAATGCTCTTCAGTCTAGCCTGTTTTCAAAGATAGCTGACAGCTGAGTGCTTTCTGTCGCAGTCCTCCTGCCAGCTAGAAGTCTTTGATTCCTAAAAGGGGATCTGATGGAGCATTACAGTGTCCACCACAGGAGGCTTTGACTGGCTATCTCTCTCCTTGTACATAGCTGAGGCCATGTGGCCAGATCCCACTTTCCCTGTACTTTTCCATTATCCTCTCTTCTCTCTGAGTCCAGGGAAGCTCCCCAAGTCCCAAAATCAGAGCATCGAAGGAAAAGTGACAACTGCCTGTTATTTATTGCTTTATTTTAGAGTCTCCACTCTAGGCAAAGTACTGTGTCTTGTCTTTAATACCAAAATTTCTACTAATGTTTTCCTTAACAGAATAGCTTCCCTTTGGGACCACAGAGAACAACCAGAAACTTTGAAATCACAGATTTTCCTTAATGAATCTATAAATTCCATATTAAATTCTTAGGTGGTGTGCCCAAGATCAGATTCACTGCTTCTTTCACTTGTCTATACTGAATTTTAGATGAAAATGCTAGGCTGGGGCTGATGAAGAGTTATTCTCCCCCATTCCAGAGCAAATGTAATTTTTTTTTGTATTTTTTTAAAAACAAGAATAAATTTATTTAATTTCAAAGATTTATGATATACAAAATATATGTAGTATCGCATCTTTAATACATTTTTCTTTTTCCTCCCATTAATATTAAATGCTATTTAAATAACTTATCTTTTTTGCCTTGTCTGTATCTATATGAGATACACTACTGAATGAATACAAGTAAGAGTTACACTGCTCCTTCTTAAATAAAAATTAAAATTAGTACCTGGGAAACAAACAAAAAGAAAAAAAATCAAAACATAAAACTTGAGTCAGATGAAAGCTTTTCTTGTTGAGTATTCAACAATATCTGGGGCAGTTAAATTACATTTTATTGGCATAAAGTTACATTGTAATCTCCAACATCCCATAATGATAATCCAACTCAGTTTCTTAAATAAGTACCACAAACAATACTCATGTTCAGATGTTCCTACACAATTTTAAATATATGCAAGAATTTATGTTTATATGCTGATTTGATATGCTGGTCAATGAAATCTTTAGAGAAGTATGTAGCTTCCAGGTTGTCACTACAGATATAGATACGAAAAAAACACTTTAACTTTTTTTTGTAAGGTAACTTCTCTTGAACAGTGAATTAAATCTCTCCTCTGGTATATTTAGGTTATACTAGTTACCATGGCTTTCTTCTACTTAACAATGACTTGATAAAACAATGTTAAAAAACCCACTAATACTTTTGCACAATTTAGTTCTGCTTAACAAAAAAAACTGGCTCCATCTTTAAATAGAGCCTAATCCTGATTCATAAAGTCCCAGTTGTATGCGTATTTCAATTTCTTTTTTTCCCTTCTCATTACAAACAGATAAGAGTAAGTGAAATAAATCTGCATTCAATACTACTAAAGTGATAGGACTTCATATACACACATACATACGTATTTATGTGTGTGTGCATGTGCATGTATACAAAAATAATGTATTCTTTAAAAAAATGGCTAGACGTTATCAATGACTAACATAATTCTACCTGACAATGAGATTTCATTCAATCAAGTTCTTATTTTCTATATGCAGAGAAATACTCAAAACATTTGTGACCTAGTGAATTATAGATGTAATATCTTGATTCAGGGGTAATTTTGGAGACATTGCAAATGTTTATCAGTACTAAACTTTATGAAGACCTTGAAAAATATAAATATGGCAACCATTTTTGAGGTTGTATTCCTAGCCACTTTGTATACAGTATCTCTTGTAAAAACTCTACAAGCAATTGTTGGTTTTGTTATCTTTTACATTCGAGAAATTTGAAGCTCAGAGAGGCTGATTTACCCAAAGTGATAGAGGTGATGAGATTTTAATCCAAAACTCCTTAGCCCCAAAGACCTTAGCATTTTCATTCTTCAACCATGATGCAGCTCAGGAGCCCATCTTCAAAGAACTGACTAGTCCTTGGCCTTGGAATGGTCAGTTTGGCATTTTTATCCATTATCATTTCATCTCTTAATTCAGTAAATGTTTATTTATACCTACCACTAGATGCTAGGAAATGTGATAGGATCCAGTGTGACTGAGCCAGCTAGATGATTTTGTGTGTAGGGTTAGTTGGGGGGGGGGGGGGGGGACTTGCCTGTGGAGAATTTGCTCATGTCATCCAGTCCTGTTTGGAAGCATGCTTCTGGGATGGTTTTAGATATGAGCCTACTTAGAAACATGAGATTAATCCTGGTAACACCTTGAAGTGTCTGTAATCTTTTCCTTTCCATGATGAAATCATTTAAAGCTTGGGAAGAAATTTTATGTTGGCACAGAAAATTGAGGGAAAAATGTGTATTCATTAACTTCCTAATCTAATTGAAAGGACACCTGCAGGTTTTATTGATTAGGCATCTTAGCAATAACTCTGTTGCCTTAATTAGTTCTCTTATAATTGCATTGAGATTAATTTTCACTCTGGGTATCAAATCACAGAAATCAAATAAAAATATTTATTGAGTGTCTTCTGAGTGTAAGTCATCATGAAATGAGAATTGGAAAAATCTAATGAGTTCATCACATTTGTCCTCCATTTAAGAATAATGTTATTTGTCTTCTCCAGTATTTCTTCTAGGATCTTTTCTGTGATGTGATTTTGACTCTCTTATTCTAAGTCACAAATTTTGCCAAAGAACTTTGTTTTTCCAGATGAGCAGCTGATTCTTTTTTTTTTTTTTTAAGATTTTATTTATTTGACAGAGTGAGATACACAGCGAGAGAGAGAACACAAGCAGGGGGAATGGGAGAGGGAGAAGCAGGCTTCCCGCTGAGCAGGGAGCCCAATGCGGGGCTCGATCCCAGGACCCTGGGATCATGACCTGAGCCGAAGGCAGACGCTTAACGACTGAGCCACCCAGGCGCCACCACAGCTGATTCTTTTTTTACCCACTTGGAAAACCCTCTTGTTCTTATTTGGATAACCCTCCATTCTATTGTAAGCACTAATATTAGCACATAGTAGAGTAGCCAGCTCCATTCCCTAGTCTGTTACTAGCTCTCTGGTTATCCTTTTGAGACTCTTCCCACATCACTCCCACCATGGCATATAGTGGATCTGGCACTATCACAGGCTCCAGCAGAGACCTTGAGCAAAACTGGTTAAAACTTTGTTCACCTGGATTGGTTTAGGGTTGGGAATGTGACCAACTGAGTCAATGAGAACCCTTCCCCAGGATTTTCTGGAATTATTGAGGGGGAGAAACTCTCTTTAACCTCGGAAGATCTCAGTTTGCATCTGCCGGGTGCCACTATGTGGATAAAGTCTGTTGGTGAAGTGAGGCCAACACAGAGGAGGGTAGAGATAAGGAAGGAGAGAAGAAAATTAGACACTAGGTCTAGCTTACATCATTTCAGTCTTTGACTGGAACTAGACTTACTCCTGAACTTTTCTAATACATGAGCCAGTAAATTACCATTTTGAAATAACAAATTGAATTGGGCTTCAGTACTTAAAACTGAAAGCCACATGGTAAATATACACAGATCTGCCTGAACAAATGCATCAGTGGGAAGGAAGAGGCAGCACCACCCTTCTCGTACAGTCCTTGCTCTTCTCATCTATTCTGTCCTTGTCTTTTATGACATTTCCCTCTAACATGCTGCCTTGCCTTTAGCATCTTTACTAAGATGCTAATGGGGAATTTAGTTTGGAAAAGTTTCTCTTTGTAATCTGCTCTATACCTGAGCTACCACTGGTTGAGTAAGTTTGGGATCTGCCCAGACCACCTGAAATGGGAGTGGTGCAGGCATTGCATTTGTATGAGATCATTCATTCTATCTTAGGACTTTCTTCTGTAGTGCTTCGAAGCTGTCACCTTACTTTGTTCCTGTAGTTCACTGAATCTTGACAGCTGTCAGGCAAGACTTGATACAGTGACAATACAATCAATTAAAATGCCTGCAAAGAGACTGGGAAGAAGATGCTGGCTTCTTCCTAGCACATGAGTTCACCTGTCTTCACCAAGCACTAATTAATTATTCTGTTTGGAGAAGTGCGCCACAATGTGACAGATCACAAGGGTCTTCAGACAAGATTTTGATGAGGAGTTTTGTCTGGCTTGTCCAGTTGTGCCTATGAATCTTATAGAGCTCAACTTTTCTCATATTGTTTAGCATCACTCACACTGGTGCAGTCATGTGCTGTAGTTACAGACTCATCTGGAATGGTGCTCCTTTACTTCAGGGCTCTTACTGCAGTCTTTGGTTATGCATTGTGTGTTTTTTGATGAAAGCTTACCTACCTGTCTGCACCATTAGCTCCATGAGACTAAGTCATCTTTGAATCCATAGCACTTATCACAGTGCCCAGCATATGAAGGCATTCTGTGGACACTTGTTGAAAAAAAGGATGCATAAATGATTAAAAGAACAAAAAGGGTATAAAGTCACATTTTAGGAGATGGACTGAAGATCCATTTGGTAAAAGGTGGGAAGGATAGGAAGCAGAATACATATGCAGTGAGATACAGAAATCTCTTTCACTGAGAAAGAGTACACATTCTACCCACAGGACCCCTTGTATCTACTCTTTCAACCTGAGTGACAGCTACCTCACAGTAAAACTGCAGTAAAGGCTACAGTTCCCATACTGCCCTGAGATTGGGGAGTCTTCATGAAGGCCTTGCTGAAAAGGGGGTGAGGTGAGACAAAAGGAGAGAAAAAGTTCACAAATGCATAGGTCTTGGTGCTAGAAAGGACTTGAGAAGACTACCTTGTATAGCCTCCAGCCTATGTTTGCATTTATAGATGTGGCATCCATAGGGGTTTGGTGACTTTTATGAAGTTCAAAGTCATGGTTATCTACAGGAAATGGTTTAAGCTGTTTCAGAAACAAACCGGTTTAGACTCTTCTTAGAGTACAATTAGGCAGTTCCCTGTTAGCCTAAAGATGGACACCCGAACTTTTTGAAACTTCTTTGGAAATGACAGATAGGAATGGAATGAATCACCATGTCTGTCCACACTGGGGGAATTTCCCACAGCTGTGATGTGGCACTAAGACAAGGTATGGGGGTTAGTGTGGAAAAAGGTATAGGGGTGTAAGAGTCACATAGGGTGGTTCAAATTCTCTCCTGAACCAGCAACAGCAGCAACACCACAAAACACAGAAACCCCAACTTTCATTGCACCAGCAGAGGAAGTTATTACGTGTGTAATGCAGAGCATGGCTGAATGTGGTGGTTTCAACACTGTGATGATGGAAAGCTCTCTGGAGGAGATCCTGCCAGCAATGTTGGAGATGCACAAGATGGCTGTGAAAATGAGCTCAGTGCTGCCCAGACACCTTTACACACCAACCCCACCCCCCACCCCCCGCCGCCGCCATGAAAGGACACATGTAACAGGAGGGAGACATATGCTTCTCTGCCTGACTGAATCCTAAATCGAAAGAACACTTCCCGAAGGGAGGAGAGCAGTGTCAAGACTGGCTGACAGCACCACAACATTGCAAATATGGGGAGGAACGGAGACCCTTTCTGATCAGGATTGTTGAAAATCCACGGAGGATCTGGGGGGGCCCGGCCCACCTTCCCTTTTAACCCCTGGGCAGTGCAGAGGCCAGAAGCAGTCTTCCGAAGGATGCAGGCGTCAGAATGGTTCAGGAGGTCTGTCATGGGGGTCATGGGCATGAACAGTCAGGGAGCAGCCCTGGGTCAGGTCCTCCTGCTCCTTCACCAAGGGAGCCGCCGCAGGTCACACACAGGAATCTGCCTTGAGCGAGTCTAGTGCCAGGTGAAGAGAGATGTAGAAGATCAACTGGTGACCCATCCTTGAGGGCACTGCAAGATGTGGCACATCCAAGCTCCAGCCAATGAGGAACGGCTTCCCCCAACTGGCCACATTTAGGCTCATAATCCACATTCAAAATGGGCTCTGGGAGCAGGAGTAGGAGGCCGAGGCTGGTAAGGGAGCAGGCCAGGCCTATTGAGGTGGGAATGGGTGAGGTCTGGAGGACAGGAACAGTGTCTTCCTTCCCCAGCCTGAAATGCACAGACAATTAAAGTATGGTTTTTAATCAACAGCGAATGGCAACATTCTTGCCCAAACAGCCAAAGAAAGAATTGTTCTGCACCCATCCCCTTACGAGGCCATAGTGGGCTGAGACACCAGGCAAGTAAGAAGCAATAAAAATGGCAAGTTTCTTCGTGGGAAGACAGCTTTTGCTGCAGTCCTATACCTGAGTGTGCCTGTGCCAGGTATGCTGCTGAGAATGTGCTTCCAGGTGCCCCCTCCCCTCCTTTCCAAATGCAGGTTGAGGGGTCTGCCTGGCTTCTTCTAGACCCATGCTTCCTGAACTTTAATACGTTTATAGACCACCTAGGGATGTTGTTAAAATACAGCTTCTGATTCAGCAGGTCTGGGGTAGAGCCTAAGACTCTGCATTTCTAACAAGTGCCCAAAACCACACCTGGAGTAGCAAATGTGTGGACCAGTAGTTTCCAGACTTTGCGCCACATTGGAATCACCTGGCGATCTTGTTGAAGTGCAGATTCTGATTCAGCAGGTCTGCACCGGGGCCTGAGATTCTGCATTTCTGTCAAGTTTCCTGATGATGTCCATGCCGCATCTCTGCAGGCCATACTTCAAGCAGCAAAGTCTTAGACGGCTAATTCTCAAGTTTTAGTGTGCCTAAGACTTGTTTGGGGAACTAACAAAAATGCAGATTCCTGAATCCCTCCCCCCACCCCCGAGAGTCTAAGAAACTCTAGGAGAGCCTGGAAATGCAAAGCCTGAGATTTTTTTTATTTCTATGAAAGTTATAATTAAGGGAACAAAAAATATATGTTGGGTTTTTCAAAATCTTTTTACTTTATATTATGACAATTTTTAATGCTTATACTTTTTCACATTTTTATTAATCCTGGAGGAAGCCTATCACTCACATAAGCAGGGAAAAGTTGTCATTGGATGGCATCATTGTCAATCATCTTGGATCAAGTGCAAGAAGCAGGTCACCTCAGCAGGGACAGGTTATTACTAAGTTGTGGGCTTTATTGGATTAAAAAACAAAAACAAAACCTTTCTAAGTGATATAACTCTTTCGATTCTGAAACTTTCAAGCCACAGTTTTACAAAGAGCGCCCGTGAATTACTTGGGGTATGGCAAGAATGGGAGTCTTTGGCTAAGAATTCCCCCAAAGAGCAGGTTAGGACTGGGGGACTGGAATCTGCATTTTTGCCAATGATTTATTTGATCCTTGTGCACACTTGCAGAAACACTCTAGAAAAAGGTCTTTGGGTGAAATGGTTCCACAATGTTCAGTTCTCTTTCTCTCTTTCTTCTTTTTCTTTTTCTTTCTTTCTTTCTTTCTTTCTTTCTTTCTTTCTTTCTTTCTTTCTTTCTTTCTTTTTTCTTTCTTTCTTTTTCTTTCTCTCTCTCTCTCTTCCTCCTTCCTTCCTTACTGTACTTCCATACTGTAGTAATCTTCAAACTGCTCCTGAGAGTCTTATGGATCCACAGAGGTATCTCTGGAGCCACCTACCAGAAGCCAGCAAAGAATCTAAAGACCCTAATTCTTTGTACCTTGATCCCACATCAGAACATCTGAGCTTTTATGTATATAGTCATTTATAAAGGGGTAACATACAAGAGTTCATCTGAAAAAAGAGTGCTACTGTTAACAGGAAAACAAAATAAAACACCACTGTGAGCAGTAACAACTTGAAAGTCTCTGGACCAAATAAGTTCATGGTAAAGCTCTCTGTGTCAGGCTCCAGCTGCCCCTCTGCCTTTGTCTTTCCAGCTTGCTGGAGCTAGATTCTCTCTGCACCTCACCTGCACACCTGCTGGTGCCATTGCCAACCCTGTCTGGAGCAGGGAGCTGCTCGGCTGCCTCAGTGCCACCCTCTGGTGTGCATGGGATTCCATGGGGCTGCCTGCAATGGTGCCTGGGTCCTACTGTCACCAGCAGGTTGCTGTGGCCCCTACTGACAGGCTTGAGTGGGTGCCCAGTTTCCTGGGGAGACGCAGTAAGGCTTAAGAAAGAGGAAAGGCTTTGAAGTCAGACAGACTCAGAAGCTAGCTCTGAGTCTGCCACTTCTTAGCTCTTTGATCTTAAGCACACTGTCTCATGTCTCAAGGTCTGCTTTTCAAGTGCGAGCATAAGAACATTCACCTTTCAGGGTTGTTATGCGGTTCAATTAAATATGTAAAGAGCCTAGCATAGTACCTGGTGTTAGAAGGTGCTCCATGAGTGGTAGCTTCCTTTTAATTGCAGCTTAAGGCTTGTGCTGCCAAAGTGTTCTTGGTGCTTGATGTAACATCACTAGACATTCCAGACTTCCCTGGGGTTTCATGTTTAGTTTCAGATTGGAATTTGAAGTTATTTGGAGGTAAAAGATATTTAATGTGATAGCATTTAGTTGAGTATAAAATATTTGACAAATGTCTCATCATAGAAGATCAGGAGGAAAAAAATTAACCAAGAGCAAGTAAGGTTTGAGGAATATAATGGAGAAGTTTGGGGGAATCAGACATCAAGTAGGAGCTTATTGTCACTCCCAGGTTTGTAAAAACCTTCGCCCAGATTAGTAGCAATTTTTACCCTAGTTATAAAACATGTAGTGCCAATAATACATCATTTCAGCTTGAATTCACCGTTTTAACTCCTTATAAGGAATTCTGTAGTAACATTAGACTTTCAGATTCAAACTGCAAGGTGACCTACTTAACTATTATTATCATCTGAATTCTGTTGACTGCTTCAATGGCTAGGTATTAGGTTAAGCATTTCACACACTGATTTTCTGTAGACACCAACAACTCTCTGTCTTAGGTAGTATTGACATTCTCCTTTTGCATGGGTGGACACTGAGGTCCACAGGTAAAGAGCTTGGCAGGGTAACAAAGCTAGTGAGTGGCAGGGTGACACAGTGTCTGGCAGTGTGACAAGTCCACACTGAACCTTCGTGGACCCCAAGCCACTCAATGCCTTTCCGTCAAGGCTTAATCAGGAAATGAAGAACAGAGCTCTTCCTAACCCGGCAGCGGCCCCCTGTGCCTCTTATTTCTCTGATTCATCTATTCTCTTAACTAGCAACAATTCAACTCGAAATGATTAGGCATTTGAAAAATCAAATTAATCGAAAAATCAAATTAATTGATCTCGAAGGGGGGAAAGAGTGCTTATATTTCCAAGACTGAGACTATTTCCCTCGACATAGACATAGTATCTATCAGTATTGAATGCTTTCACCAAGAGGATGACATGTGTTGTTGCATGTGACATGCAGGTCACCCCAAGAGACCCCAGGAGACATGGTCACCCCGATGGAGCTGAGGCATAGACATTTTGAGTTACTTTATTTTTGAAGATTTTTTATTTATTTGAGGGAGCGACAAAGAGCACCAGCAGGGCAGAAAGGGAGTGGGAGAGGGAGAAGCAGACTCCCTGCCAAGCAGGGAGCCCAAAGCAGGGCTCTATCCCAGGACCCTGAGATCAGGACTTGAGCCAAAGGCACATGCTTAACCAGCTGAGCCATCCAGGTGCCTCTTGCGTTACTTTAATGTGGTCACTTTGTCAGGAAGTGGGGGAGCCAGGAATCCAGCCCTGATCAATCTGATTCTGAAACTTGTGCGTTTAACCTCTATACCACATTGTCTTTAGTTTTTGTAAAAAAAAAAAAAAGAATTACTTCTCATTCACTTTTGTCTTCATTAGATACTAAGTACCTTGAAGACTTACTTTTTTGTTTCCTTTCACTTTCCTACAGGGTACACTTCAAAGTGGTCCACACAGCAGGGACTCTGAGTGACTTCTAAGATCTTCTGCTATACAAGGGGGTAAAGGGGGAGGTGCATTTATGACCTGAATCATACCACTGGCCACATTTGTTTTGTCCTACTGATTCCTGCGGACAAGCCCTCTCCCTTGGAGGAATCTCATCAGTCTTTCGAGATGTGTGATTAGATCTTCATTGGGCATGTGGTTTATCAGTCCATTTTTGTATCTTCCTGATAAGTGTGGACTGATTTACATGACTATCCCTGAGAGCAATGAATTACTAAGCAACACAGATGACTTGAAGAGTTTCTCTGAGTGGAAGTACACCAGGCTACGATCCATGGCATCTTGTTTACTCTTCATTCTAAACATTCATCAGCCGAGTGACAGTGCTTTTGCTTTATGCTCTACAGATGTTAGTGTCTTGTCTCTGCATTCTTTGACTTTTTATTGTCCTTGTAAAAAAACATAAGGCAACAAGGCCGACTGCATAACCCGGTCTCCTCCTAAACTTTCCTTCTGAAAACTCTCTTCTTCTTGAATTCCTATTTACAGTTCTTGGTAGCAATTCATTTGTTTATTAATTTTTTTTCACTCAACAAATACCTATAGAGCCCCTGAGCTAAAAACACAGATATGGTTTTCACCTTTATAAAACTCACAGCTCTATTCACTTAATAAGCTTGTGCCTCATGGCATTGAAATACACACACATATACACACACCTTTTATAGTGTTAAAAAACAAAATTTCAACTGAGTAAATTTGAACATGGAATTGGCTTTATTAAGCAATTCATGAATAGCAAGTGGATAGTTTGAAACTGTTATTAAGTCTTGGTTTGCTGTTGTGAGGGGCAAATGACTCTATTTGGGGCTTGTTTTTTTTCTTTTTTTAACGATATACATGTTTTTATAGTGTTGATTAGTAAAATTTATTAAAGTTTTCTACAAAATCTATCTCATTTAATCCTCAATTCAGGAGGCAGAGATTATTGTCAGACAATGTATAAATGAGGAAAATAAGGTTTTGGAGGTCAATAATTCACTTGACTAACAGAGCCAGTAAGTGGCACGTTTGGAATTTTAACCCAGTTCTTCAGAAAAGTCCACTGTCCTTTCTCAGTACTATGATGACGTCACCTTAGTTAGTGTTGCTTGGTACTGGCATTTATGTTTTTACTTGACTTTTAAAATCTTTCCATCTTATTTCTCTGTACTGAGTATTCACAGATCTCTTATGCATAATTATTGCTACAACACTGGAAAGTCCTAGCTAGCCCTTTGAGCCAGTTGGGATTTTTCATTCCCAACACTTCCCTCACTATAGCTCATCACAGCACTTCTCTGTGGTCCATCAAAGTCTAGGACTTCTTGGATGGTAGTTATGATTATCTGTGAAAAAGATTGAAACTTAGGCTGAAAGTTGTTCATGTTTTTAATGGAGTTGTATAACCAAATTCTTGGGTGAACTTAATAATGTGATAAAGATGGTGGTCTTCTTTTATTTCCTTTGGACTTGTTTTTCAAATATTAGGCTAGTCCAACAGAAGAAGCTCTTACGCAATATGAGAGCAAGTTGTATATGCTCTCTTGAGCCCTATGCAATAGAGAGGCAGAAGGAGGAAATAGATGGGCAGATGAGAGCTAAACATTGTAAAGGTTCTCTTGAATCCTAACTTAACCATGTCTAGAAGAACACCATTGTAGAGACTATGGTAGCATTAAAAAGATTGTTGCTAAAATAATAGTACAAATGTGTCTGAAAACTTACTAATGATTGTGACACGGTAATATAAAAAATGTTATATGACATAAATTATATGAGGGTTCTCATATGTTCTTGCAATGGGGTTTGGTAACACCAGGATTAGAATGAAAATATAGATTTCTGCTGCCTTAAATGCTTTTTGAAGTAAAATGGGTAAATAATAATTAAAAAAATTAATTTCTCTTGAAGTCAAACTAACATAAGCCTGACTCACAATATCCTTTGGCTTTTTGTAGTTCATGTGGAATAAATATTCTCTAATTGGAACTTGGCTTTTGAACCAGTTGATAACAAGCAACTGTTTCATAATACTTTAAATCTATCACTCCAGGTGATCTCGATTATTGTGAAAGTACATGGCATTTATTGAAAGCATATTTATCGTGCATCTACTATAGGCATAACTATGAGGTTTTAATGGCATATGGTTTGGCTGCCACCACCATGCTCCTTCCCATTGACTGAAAGTTATCTTTAGTCTTTATGCAGGATTAATACTTAGAATGTCAGCAAATTCAGCCCATCACCTCTCTTACTACATTCATCTTCCTATCAGGGTAAGAGCAGTGATTTTTTAAGACCACGTCGGGGTGGGGGGCAGTTTCTATGACTTTGCATAGTTTCTGGCCCCTAGAGAACCCACTGGCTCCATCCTTTCCCAGCAACTGCACTCTAACGCACCTGCAGACTTCTCTTATTTAAATATTCTCCTGATTCCCAGACCCATACTATGTTTTACTTATAGTTTCAGACTCCCTTTAAATCTGAGTTGCAGTTCCTGTTTTGTCTGTGTTTCTTCCCATCCTGCCATCCGTAGAATTAAAGGGATCATTCATGTTTGACTCTTGTCAACACCTTAGCCAACCTTGTACCAAGAGTTATAACTAATGGCTACCATTTATTGAGGGCTTATTATGTGTCAAGTTGTATCCTAGGGAATTACAAATTTAAATTAGTAATATCATGATAATTTCAATTATTTGGTGTAGTTTTAATAATTAAGATATTAATGTTATTATCTATTATAAATTATAACTATAAATAGAGTTAATATTATAAGTTATTCATGTAATCTGCATAGTAACCTGGTGATATGCATGCCCATTTTGCAGATGAGAAAGCAGAGGCTAAAGAGATAAAAGTGACCACAGTTACATCATAACTACTATACAAACAACACAATTCTTTTTCTCTAGAATCTCACAGTCTAAATTTAAAGAGCTGTGTTATTGGGAATTGGTTGACTATTATCCACAAGAAATATAATGGGAGTTCAGATGAGAGAGAATATTTTGACCTTTGTTTTGGAAAGTTTTTTGGAGGTGACAGAATTGAGCTGATTATTGAATGGTGGATATGACATACAGTCCTTACTGAAGTTTTTCAGATTCATTCATATAAATCCTCCACGTTTCTTGTTAAATTTTTTGACATTATACTATGTATTTTTGAGTTATTGTGATAGCATAATTTTTTCATTCTGTTTTCTCTAACTGGTCATGGCTGGTGTATAGGCAATTTATTGATTTTGGAATATTTATTTATAATCTGCAACCTTGGTGAGTTCTCTTATTCTACTACTTTTTTATTTGATTCCCTTAAGTTGCCTGAGTAGGCAACAATTATATCATCTTCAAATTAAGATATATTTGGCTCCTCTTTTCCAAAATACATATCTCTCAAATTCCATCACAGCATTGGGTAATATTGGTAACAGCCAACATCCTCCTCTTATTCTGAATTTTAATAGAAATACTTTATTTTTAATATTTTAAACTTCACAGTTAAATGTAATATTGACTATTGGTTTAAGATGATATTCCTTCAAGTTAGGGAAGCATCCCCCTGGTCCTAGGTAACTAAGGGTTTTAAGCAGTAGTGGATGTTGAATTTTATCCAAGATTTTTTGGCATCAGTTGCATAAGATGTAGATAGGATAGAGCTATTTGCTTAAAATAGGAAGAATGGCATAAGCAAATGTGCTGCAGTGGAAATGCACAAGACACATCTGAGCAGACAAATTTGGTTGAAGAGGTAGATTCATGTTGATGAAAGATGCAAAGAGATTAGAGATACAGACCTGAGTGGAGAACATTGAATTCTAGGCTGAGGAACTTGGCTTCACTCTGTAGAGTACATCGTGGGAAGACAGTGAAGAATTTTGGAGAGAAGGATGATATGAACAAGCAGGGTTTTGTTTGTGTTTGCTTTTTTGTTTGTTTGTTTGTTTGTTTTTTGGAAGCTTAATCTTCCATCTTTGTTCAGAACCCATTAGCTGATAATCTTGTGTGAAGGCCATTGTAATCATTGGGATGGAAGGTAATAAGGGCCTGACCCAATCTGGAGAAGAGTCTGAGTAGGAAACAAGTCCATTAATTCCATGGCCATGGAAGGTTATATACCTGGTATGTGGTGCCAAAATTCAACACCCAAAAAACAAATAATCAAGTCAAAAAATGGGCAGAAGACATGAACAGACACTTCTCAAAAGAAGACATGCAAATTGCTAACAGACACATGAAAAAATGGATGTTGTTCATTATCATTAGCCATCAGGGAAATTCAAATCAAAACCACATTGAGATACCACCTTACACCAGTTAGAATGGCAAAAATTGACAAGGCAAGAAACAACAAATGTTGGAGAGGTTGTGGAGAAAGGGGAACCCTCTTACACTGTTGGTGGGAATGCAAGTTGGTACAGCCACTTTGGAAAACAGTGTGGAGGTGCCTCAAAAAATTAAAAATAGAGCTACCCTATGACCCAGCAATTGCACTCCTGGGTATTTACCACAAAGACACAGATGTAGTGAAAAGAAGGGCCATATGCACCCCAACATTCATAGCAGCAATGTCCGCAATAGCCAAACTGTGGAAAGAGCCAAGATGCCCTTCAACAGATGAATGGATAAAGAAGATGTGGTCCATATATACAATGGAATATTACTCAGCCATCAGAAAGGATGAATACCCAACTTTTACATCAACATGGTTGGGACTGGAGGAGATTATGCTAAGTGAAATAAGTCAAGCAGAGAAAGTCAATTATCATATGGTTTCACTTACTTGTGGAACGTAAGGAATAGCATGGAGGTCATTGGGAGAGGGAAGGGAAAAATGAAGGGGGTGAAATTGGAGGGGAGAGATGAACCATGAGAGACTATGGACTCTGAGAAACAGACTGAGGGTTTTGGAGGGGAGGGGGGTGAGAGGATGGGTTGGCCCAGTGGTGGGTATTAAGGAGGGCACGTACTGCATGGAGCACTGGGTATTATATGAAAACAATGAATCATGGATCACTACATCAAAAACTAATGGTGTATTGTATGGTGACTAACATAATAAAATTAAATTAAATTTTAAAATATCCACTTCAAAAAAAAAAAAATAGAAGAATGGTATTTGTTATATGGAAATGCTGATTTGAGCCACATTAGTATGTGAGGAAAGGATTATAGGAGTACTGCAGTTTTGAATAAATAAGGGCAGCGAGAAAAAAAATGAAATCAAGATATAACAAGTCAGGAAAAGAAAAATGAAAGGTGGTAAGAAATGTGAAATCGACTTTTCTTAAACTGACTGAACTAAACTGGAATGATCTTGAATAGAATTCAATAGACATTAGCTGTGGCTTATGAGAAAGGTACAGGTTGGAGGAAAAGGTCTGCAAAGGATTTGAACAACAGCAGTACCTCAAATATTGAGAGTTAATACACTTGCCAAGGGCCAGGGCCAGCTAAATGAGAATAAGCTGAAGGATGCTTTCCTCAAGAGGGTGGAGACCTGAGCATTTTTGAGGATAGGGAGCCAACAGAGAAAAATTTTGAGCAAACCAGATATTTAAGGAATTATTGACAGAAAAAAAATCTGCAGAGATAGGCAAGTAGGAGGTTTGGAAATGAAGAAGGGGAAATAGGACCAGGAAGCAGATGTAAGAGTTAATTTAGGAAAGGGTGAGTGTGTAAAAGTACATAGGAATGTGCCCCAAATATGTACATAGATATTTTCTGGGAGAGAAAAAGAAAAATGGCCTCAAGCTTCACAGTGGCATAACAGATGGGGTTATCTGCTCTGAAGATGGAACTAGACACAGGATAGAAGAAAAGCAGGACAACAACCACAATGTGGAATTTTCCAGAGTATTAATTAGGGGAAAAAGAATTTCTGAGCATTAATTAGGAGCAACTGTCTGAATCTATCAAGGGCTAATGGGCTAGAAGATAAAGTTTACTCAGTGTGTGTGACCTTCTCTAGCTGTTTTCTAGGGCAGGGGGTGATCTAGGGTTGAGGACTGGCATGAGGAATGGGAAAGAAGTCCAACGAGGCAAAGGGATAAGGAGTTATAGTTTCTCTACTGTCAAAGGGCTGACCAAAGCTTCAAGCTGCAGTAGAAATTCAACCATAATCTAGTAGATTATTATAGATGATATGTAGTCAGCCTTCATTATATACAAGTTAACAGGAGAAAAATAGGCATAAAATCTTTAACTGCATAGTCCCACTGTAGACACACATCAATAAGGCTGGCCCTTGAGCTACCTAATCTCAGCAGTAGGAGTTTTGTTAACCATGTTTGTCTTTGAGTTGACTATATCATGACATTGCTATATATTTTTTGTCCCTGCCCAGTGAAGTAAAAAGAAAATTGAGCTAGTAATCAGTAAGTGTAGATTTTTACCATTATCTCTGCCACACAGCTGTGTAATTTGGAGTAGGCTGTATCATCATTTTGGATCTTTATTTCTTCATCTGTTAAATGGAGGGGATGGGGAGAGAGAGCAGGATGGGGGAGAAGGCAGAATGAGAAGGACTGAGACAGAAAGGGAGAGAGAGAGATTAAAGTAGGTGTGTTTAAAGATGTCCTCCTGGTTCTAACAGTTCATAACCATAAACCAATGAGCATTTTCTGTGGCCTTAGAATGCTTTTAACATTCTTTTTGAATGAGATCCTTTTCTTCCTCATTAATTCTTCATGAAAATTGTCCAGCATGTCTGCAATCATTTTCCTCTTTATTTAAAAATCTTCACCTACTCTTCCTTCCCTCTCCTCCCCCTCCTCCTCCTTCAACATGTGCTAAGAAAGATTAAGACCATAATTTCTCTAATAAAATTATTTATACAATCTATTTCCTTTTTCTCTTCCTTGGTTCCCTCTTACTAGGGTATCTTTTCACTATTTTTAAAAAATAAAGACATCATTTTTATTACCACTATCATGATTATGGCATTGATGCTGCTACAATGCTCTATAAATGAAATTTATTTATCTTCCAATATCTCATGTAGCTAAGTTCCTGCTAGAGAGACTAGCAGAACTCTAAAGAGGCCCCCAAGTTAAGCTTTTACTTCAAGAGTCAGCCAATGAATGTTGCCATTCTTTAATTAACAGGGAAAAGGTGAATTGGTTCCAAGTTCTAATTAAGAGCTTGTAATGGTCTTGCACTGGAATGTTTATTAAGGAACCAATGGTGACTTTAGGCAAATATGCTTTTTTTAAAAACATCAGTGTTACTTAAAGATAAATTGGTGACTATAGGTATTTTCCTCGGTGTACCTAAATGTAAAGATTGTATTTATGAAGACACAGATACAGAATTTAGTCCATCTAAAAGTGATAAGTTCAAACCCAATCAAAACAAGATCAAGGACTTAAATGTGTTCCTTTAATTTTGTTTTGATTAATTTATTTATATCTTATGTCATATCCACCCTCCCCTGCAAAAAAATCCCACAAAACTCAAAGCAACCTAATAAAGGTAATAAAATATAGCACGATAAAATAAGTCTAGACGTTCATATGCTATACTGCAATATGTTAACGATTGAGTGATGGGAAAATCTTTAATTTTCTTAAATATTGTCTATCTGTCTTCTCTAAATTTCTCATCAGTGAACACATATTAACAATATGACAAAAATAATATATGTAAAAATGTTAAAATACAGGAGCGATAATTTAAAATGAAGTTAAAGGTGAGATTAGTGCTTGGAATGCATGCTCTGATTTAAATATGCTTGTTTGATACCAGCCACAAATTTAACTATGAGTTTTCTAGTATCCAACGCAAAAAGGAAAACAGCCAAATCTATAATCCAGAAGGTGCATGAGTTTAAAAATCATCTATTTCTCAAGAGAGGAATACATAATCCTGTTGTTGATACTTAAGAAATATCTCATACCTGGATTACACTGTGTAATGTGATAAGTAATAACTCAAACAGTATTCTAGAAACCACAGTGATGAGTTGTCTGTGTAGCTCTCAATTCAGACTAATGACATTTTACCAAAGAATAATTTGGTGTAAAGCAATTGTCTAGGAGGTGGGCATGATGCCCGCAATATATTGGACAGAACTAATGACTTGGCTCATTCCAGACCTAGATTTTAGAGTATCTACAGGAATGGATATACTGCATATCCTTTAAGCAACTGTACATAAATATTGTTTCTTTCATTCAAACTTTTAAATAAGCAATAATAAATTTGTCATTATCTTTCCTGGTAAGCCTCGAGAATGCAATCATCTGATGAGATTAGTTAATACATAGACATGTTTTCTTCAAGAACATTAAAGTAGTAGAAGAATTTTATAAAAATTTAAGGTTTTAACAGGGACAGATTCATGAATAGATGACCATCCTATCTCTCTCAGAGGTTGTCAGCAAAAACACGTGTAGAAAGAACCAATGCTCTCCTTAAAAAGTGAAGTTGGACTTAACGCCTTAAATGGGGGTTTAGCTTTATTTTAAATGTGTAAAGTTAAAAACTGAGTTTAAATATGTTATTCCTAAAAATCCAAACTTGATGTTACCTTCATCCAGTTTCCCTTAATGTTAGCATCTTACATAACTCTAATGCATTTGTCAAAGCTAAAAAATTAATCTTGTTACAATACTATTAATTGAAATACAAACTTTATTTGTATTTCACCTGTTTTTTCCACTTATGTTCTTATTCTGTTGAAGGATTTGATCCAGGATACCATATTACATGTTGCCATAATGTCACCGTACTCTCTAGTCTGTGATAGTTTCTCAGTCTTCCTTTGTTCTTTATTTATTGGGAATTTTGAAGAGCAGTGGTCAGATATTTTGTAGAATGTCCCTTGGCTTCAGTTTGTCTGATGTTTCCTTATGATTAGACCCTAATGGATTTGGAGAAGAAATGCTAAGGAGGTCAGGGACCTTTTCATTGCATCATACCATATTGAGTACATATTATCAACATGATTTATCACTGGTGATGCTGCCATTGATCACTTGAGTAAGGTGGTATCTGCCAAGGCTCTCCTTCTAAAGTTATTATTTTTCCTTTCATACTCTATTCTTTGGAAGTGAGTCACTAAGTTCAACCAACATTCAAGGGGAGGGGAATTAAGCTCTGCTTCCTGGAAAGGGTAGTATCTACATATATTTCTTAGAATTCTTGTCTGTGGAAGATTTGTCTCTTCTCCCACATTTATTTCTCATTCAGTTATTTATTTACATCAGCATGGACACATGGATATTTGTTTAATTCTGCAAGTTTTAATCCAGTGCTATAGTTCTTTATTTTCTTGCTCAGATTGTTCCAGTTTTGGCCATTGGGAACTCTCTTGGGTTGGTTCCTGTGTCCTTTTGATATAAGTCCGTCTCTTTTCCTTTTTCTTTTGTTCTTTTCTCTTTCTTTTCTTTTTCTTTCTTTCTGGCACTACAAGATACTCCAGGTTCACCTTTCTTTTCCTGCCCCAGCCCAAGAATTTAGCCACATCTCCAAGGAACCCTGTTAACTAACTTATTTTTTATTCATGAGCTCAGAAACTTACAATAAGGTTTATTTTCACTTAAGTGTCTGAAAGCTGATTCAAATATGCAGATGGTCCATCTTATGCATATGGATCTTCCCTTGATCATTTAACTTTTACAGTGTCAGAAATCATATCTGACATGCAATTGAAGAACTTGCCAGTTATCAGAAAGCTTATTGTTATGGTTTTAACCAGATGAATGCCATTTATGCGAGGTCTGAAAAGGTATTATTCCTGTTCAGTCAGATCTTTGGTGACCAGGAATGATTTAATTAAATTCTGCTCTAAGAAATAGTGCAATGGCAATTTGTGTTTTTGAATCTAGTAGAGATTAGTGTACATTTCTTAGCTTGCACTTTCTAAATATATTTCCTAGTTTATATGTCCTGAAATATGTTACCAACATTGCTGAGCGCTGGACAGCTGGTCAGAGCTAAATGCAAGCTATTTTCCCCCACGAACCATATGTTCAGGGAATCACTTTGCTGATAGATTTATAACCCTTTGCTGTGATCAGGAAGAAAGTAGGTGTGTCTGAAATATACTATGCACAGTCCAGGTACAACCAGGGAGAGGAATAATTTATTGGCACTTCTCTGGCCTTATGAATACAGAAAGGACAGAAAGTAGATTGTCAATGTGGAAAAAGACTATAGGGGAGATCACATTTTTTAAAATGTTCCATTGTTTAATCCAATTATTTTTAAAAAATATTATTGTAACCTTCCTAGATAAGTTCAATTTGCTTCGCTAACCCCCACATCAAAATATCTCACAGCACAATATCCTAATATTGAAAAGTTAGGAGAAAAATCTTTTTCTTAATAACCTTATAATCTCCTTATGACCTTATAATCTCCATGATGCAATGTTTATTTGATTTACTGCTTCAGTATGTTCTCTTTAAGGATAAGTTGCTTTGGTAATGGTCAAAAATCAGTAGTTTTATTGTCTTGTTCTTTAATTTTAGTGGCCTATATACTACTAGGAGACAGAAACTAGACATAAATAATAGTAAAAATATGTTGGGGAAGGAACTAATTCATGCTTACGTTTGAACATGGAGAACCAGTCTGGCCTTAAAAAACTAATTCGTCAAAACCTTGGTTTCAACACCCCTGCTTTTACATTATTGAAAGAAATTTCTGATAATCTGATTTTCTGAATAGTCTGAATGGGCCACACTTTCCATTCTGCCTCATCATTCACAATGTCTTTAGCTCCATGGAAACAAGCAAAACAGAGAGAGGAAGAAAGAGAGGTTGGTCGCCATAATAATGTTAATTATATCACCATTACAGAATGTCTTATGTGCCATCTTTTTTGATACTCTTAATCAGTTTCACCCAAACACTGATTCAGGCAGAGCTTCTTGGGTGTTATTTCAAACTCTCAAGTGGTTTTACTAATGGCAGGACCAGAGCACCAAGTAAGGATAGATGAATCTCCAGGTCTTCATTATACGCCCAAGCAGCCTCAAGATTTCCAGGGAATATAGCTCTCCCTTGACCCAGAACACCTTCAGAAAATGCACTGAGTCAGAGACACTGGAAAATAAAGGGTACACAAATACAATTTGGGGGAGCAGATTAGTGGGATGGCGTCAACTTCATTGAAGAACTGAAAATATGAATGGCCTAAACATAAGGATATAAAAAGTCATACTTGCTGTTATTGTTTCCAGTTTTGTTAATTTGGTGAACAGCCCAAAGAGAGATACTGAAGATAGGACATGAGAGGGGCTCTGGTGACAGAGATCCTTTGAAGTAGCCAAGTACACCAAAACTCCCCCATTCCAATAGCACCACCTGCAGCCAGAGATACACTTAGTGTGATGGAAGTATCAGTTTCCAAAGTTAGAAGGAGCCTTAGCCATTTCCCCATTTTACAAATGATGAAACAAAGTTGAGAACTTGTCCGGCCCCACTCAGATCGTTTTTCCTACTTTTAAAGTCTCCACAAAAAGATAGTAGAACTCTTTCTTCTGTAACCCCTTCCAGACTTCATCATTGTTAACTATTATGGTATTTCTCCTGAGGTCTAGCTTGAATCACTCATGCTGCATTTTATGCCATTTCCCTTGAGAAATAGGATAAAAACAAAATACATATATCCTTGTTTGTGCATCTTCCTAACTGAATGGAACATTCTTCAAATTAAGGAGATATGATTTGGGAGAATCTGTCTTTAGAACTGGCAAAAAGAAAAATCTGATTCATACCTCATTAAAGCTTCTTTTTTCAAGAACGTCCTTTTACCCTTTTCACTAAAGCATTGCTTTTCACAATAGACTGCTCTCTTACACTAATATCTTTGTCTTAAGATGTTAAATATGTGGGGCACCTGGGTGGCTCAATTGGTTAAGCGTCTCACTCTTGATTTTGACTCAGGTCATGATCTCAGGGTTGTGAGATTGAGCCCTACATCAGGCTCACACACTGGTCACATGGAGCCTGTTTGGGATTCTCTCTGCCTCTCTCTCTGTCTCTCAAAAATAAAATGTTAAATGTGAATGATTCTTCATTTAGACAGACTTTTGTCAATCAAACCTATATCAAATGTAGCAAAAACACCTAAATTTTTATTTTTCATAGCTTTGCTCATTATTGCTCTGCAGCAGGATACCATTAACTTCATAGAACAATGAAAATCAAGACTCAACAGGGGAAATGCACCATCGCAAAGTTCTTGAAACCACATTGGCATAGGGAATTCTTGGCAAAAACTTACCTATGGATAGTAATAGAATGCAATTGTATGAAAAGCTATCCTTACATAAGTTAAATTTCTCTTACCAGGAATATGTAAACTAATGATCCAGGTATTAGTTTACATGTTAAACCAAATGTTATTTAGAATGGAAATAAGGAGACTTTTTTTTTTTCGCCCTAGAGAGACTCTGCTAGGTTATAGAATATCTTTTAAAGAAAGTAGCTGTTTGTTAAACATTAACACATCTAGTACAGTGAAGACCTGCCTAGTTCATCTACACATGGGAGGCACCAGTGAAGGTGTGTTGCTCAAGTTGACCTATAACAAGGAGAGTTAAGTAGCCCACAGTTACCAAATTACTGAGTATCCAAAAATGGCCACTTAACTCCTTGGATGTCTTTTAACCAAACTCACGACTATTGAGAACAGCTTCTCGTTGGCTAAAAGAATTACTTTAGAGCATTATGGGCATTACTTCCTGTTTGTCATTTTCCTTCTAGCCAAAGCTCATTATCTGGCCTTATGCAGCTGATGCTAGTTTGATGCCCAAGATGTGCTGAGAACGTTTTGGCAACTTCAATAATGAGTGCAGCTTCCCTAGGTGCTGCCAGTGCTTCATACTGCTGTGTTTGGAGAAGTCCTTGCATGGCATCCAATTCAATTATCTCTATTTTCAGATAAGAAACTCTGGCTGAGGCAGATTGAGTTACTTGCTCAGGACACCCAGCTTAGTAATGACAGAGCTTCAAAGAAAGCCCAGTATCCGATTTCCACCCTGGTGCTATCCAACTTGTAGATCACAAAACTGCCCCTTGATCCTCTAAGTGGGAGGGGAGAGGAACTTCTAGTTCAAAGTCATGGCAGCACCACATAAAACATAGTGTATTATAACTGGAAACACAGGGGGATGGAGTAGGATCTGGGTCTCATAATGAATGAGTGCAAAAGTGCTAGGGAGGGCTGCCTGGGAGATCATGGAGGTGAAGGCAGGGGAAGAGTAGGGACACCCCTGGGGTTAGGGAACAGTCCACTTTTTGTTTTGTTTTGTTTCTTTGTTGTTTTTGTTGTTTAGTCTCATCCCTTTATACTAGAAGCCAACCAAGCCTCAAATAGGGCCTTCAGTGTTTAAATTTCAGTGCCTTAAGCAACAAGAACAAAAACCCTAACATGTATTGAATGTCTGTTATGGGTCAAGAACTATGTTAAACTCTTGAACTGCCTTAGTCAATTTAATCACCATAGATTTCTGAGCATGCAGAAGGTACCATCTTTGCTGTTATCCAACCTTCCATCCAGGAGTTTGCCTTTCCAGCTTCATATCTAGATTCTCTCTCTTTGTCCAGCAATGGGACTGCATTTGGCTCTTCATTCTGTTTGCACCATGCACAGATTAAGGACCAATCTCCCCTGCAAACTGTACTCCATTCAAGCTCTAGAAACCCTTCACTGATCTGGCCTCCTGAAGATAATTGCTGGCCCTGGAGCTAGAGCCTCCATTGTGAAGCAACTTCTTCCTGAGATCTGAGAAAACTCACTGGCCCCTTGTTATCCTCTGTGTATATGTGATTTAATGTCATTTTTTTTCAATTAAGAAATTCCATTCTATTCAAAGTTAGTGGTGTGATGTGATAGTACGAACTTCACTGGGCTGGTGCTGCCATCATAGGCTTGAGCTCCTCTTGAGTGCCAAACTAGCCTTTTACCTGACGTTCACATACTCCATGCTAATTTACCTCTCTGTGACTTTGCACCTGCTCTCTTTTCTATTTAGAACACTTTTCTTCCTTCATCAGTCTGGAAGTTTGCACTCTGTCTTTCAAGCTCAGCTCAAACGTCCGGTCTTTTGACTTCTCTGATCACTCTTTTCCTCTTCCACTGTGGGGGGACTGTCTTTGCAGAGGAAGAAAAGAAATTGTGAAAATGGGGTTCTAAAGTTGTCAGGAACCTTAGAGATCAATTGCTCAAAATTACAATTTTACAGGATAAAAGATCAAAGAAATACAAGAGTGGTAAGAAGACCAATGAATACTTTTTGATACAGAACAGAAGTTATGATTTAAGTTGCCTCATTTCTAATCCAGGGTGTCTTCGAAATGTAGGCTGTGGCCACATTAGATTGTGAGCTTAACATTCTATACAGAGGAGTGCATTTGGCTGCCTGCCTTGACACTGTTCTGCGAATGCAGTGCGCAGAGCAGCATCTTCTCTTAAAAATGAGGTTGAGACAAGCATTTCACTTTGTGTTTCTGAACTAAGGCACATTAATGGAGCAGCCTAAATGTCAGATTCATATTAACAGAAAGGGTTAGCAAAATCTGCCTCCTCAGGAATCTGTGAGGCTTTGAAGAATGAGGGGAAAGAAACAAGGCCCAATGAAGATAGATCACTGAATAAGAAAAACAATGAGAAATTGTTTTTTTTGAATTAATGCATAAGGGAAAGATCTCCAGCATACCAGGCCTTTGTGATTGGTAGTTAAATGTCTATCTGTTGGTAGAAAAATATTCACTGGACAGTAAAGTGAACAGTAATATTTGAGAAAATGAGAAGCTATTGAACAGGAATAATAGAATCAAACAGGCAGTGAGAAGTTCAGAGAACTCTTCGACAAAAGGAAGGTAGCAACTTTCTAAAGACAACCTATTCTAAGTGTAGCTGTGTATCCAGAGGGGGGAAAAAAAAAACAAAACCAAATTCTCCAACAATTGAATTTATGGTAATGGAATATAAGCACATCGGCTCACCAGGACTGAGTACTCAACAAATAAGGAAGTAGGAAAAAAATAACTCTGCCCTTCAGAAATACATTTTTTCACTTTAGGTAGCAAGAGTTGAGAGATTTCTTGATGCAAAATGCCTGAAGTCCTGCTATTGCATTAGCCTTTATGGTTGGAAATTGGAGGATTCACTGGAAGCAGCCAGGGATCAAAGCAGAAGGTGAATGCCCTGAGTCTGATAGAGTGTCAGACACATGAGGAGAAGCAAAGGCGAGTTTTCTGTAAATGCCAAGTGCACGTTCCCCTGGGTAAAAGGGAGGACAGCTGTTGGGTTGCTGCCTGATGGGGTTAATCTTGACAAGCTTTTTTGCAGTTGTTTCATCTCTATGATACCACAAGATAAAAATAGTAGTATCTGTTAGAGCTTTTCAGTTTTTTAAATGCTTCAAATTACATGACTTTTAATAGCCTATGCTCACAATCACCCTGTGAGTTAATGCGTTTTTATTGTCTGCACTGATCTGTGGCAAGTCAGGGTCCCCTCCACTTTGTCCCCAGTCATCACCACTTCCATGTGATCCCGATCCTGTTGTTCCCTCCATTAAGGCCTGACTTGTGTCTGACCTTCGACTCTGACTCCCATTTTCTGGTCTGCCTTTGCTCTTTGAACTTCTTAAAATGCTTATGGGTGCACAACCAGACTCCAAGTCCTCTAAACACTTGAGGCCACTCATCCAGTTCTTTACACTTTTCACCACCAGCCAAATCCCCCCATTCTCCCATCCCCATCCAGGTAACTCTCTCCTTAACCCATCCAGTGGGTGGGAAATAAACCTTAATACTTTTCTTACTGCCCAGTATTCTAACTGGGCTCATTTTTCAGACAAAGAAACTGAAGCTGAGAGAAGTTTCATTGGCTAAGATCACATATCTCATAAATGCTTGAATTACAACTCAAATTCAAGCTATCTTTAATTATCAATAGATTATACATTAACCACCCTTTGTATACTCCCCAGTCACATATCACTCAATAGCACATGCTCTTTCAATGTAAATTAACTGTCTTTCCTTTAAAAATTTCAAGACAGGGACAGCCTCCTACTTGTTAATTTTGCAAGTTTAGTAGTAGCAGGACCGAGCATGGGCTGGGTTGCTTTGGCTTGGTGTACGTGATATCAGATAGGGAAAATATCAGACAGATCCAGATAGAATTAGACAGTAAATCTATAACCCCAGTTAGGGAGCTGTGTCTACTCACATGTGTATATATACATGTCGCTTGGAGGGGAAGTTGGGAAGTGGTGGTCAGGGATCAAGTTAAGAAAGTGGTCGAGTGTCACGTCGTGGAGGGTCTTTATGCAATATTAAGAAATTTACGTCTTGAAGACTTGGATACTTGAGTGAGGCTTAAAGTGATTTTAAGCAAGAGAATAATGGAATCACATTTATGGTATTTATATTGCATCTTATGGCTTCACACTTCTGTGTACAATATATATACTCCCAACAGACTTAAAGACATAGACAAAAAGAGGTCAAAGTCCTGAGGGGATTCTGAAACCATAAGCAAAGCCAAAAGGATCATCTTTCATCACGCAAATGAATTCCAGCATCCCTCTTTATATCTTTTTGATAATTTATAAATTTCATACAAGACAAAGATTGAATTAAATTATGTGCAAAAAAATATTTTAAATCAGATATCAGCTCAAGGGTTTTGAACTATTTTCCATTTCATTTTAGAATATAATTGAAGAAAACATATTATGTGTTGTACACCATTTAATTTCCATTAATAATAGTACCTTTTTGGAGATGTCCTTGGATGACCTACCATGGTCTCCCAAAAGCAGAAAGATAGATAACAAGTAGATTGTTCATCAAGTGACATTGCTTTTATCTGGAAACATCCCATTGCTGTTGAAGGTTTTTTTTTTAAATAAGTTGAAAGTCCTGAATTGCCTGAGTTGCAGTTTTCTCATATGAATATATAATAAATCATCCTCAAAGTCTGACTGTATAAACAAACAGTTTCTGTTCTAAAAAGGGCTTGCTCTGAGGCCCAGAGAATCAAAACAACTTTCAGGGTAACTAAAATAATACTGTCAGCCTTTATAAATTATCTCTTGGATTGTAATAATAAAAAAGCCATGCTTAGACCCAAACAGTGGCATCTACTTTGGCCTATGCTTCTCCCTACAAGTACTAGGGGTGACCCATAACACAAAATAATCAGCATCCCAGATAACCAATCCCTGACAAGCAGAAAGATGGCTAATTTCTAGGAGATGTCTAGGGCAACAAACATAGATAGACACTTGGCCCTCGCACAGAGCGGCTGTGAAAAACCTCATTAATCATGAATAAGGCAGGAAGCCACCATTGGACATTTCAAGAGCTATAACTTCATAAGAAACCTGAAGAGCAGGGTTTGATCAGTATGTTAGAAGCTGAACCACAGAGATCTAAGAACAGGTAATGCCAGGAGTTGGAGAATTTAGAGAACTTAATCCTGAAAACACATGGCTCTTGTTTATTGCAGCTCCCATGTTACTATATAATTGAATGTTATTATGAAGACTCAGTTGCTTCCTGTGCATATCCCAGACAGACTGTTAATGTGGTAATCCTTAAAACTGATATGTTTCTAACTCATGGTTCAGAATTTACTTATAGGTATTGCTCAGGTGTGTGAGGGAAGGAAAGGGGAAAAGGGCCCCACTGGCAGGCCCAGATTCTGTACTCCACTCATCAAAACAGAAGGCTGGAGTTAATTTGTTTGATCCTTCTTAGAAAGCAGTTTAGGTACCATCTGTTGATACATATCCCTTGAAGGTCTACTTCACCCTAAGTGGCTTATCAAAATATTCCTCCCAAACACATGCAGACCTGTTCCCCACTTCTTCCCATCCAGGAGTTCTGATAAATAAACTTTTCTTCCTCTTTTTACACTCTATGTAACATTTTGATGCTCCAGTCAGTTGCCAGTTGACCTGACCCCGATCACAGCTGAATGTCATCCCTCCGAAGAGCAATACACACAGTCAGTGCAGCTTATTGTTTTATAGCATATTTATGGTTTATCAAGCTTATTCAAATACATTTCTTTATTTCTTTATTTACACACCCTTCTGAACATGAGAGAGAATAAATGGCATACCCAAAGTCATACAGATCGTAAATGGCAGAGCTAGAAACTCAGATCCTCTGGCTCTAAATTCCATAATCTGTCCTTTAAAGAATGCTTCTAGATTGGGCCTTATAACCCTTCTCTGTGCCTTCAGGTCATTGCAAAAGGAAAAAAACAAATAGCCCTTGCCTTAGGTAGTTATGATACACATGAAGGAGGACTTACGATCTAGGTCAATAGGTATGGCACCTTTGATGATAGAGCAGGCTGTGTACTCTAGCCCTTTTTAAAAGAAATACTAATTGTCTTCATGACTCTAAGAAGCAAAGATACTGATGGGTAAAGTAAATAACCCCTGGAGTAATCTATGATTTGAGGGCTCATTAACTCCTATATGTCTCTTGACAATAATGGAAATTTTGTAATTTGCTGACTCTTTAATAACATGACCAAGCTGAATGTTTCAGTATATATTGTGAGCAATTTGGTAGAGTGAAGTAAAGGAAATAAATATTTGTAGTTAACAAGAGCACAATTTCTAAGACTTTTCAAAATCCCATTTATTTACAAGTCGGTCTTTCTTTAAAATAATAATAGAGAATTTCAACTAGAGTAAGATTTGCACAAGTGAACAAAAAGCTGAAGTATAGATGTATTTTTTACATGTGAGTTTTATCACTTTCATCTACTCATAGTATCCAGAACTAAGATAATACAAAGTTCATAATTAGCATATTAAAGTAAGAACCAAAAACAGCTTAATTTTGATTTTATTTAGTTCTAAATCAAACATGTTTCTTGGGCACTAATTAAATAAAGAGCCCTGCAGATGACATATGAGTCCCTGCTCTCAAGGCACTTAAGGTGTGGCTTCATTGTATAAATATGGAAATTAATATGGTGGCAGGCTTGAAATGTTTATGACTGGTCTGCAACTTACCATTAAAATGTCCATGGAAAATACAAAAAAGTTTTTTTAAAAAAAGCTGGCAAAATCACTGTAAACTCAAGATAAGAGAAGACCATATGCCAAATCCGGGTGGAATTTCAACTAATTGCATCAGCCATGGGGATAAATTCAAGAAGTACATTTTTGAACTGCACAACACATGCTTTAATCTCTGAACCAGAACAGGCCAGATGGACCTAGTAAGGTTAGAAAAGGCTTTGATTCACCTTCTCTGTAAGTGCTTCATTCTGCAACAGTGAAGATGGACTGACTAGAAAAACAGGTGGCCATTCTCCAACTCCAGAGGAATTTTGTAGCCACATAGAGCCAAGGTCTTATCCGCTCCACATTTATCCCTATTATATTCTTTTTACTGTCATCATTTCAAAATGGTAATTCCCAGAACACAGAACAGAAGGAAGTACATAGGAATGAGAAGAAACTTGATAAAACAGAAAATGTTTTGTACCCTGAACCTGGGCAGAGATAAGAAGGATTTTAGAAGTGCACGCAGGAAGCCATCGTCTTTCATGTAATTCCACTGTTCAAAATACAAATTGCATCATACCGTCTAGTTTAGTGAGAGAATCTGACAGAGCAAGAAAAGATCCAGGAAACTTGCACTGAATTCTTGCCTTCTAACAATGATAAATTGAATAGGACAAAACTTAACGTTTATATTTTGGAGAAATAATTTTCTAGACCTTCAGGAGATGGTGATGGAGACCTTGAACATGCCACCAATCCTTTCTGATAGCAAATCCTAACACTTCATTTATGTCTCCCCTGACAGCAAAGCTTAAAAAGACCCACACTGGGCCCATAAAAAAAGGTCACAATAAAGAGAACATATTAAGAATATGATTTTCTGTAACAAACCAATGGAAGTTTCAGAAGCCTCTGCTCTGAATCCTCAAAATGTTGTTATAGAAGAGTATTTTCAGTTTTAAAATGGCAGTAAAAGATAGTGATTTCTCATTTCCACTTTTAGATATCACACAAAACTCAAAGAAAATGAGAAACAAGAGTATGTATCTTCATTTTCAACAAAGCCAGGAGACATCTATAACTTACGAAAATTTCTAAGAACGAATTACTGAACACAGTCAAGGTCTAATAGCATTATGGAAGAAACCTAGAACATTTGCTCATATCTGTAAATGCCACACAAAGCTGTCAAAGCACAGATCTCCAAAGTAACTGGCACCCTCTAAGCAATGAGCTCTGGTTTGGAATAATGAGGATGGGAATGTTGTCTGGTAGCAATCACTTCTCTGATCTTATTTTACCACAATATCTTAAGCAACAGGGGAATTAAGGATAAGTAAGAGATCACACAGAGAAGACATACTTCTTGAAGATGTTTGTTGGTAAGGCAGGGGATGAGAGACTTTGCATATGGTGAGTTATCCAACCAAGTTAATTCTAGTAGGTTGAGGAAGGTAAAGGCAAAAAGAAGTCTCCCTCTCTCTCTCTCTCTTACACACACACACAGGAGAATTTCTACAAGCTTGGATTAGTCCTTAACCCATAGGAAGCTTCAAAAGCTAGGAAGTTATAATATGAATTTTATGAACAGTAAGAAAGTCAAAATAATTAACACAGGATCATTACAGAGATATTACAAATAAACAGAGGAAAGGAATATGGAAAGAACTTATAGATAAAATATACTCATTCTAAAAAGTTGTGATGGAACAAACACCAGTTGTGGGCAAATGCACTCCCATAAAAACAATAATTAAAAATTAGAAGCTTACTTGTCTCTAAATTGCTTTTAAAGAATTGTCTCTAAAATAAGAGGGAAGATATGACAAGGCAACAGAAGGAGATAAAATTTGAGCTTTCACCAGGTAAGTAGTAAACAAAAAAATGTTTAAAACCGTAACAGAAGTAAAAGATACACCAAAAGCAGAATATCAGAAACTGTTGAAAACATTTTTAAATAAATGAGGCAAATGACAGGCTTGAGGAAAAGGAGCAAAATAAAATGAAAATGAGTAAAATGAAAAGTACTAGAAAGAAGATTATCTATGTGGAAAACAGACATGGGAAATGCAGCACAAGTATAATATGTATCTCCCTCTGTGCCCACCATAAAAAAGAGATCTGACATAATGAGGCAGAATATATGTAAAGATATTTATGAGGTTGCCAAAAATAACCCTTTTGTCTGTGGACTATAAGAGCACACCATGCCATGGGAGAAATGTTTACATAATCATCAGCACTAAGAAATAATATTCTGGTAAAATGATCAGTTTCAAAGATAAGAAAATAAGACTGACCAGTGAAAGCTAGTCATCTGTTATGGGGAAAAAATAAGATTCATTTCAGACTTTTCTACAGCAGCTTTTAAATCTAAAAGTGTTATAAAATTCTCAAGGGAAGAAAATGTGATCCAAGTATTTTATATCTAGCTAATCTGTTATTAAGGGTTAAGGCTGACAGACAAATAGTTTGAAACATGCCAAGTCTAAGGATCCCTTGAGCTTGTTTTGGAGACACAAAAGAAAACTTTAGTCAACCAAGATATGTATGCAGAGCTTGCAGAAAAAGGTCTGGCAGTGAGCATTTACTTCATTTAGCTATAAATCTAAAACTAATGCAAATATGAGGATAATGATTACAGAGTAGAATATAGAGTTTATAAGCCAATGTAGAAATTAAGAATCTAATCAATACATCAGTAAAAGGAATTGCAAATAGTAATAAAAACCCTAAATAAGTGAGTAGGGATTAATGAGTTAAAAATCATAAATTGGTAGCATAAATCTAAGAGCTGATTCTTTAATAATAATGAAAATAATAAAAGAGATAAATTGATAGAAAACTAAATTAGGAAAAATGGGGATTGTACAAACTTACAAACTAATTATAGTAATTACAAGGATGATGTTATCAGCCTAAAGAGAATATATTTTAGGATTTAGATGAAATGGTTGATTTTCTAGGAAATTATAAATACCCAACATTGACCTTAAAAAGAGAAAATATGAGCAGATCAAGTACAATGCAGGAAATAGAGAAAGATGTTAAGAGATAATCTTTAAAAAAAAAAAAAAAATGCACCAGTCCCCAGATGGTACCACAAGGGAATTCTGCTAAATGAAATTCTACTAAGGAGAAGATAACTTCAAAACTGCTTAAAATGTTCACTGAGATCGAATAAAAAGGACATCTACTAAATTCTTCTTACCAAGTGAGTATAACATCGATACCTAAACCCCAGGCAACAAAATGAAAACAAAAAAGTTATTTACAAAGGAAAACAACCAGATGAACCTTAAACTTTTTTGACACTGAACACCAGGCAACCACAAAGCAGTGGAAAATGTCATGACCCAAGAATTTGAGTCAGCAAATGTGGTCACTTAGGTGTGAAGGTAATAGAAAAACAACCTTTTAGATATTCAGTGGCTCAGAAAATATACCATCTATCTATTATGCTTGAACAATCTATTTCAGGATATTTTAACCTACTGAAATAAATGAAATAAAGAATTAAGGAATGGGGAAAAGAATTATATAAGAAGATTATCATTAACACTGAAACCAATTTTTATATATGTGTGTGTGTGTGTAAAACATACATATATATGATTTTATATACAAAATATATATAGATATATAAATGTAAGTTTGATGCCAAATGTTCATCTATGAATTTAATAAATATGGCAACAAATAAAAATTTAAAGAGACACTTCCTATCAACTGGAAATGGACAAAAAATGTGTTAAACCACTGGATTGAAGAGGACAGCAAGAATACAGTTACAGATTTTTGGGTTCTTGTAGGTCAATTGCAGTTTCCTAATTCAAATCTCTCTACACATTGTCAAAAAAAAAAAAAAGCATGCAGATCCACATGGAGAGTAAATAAAACTACCCACCACTCATTCTTGCAGCAAAACTAGAAGACAGCATGTAATACATTAAATTACATGTGTATATGGGGAATAAATATTCCAAAATATTCCAAAGCCAGCTCTAGAGCCATGCCATAACAGAAAGTTCAGGGAAAACCAGTATGCAATGAGAAACCAGCATGGCAGTACACAGATAAAATCACACCCATAAAAGAGAGTCCCATCCCAAATGTGGAAATACTTAGAACAGGTCTGAGGCCAGATGGATCAGAACACAACTAGAGAAGGATCAAAAGGAAATAGCTTAAAGGATGAAGAAGAAATTTTGGCAGTCTTGGTAAAATATAATTTCTATGGGAGAAGAGCTGACTTGGAAAGGAGAGGCATTCTTTGGATGCTTGGAGATGAAAGAAGGAAGCCACTTATACACAGATTGTTTTCAGTACATATGGTTCAGTACTATAAATGTATTTTCTCTTCGATTTTCTTAACATTTTCTCTAGCTTTATTGTAAGAATATAATATATAATATATACAACATAGAAATTTGTGTTGACTGTTCATGTTATAAAGGCTTTCAGTCAGCAGTAGGCTATTAGTAATTAAATTGGGGGTGTCAAAACTTATACATGGATTTTCAACTGCATGGAGGGTTAGCACCCTTAACCCCCACATGGTCCATGGGTCAACTGTATACATAATCAGATTTCTAAAAAAGAGAAACAGAACAATGGACAAGAGAGCTAATATTTAAACTGTAATCCAAGAACATTTTCTGTAAATAAAAGAAAACTTTGGGCAGCTCTTTCTGCCCATAGGTCCTGTCCCTGTGCTTTAATAAAACCACCTTTTTGCACCAAAGATGTCTCAAGAATTCTTTCTTGGCCATCGGCTTCGAACCCTAACATCTTTCCTACATCATATGGCACCCAATGTGGGGCTTTGAGTCTTTTTCATCTGGACTCTGAGCCCCAGTGCAAACTTGGTTAATACTTTGTCTCCTCTTCCTTTACTCTCATTTCAGGAGCTCTTCAAGAGGTACGGTCTTATTGGAACACTTTCATGTCAGTTGCTCAGGCTGCTATCCTCTAGCCCGTGGCTACTCTATGGGGAGGAGAAAGCCTGCCTTTTGGCTGCAAGTCAGTACCCTAGCCGGGATAGTAATAAGACCCAGAAACTTGATGCTCTCTCTTAATTCCTGTGCTTATATGAAGTTTTCTGTCTTGGGCATGGGACAGCCACCTAAGCCACCTAAGTCACCAGCTGCCAATCTTAAGACTCCCATATGAGGTTTCCTCCTCATTGGTCTAATGTGATCCCCTTCACATCCCTGGTTTAGCTGCTTCTGGCCACGGGATCTCCACCGGGAGCTCGCCGAAACCAGTACCCAATTGAACTAAAACCCAGCTGGGGACTGTTTCCTAGAGAAGTTGGCTGTAAGGACCACATGAGTTGGAATGTTGCTTAGACCATGATGGATTTCCATCTTTACTGTTGTCTTTACTGTTAGTAGAGTGTCCTCTACTAACTACTTAAATTACAAAATTCGGTAATTTCCCCTTGTAAAATCTTTCTAGCCTAGTGTTCTCCAAGGGTTAAAAATGGTGGGTGCTTCAAGGCATGGGATTTTTGTCCATACACCAGGCACCCATCTGTAGCCTAGGATGCAATGGGGAAGCGGGGTCGGGGTGGGGGAGGACGTTAGCATTCCTCCTACAAGGGCCTTTATTGGTGGTGGAGTTAATAGCGATTTTTGTTTGAGGGAAGCCTTTTGTTGCTTTGACACCAGGAACCTCTGACATATTCTGCCCGTGGGACACCACCTGCGCCTCGGGGGAGATTTTCTAGGTAATGGACCTTCTCTACTCCTCCTCCTCCTTCTCCTCCTCCTCTTCCTCCTCCTCTTCTTCTTCTTCTTCTTCTTCTTCTCCTTCTCCTTCTCCTTCTCCTCCTCCTCCTTCTCCTTCTCCTTCTCCTTCTCTTTTCCCAAGGACTGTTTCTTGAGGTGCCTTTTAACCCACTGGAAACAATTCAGATTGTAAAATTTAGGAAAGGACTGATCTCCTGTAACACACTGTATGGCCTCAGTGGGATCTATCAGTTAGATCTCTTCTGCGGGAAATAGGGTAAATGGACCTAGGGTATCTTCATTGCTCATACCTAGGCCTTCATTGCTCTACACTAGGACCCCAACCTAAGGGCCTCTTACACAATGTGTTTGGTGAAACGTGTGGGCTAGCAAACTCTCTCCTGATATACTGGATGATAATTATCTAAATAGACCTCCTCGAATAAACCCAGATTGCTGGAGGAAACACAGGCCATCCCTAGCAAAGGGGACTTTGACTCTCTCTCTCTCTCTCTCTCATTGTTCCTCCTCCTCATAGATGTGGGGGCTTCTCCCTCATTTCCTGGGTTAATGGCTATATTTGGAGCCAACTGCGGTTAGTCTACCTCAGGACAGGTACTTTAAGGAATGTTCCCAAGCAGCTGCTGAAACTCCCTTTGTTTTGTGGAAATTCCCTCCCTGTCTTCTCCATCCTGACATGGACTGCCTAATTCCACTTGTTGCTGGACTGAAACATGGCATCTGCTCATCTGAGCTGATGAGGTTTGGGATGGGAACCCTTTTCCTCTGCCTTCTGGCAGCACTTTGCCTCTTCTGTCTCTCCCTCCCTCCCCTCCTGTTTTCTGCACCACCTTGGGGTGTGGCCTACAAAACTGGCTTCTGTGCCATCCTCCATGCCTTGGTCACCGTGACTCCTTCTCCCCTCGCTATAAAGGAGCAAGAAGAGCACCACCTCGCTTTAACACCACCCACTTCAGATTTCCCCACCAGTGTCTCAGGTAAAAAAAAAAAAAAAAAAAAAAAATTGACAATGAGGAACAAATTGACTGACTTTTAAGTGGACCCAGGTGAAGAAAATGTGAGCCAACAATTTTATTTGTAGGCAAGCTGTCTTTTAAATATCAGTCCTATAGAAAAATAGTCTGATACAGACAAAAAAAAAAAATCAGTACTCTACACATGAACTCTTCCTAAGAAATTTATGAGATACATTTAAAGCAGTGATGAGAGGAAAATACAGAGCTCTACACACTTAATGATACTTAGATAAATAAAAAATTAAAAATGAAAATAAACCCAATTAAGTCCCCAACTCAGAAAGATAGGGGAGAAAAAGAAAAAAGAATATTTAAAAATAAGAAATAGAAATCAAAATAGGAAGTAGAAAAATGGTAAAACTAAATAAATCCAAATACTGATTCTAGCTGAAAATTAACAAAATAAACAAACCACTAGCTAATCTTACCCAGAAAAAGAGGATAAAGTGTAGATACATAAAATAAGAAATGTGGGGGAAATAACTTTTGAAAAAGAGTAAATTACAAAAGTCATAACATTTCGTACAACTCTGTGCACTATTTGAAAAATGAAATGGATAGTTTCCCACAAAAATACAATATGCCAAAATTGACCTCAATAGAGATAAAAGCTTTAAGCAAATAATTTTTCACAGGAAAAAACTGAGATGTGAAAGAATCATCCCACAAGAAGCATCAGATTAGTTATTATTCTCAAAGATATTCCATCATCCTTGCTCCTGAGCATAGAAAAAGTAGGGAAACTTCCAAATTTCTTTAATTAAGCAACTATGACATTGATGCCCAAATTACATAAAATATAAAAAGAAAACTTAAGAACCAGTCTCAGTTTTAAATATTGATGCCAAAATTCAAAGTTAAACACCAACAAACAGATTCCAATGGTATATTAATAAAATACACCATGATAAAGTGATTTATTCCAAAGTGTTTTAATATTAGAAAATCTAATATAGTTCATTACCATTAATAACTCTGGAGAAATAATGAATGATTATTTCTTATAGATACTAAAAAGGCCTTTGACAAAATTCAACATCCATTTCTGATTTAAAAAAGTATACACTCAATAAAATAAGTATTACTTCTTCTTTAACACTAAATATATATAACTCATTTCTAAAGCCATGTTTTTACCTAACAGGGAAACTTTAGAAGTATTCCCACTAGGGTCAGAATAAAGTTAAAGATGCCCACTCTTTTTTCCATTAACAACATATTCCAGGTATTAGCCAATATAATTAGACAAGAGAAAATGATTTCCAACATGAAAACTGGAAAAGGAAGAAGCAAAACTACATCTTTTTTGAGAGACTACAATAAAATACCTATGAAACTCAAAGGAATAAATGATAAAAGTAGTAACAATGTAGAAAGATACAAAATTAACATATGCAAATAAATAGCTTTCAGATATATAGCAATAACCAGTTAGAAGATATAATTATATAATGGAAAAGAAAACATATTTTATATTAACAATTAAAAAATGAAATACTTAAGAATAACCTTTAAAAGAAATACGCATATTGGTTCCAGTTCTATCATGGTGGCATAAGTCCACTATGGTCTACCTTTCCAGCTGATTACAACTAAAAACCCTAGATAAAAAGAAAAACAAACAAACAAACAAAACCTCTAAAATTAAACAACAGCTAGCAGATTGTGGAGGAAAATTTATCTTTCTGGTCAGAGGAACCAGGGAAAAGCCATCCTGGGTGCTGGAGCTTGAGGAAGGAAACTCCCATATCAGAAAGGGATCCCTAATTATGCATATAAACCTGAAGATTTTAGGCTGGCTCCTGAGTTGTGCATGTGTGGAAAAAACCCAAAGCAGCATAGCAGTGCCTTTGAGAACCCAACTTACATGTGAGCCATAACCATGGGAAAGTTAAACAGTACTTGGGTCTGAACCTATATGGTTAAGAACATATATGGTTCTTAAATCATTACATTCACAAAAAGATTATAACATATTTCAGGGTCTACACAACATAACATTCCACAATTTACAAAATACAATCATAAATTGCCTAGAAAATGTGAGCAATTCTCAAGAGAGAAGACAACCAACAAATGCTAACCACAAAATGACTTGGAGTTTAAAATATGAGAAAAAGATTTTAAAGCAGCTATTATAACTATATTCCATGAGGCCATGGAAAATGCACTTGAAAGCAATGGAAAGAAGTTCATTGAACCCCCAACAGGATATAAAAACAAAAGGAAAAAACAGCATGTCTCGACATAGCATAATCAAACTGCTGAAAAAACAAAGAATATAAAGACATAAATAGTTTTGAAAGCAGCTATGAAGTGATGCATGACATTTACTTCTTGCCATATGTAAAAATAAACTGGATTATAGACCTAAACATAAAAATTAAAATTATAAAACTTTAGAAGAAAACACAAGAGAAGTTCCTTATAATTCAGCAAAATCATAAAAAAAATAATTGGGACATCTCCACAGTTAAAAGCCTCTGTATATGGAAAATTAATTAAGAAGGAAAAAAAGGCAAGCCATAATATGAGAGGATATATTCAGATACGTATATCAGACAAAGGACTTGTATCCAGAATACATTAAAAAGCATATAACTTAACAGAAAGACAAAAGACCCTCATCATCACCCCCTCACCACCACCAAATGGGCAAAAGGTTTGAATGGACACCACAAATGAAGATACCAAAAGCAGAAAAGGACATAAGGACATGAAAAGATCATCATTAGTCATCATGAAAATGCAAATTAAAACTATGAGATTCTACTACACACCCATTAGAATGATGAAAATTAACAAACCTTAACTAGGTCAAGAGTGGGTGAGGATGGGAAGAAAGCAGAACTCTCATACACTGCTGGTGACAGTGTAAAACAGTAAAAGTATTTTGGAAAATGTTTTGGCAATTTAGGAAAAAGTTAAATACACACCTAGCAAAATACCTAACCATTCCTCTCCTAGGAATTGGCTCAAGGAAAAAAGAGGAAAATCTGCTCATGCAAAGTCTTACATACTTATGTTTATAGCAGCTTTATTTACAATAGTCAATAACTGAAAACCCAAATTTTGATCAACAGGCAAGTAGATAAACAAATTGTGGTATATCTAAACAATGGAATTCTACCCTGTTATAAAAAATAACAAACTGGGGGCGCCTGGGTGGCTCAGTCGTTAAGTGTCTGCCTTTGGCTCAGGTCATGATCCCAGGGTCCTGGGATCGAGCCCCACATCGGGCTCCCTGCTCCACGGGAAGCCTGCTTCTCCCTCTCCCACTCCCCCTGCTTGTGTTCCCTCTCTCACTGTGTCTCTCTCTGTCAAATAAATAAAATCTTTAAAAAAAAAATAACAAACTGGTGATACATGCAACAACATGGGTGAATCTCAAAATTATGTGAAAGAGGCCACACACACCCCCCAAAAGTATATACCATATAGATAGAATTGAAAATTTGGAGACTTCTGATGTCTGGTCTGACATGTAAAGAGTTTGGAAGTTGTCATCCCATGTTTACAATAAAGAAAAAGCTAAACAAACTAAAAAACAATAACTCTTCTTAGATTCATTGAACAATGACTTCACAATGCAAACCACTGCCCTGAAAACTGGAGTCAGAATTTAGGAAATCACAGCTTAGTGGGATCAGAAACCACTGCTGGAGCTGGTTAGAAACAATTAAAGGGTAATTGACTAATTGCTGGAGACTGAGCATGGACTAAGATAAGATAAAAACTCCTGGGTGCATCCCAGGTATAAATCCCATTTGATGATGAAGTATGATCATTTAAACATACAAAAACCAGTCACATCTATACGCTAAAAATAAACTACCTGAAAACGAAATTAGGAAAACAGTCTCATTTACAACAGCATCAAAAGGAATAAAATACTTGGGAATCAACTAAGATGAAATACTTGTATACTGAAAACTACAAAAATAATGATGAAGGATATTGAAGAAGAGATAAACAAATGGAAAGATTTCCAGTGTTCATGGATTGGAAGACTTAATATTGTAAAGTATCCCTACTACCCAAAGCTATCTACAGATTAATTCCAGTCCTATAAAAACCCTAATGCCACTTTTTACAGAAATAGAAAAAAAATTCCAAAATTCATGTGGAACCATGAATAGCCAAGTAAGTCTTGAGAAGAACAATGAAGTTGGAGGCATCACACTTTCTGATTTCAAAATATATTTCAAAGTTACAGTAATCAAAACAGTATGGTACTGGCATAAAGATTGGCATACAAACCAATAGAACAGAATAGAAAAACCCAGAAATAAACCCTCACATATGCAATAAATTGACCTTCAATAAGTGTGTCAAGATACACAATAGGGAAAGGGTGATTTCTTCAAAAAATGGTGCTGTGAAAACTGGTTATCTGCATGCAAAATAATGAAATTAAAACCCTATACCATACACAAAATCAACTTCATATGGATTAAATACTTTGACATTAGACTTGAAACTGTAAAACCCCTAGAAGAAAATGGGAAAAACTTTTTGACATTGGTTATTGGTTGTGGCAATGATTTCATGGATATGACAACCAAAAGCATAGGCAATGAAACCAAAAATAAACAAATGGGACTACATCAAACTAAAAAGATTCTGCTCAGCAAAGAAAAAAAATCAAGAGTGAAAAGGCAACCTAGAGAATGGGAGAAAATATTTTCTAGCCATGTATCCCATATGGAATTAATCTCCAAAATATAAAAGGAACTCCTACAACTCAATAGCACAAAAAGTAATAACCTGATTAAATTGAAGAAATTTTGATATTGAAGCGGACACACATAAATGGAAAGATATTCCATGCTCATGGATTGGACCAGTCAATGTTAAGATGTTCATACTACCCAAATAAATCTACAGACTCAATGCAATCCCTATCAAAATTCCAATGCAGTTTTCAAAGAAATAGAGCAAATAACCGTAAAGTTTGTATGGAACCACAAAAAACACTGAGTAGCCAAAGCAATCTTGAAAAAGAACAAAGCTGGAAGCATCATACTTCCTTATTTCAAGCCATACTATAAAACTATGGTAATTGAAACACTATGGTATTGGCATAAAAATAGATACATAGATCAATGGAATAGAAAAGAGAGCCCAGAAATAAACCTATGTATATATGATCAATTAATTTATGACAAAGGTGCCAAGAGTATACAATGGGGGAAAGACAGTTTCTTCAATAAATGGTGTTGGAAAAACTGGATTACCACAGGCAAAAGAATGAAACTAGACCACTATCTTACACCATACATAAAAATTAACTTAAAATGAATTAAAAACTTAAACATAAGACTTGAAACCATAAAACTCCTAGAAGATAACACAGGTGGTAAATGCCTTAACATAGGTCTTGATGATGATTTTTAAAATCTAACACCAAAAGCAAAAGCAACAAAAGCAAAAATGAATAAATGGGACTACATCATAATAAGAAGCTTCTTCAGGGGCGCCTGGGTGGCTCAGTCGTTAAGCGTCTGTCTTCGGCTCAGGTCATGATCCCAGGGTCCTGGGATCGAGCCCCGCATCGGGCTCCCTGCTCCGCGGGAAGCCTGCTTCTCCCTCCCCCACTCCCCCTGCTTGTGTTCCCTCTGTCGCTGTGTCTCTCTCTGTCAAATAAATAAATAAAATCTTAAAAAAAAATAAATAAATAAAAAGCTTCTTCATAGCAAAGGAAACAATAAAAAAAAATGAAAAGGCAACCTACTAAATGGAAGAAAATATTTGCAAATCATATATCTGATAAAGAACTAATATCCAAAATATATAAAGAACTCCTACAACCCAATCAAAAAAAAAAAAAAAAACCCACATACCCAATTAAAACATGGACAGAAGATCTGAGTACACATTTTCCAAAGAAGATGTACAGATGACCAACAGGTACATGAAAAGATGCTCAGCATCATTAATCATCAGGGAAATGCAAATCAGACCCACGATGAGATTTCACCTCACACCTGTTAGAATAACTATTATCAAAAAGACAAGAAATAACAAGTGTTGGTGAGGGTGTGAAGAAAAGGGAACCCTTGTGTACTGTTGGTGGGAATGTAAATTGGTGCAGCTGCTATGGAAAACGATATGGAGATTTCTCAAAAAATTAAAAATGTAACTACCATATGATCCAGCAATTCCACTTCTGGGTATTTATCTGAAGAAAAATGAAAGCATTAACTTGAAAAGATATATGCACTCCCATGTCCATTGCAGAATTATTTACAATTGTTAAGATATGGACCCTCAACAGATGACTAGTATAGAGATGTATTGTGGCATATATACACAATGGAATATTATTCAACCATAAAAAAGAATGAAATGTTGCCATTTGCAATGAATGGATGGACCGGACCTTGAGGGCATTATGCTAAGTGATATAAGTCAGAAAGAGAAAAAGAAATACCATGTGAGCTCTCTTATATGTGAAATCTGAAACAAAACAAAACGGCAACAACAACAAGTTCATAGATTCAGAGAACAGATTGGTAGTTGCCAGAGGAGAGGGGTGGGGGGAAAAAGAAATGAGTTAAGGGGGCCAAAGAAGAAAATTAAAATGGGTTAAAGACTTGAATAGACATTTTTCCAAAGAAGACATATAAATGGCCAATAGGTATATGAAAAACCCTCAATGTCACTAATCATCAGGAAAATGTAAATCAAAACCACAATGAGATAACATCTCACACCTGTTAGGGTGGCTTTTATCAAAAATACAAGAGGTAATGAGTGTTGGTGAGGATGTGGAAAAAAGAGAATCTTTGTGCACTGTTGGTGGGGATGCAAAATGGTGCACCTGCTATGGAAAACAGTATGGAGGTAACTCAAAAAATTAAAAATAGACTACCATATTATCCAGATATCCCACTTCTGGATATTTATCCAAAGGAATTGAAATCAAGATCTCAAAGTGATATTAGTACTCCCATGTTCATTTCAGCACCATTCATAATAGCCAGTGCATGAAAACAACCTGTCCATTGATGGATGAATGGATAAAAATGTATTTTATACATACAATGGCATATCATTCAGCCTTAAAAAAGTAGAGATTCTGCAATATGTCACAACATGAAAGAATCTTGAGAACATTATGCTAGGTGAAATAAGCCAGTCACAGAAAGAAAATACTACATGATTCCACTTACTTGAAGTATCCAAAATGATCCAGTTCATAGAATCAAAGAGTAGAATGGTGATTGCCATGGCTAGGGGGAGAGGAGAAAAGGGATTACTAATCAACAGACAGAAAATTTCGATTAAGCAAGATGAGTAATTTCTAGAGATCTACCATACCACATTGTACCTATAGTCAATTCTATCATATTGTGAAGATGGTAGATCTCATGTTATGTTTTCTTGACATAATAAAAGTTCAAAGCACTATTCAAAACAAAAAGGGATTTTTCAGAGTTAAAAAAATGTTTTAAGTACCCAAATTTTTGAATCTCAATAATGTCTCCTTCACAGTAACATTGACAGGATTAAATCAGATAGATGTAAAAATGATTCCCCCTACATAATCTTTTTTTTAAAGATATATATGTTTAGAGAGAGGAGAGAGAGAGAGCCGAGGGGAGGGGCGGAGGGAGAGGGAGAGAGAATCTTAAGCAGACTCCTCACTGAGGGCAGAGCCCAATGTGGAACTTGATCTCAGGACCCTGAGATCATGACCTGAGCTAAAACCAAGAGTCATAATCTTATGTAAAAGTGGGATAGAGAGAAAAATTGCAAGGGACTAAAAGTACTGTTTTCTTTTTAGAATTTGTTTTCCCTTCAAATTTCATATTAAGACCTTACACACCTTTAGGTTGAGAAAGGAAGAACCAGTTAGCTGCTTCTCTTCAAGTTGTTGTTCGTGTTTGTCATTAGTATGAGAAGGGAGGCTCTGGCCTGGTACAGCAGCATTGCACCTCCAACTAGGTAAGACGAGAGAATGAGAGAATATCATCGTAAGTAACTAAGCTATAGTAGAAAATGACTGCTTAGAGACTTCTCTGTCGATACCCAGGCTATGATTTCAATGCAGAAAATCAAACCATGAGTTTCCTGAGGGGAAGAATCCTGTCTTACTGCTTTTTTTTCTCTTTCCGTCAATTAATAGTGTTTAACATATAGGAACCCCATAAATTCTTAATGTTTAGATAAGTAAATAGAAGAAAAAAATATTGTGGCAAATTATGCAAGGAAATCTTTGATTTTTATTTTTCACTGAGGAGAAATTTATGCCTAAAACCTAAATCAGTACAGTTTTACTCTATTTAAACAAAGCCGAAGATGAGATGGGATAAATTAAGAGTAGATAAGGAATAAAGGAATGGTAATTCTTGTTTGCAGGAAATGACATCACTCAGGAGTTTCGTTTATTCTTTATCCTTCATTTTCAATGAGTATTTCAAGTTCTCCTGAGTCCCTGATAATACAGTCAGTTACAGCCTTGAGCTTTGCTAAATAAATGAACAATTATAAATTTCATAGTGAAGGTCTGTCTGACATACCATTCTCTTGTGGAGAGGTAGATAAGAGAAAAAGGTGGGGGAAATAGCATGATCACTTTTTTTCATTGCCCCTTTTAATTCTTGTCCATAGTGTGTTTTACTACCATCCATCATAGTTATGTCAAGAACAGGCTTTACCTAAAATAGCTGAAAAGTACCATAGTCTATCATTTACCCCAATCAACAAGTCAATTTGAAACTCACCGTCTTTTACTAGGTCAAAAGGAATTGCTAATATTTTTAGAGAACATGATGGATTGCTGTGAGAATTCTAACAAAAGGTGACCAAAATAAAACATCAACATCATTTTCATTTCTGAATTGGATGGAAGAAGAATGGGAAAAGCATAGACGACATTCCTCACTCAACCTTATTTGCGATTTATTTTAAAAGAGAGGGAGGAGGGCAATGGGGATAAATTTCAAGCCATCATTTAAAAATGTGGCCACAGGCAGTTGTTATTGATGTGTCATGGCATCATGCTTATTTGATACAATTTAAAATGCATTTTTCTTTCCTTGAGTTTAAGGTTGTCTGCCCAAAACTCCTCTAGGGGCACTCCCCTCTTTGTGTCTTCATTTTTCAAGGAATGTGAAGTTGACACAAAACTTAACGAATTTATTCTTGAAGTCATTGAGGAAAGAAAATTGGTCATAGAGGAAAGAAAATCAGTCCCCTCTTTTATGGGTTATCTCTCTGAAACTCTTACGGTTTTCTTAACTGACTCCGGGACTAACTAGAACCATGGACACCCCAATCTCTAGCTATATTCAAGATTTGGCTTCTACTTCATCATTTCAAATGTATCTAGTTAGTTTCAAGTGCTTTATCCCCTATTTCCATAGTATAACAGTTTATAAGTTGGTGTCTCTGAAACATTCGAGGGGCCAGAGGAGTGTTGAAGAGAATACCAAGAAAATGTAAAATCTACCTCACATCTACAATTCATCCACAGAACATCTGCCTTTTTTTAATGTTAAGATTTATTTATATACCGTATGAAGTAAGGATACTACTGGTTTAAAAAGTTGGAAAACCATTGCTCTGCCCAATTTAGAACAACTGAAGAAAAGCAGAATCATAGAAATTTAGAGCAAAAAAGAGATTTAAGAGATGATTTAGTCCAATTCTCTGATTATATGGATGAGAAAATTGAGTTGGGGAGAAGTGAAGAAACATGTCTGAGGGATCATGGTGATTTGCAGACATAGATCTATTCATTTCTAGTCCAATATTCTTCCTTTCTAGTTTTATAATGTCAGTGATGTTTAAAGAATGGAAAGTGAGGAAACATATTTCTAGTGGCTAACTAAACTCCATGATGTTGTTCGCTACTTTAGAGATCCTATGAAATATTAAAACAGATTAGTCCCCATTTATTCATCGTTCTATCTATCCATCCACTCATCCATCTACCCAGCCTTAGCCAAAGAAATATAGGTTAATACTAGAAGACTATTCCTGATTATATTTTTTATAGCAGAAATACTATAATAAATTCACCAAATTCTCAGACACTCAAAGTCTAAAGACCAAAAGCATGTCTTGAATATCTATATGGAGGGCATATATTTCAGATCCTTCATTTAAGAGAACACTGAATCAGATAGTGGACATACATATAAGACTTCTGATCAAATATTCCTGGGGACTTCCAAAAATAATTCATATTAAAAAGAGGAACTTCTTACTTAGATTTTGCTATGAAAACCTGGATATCAGTATGTCAGGCTGAATCACATACTGATGTCACTTTTTGTCATAAGTGATCTGTGTGTCTTCAAGCCAGACATCCTTACTCCTGTACTTGTGTTGCCCTCTAGAAGAGCATCAAATCGAACATGGGAATTAAAGTTATATTAACAAACTTTTCACTGGCTCTTTCTGCAATCTGCTATTATAGTATCACTAGCTCCCGTATTAATCCCCTAGTTTGTAAGTGGTATCTCACCTATGCTTCAAATAATTCTTTCAGTGACCAAAAGTCATGTGCCTTTTTCTTATTCTTCTGCTCCAGACTCACTCAGAGATGTCTGCTTCCAAGGCCTCCAGTCCATGTGAACCCTTGTGAAGGTGCCCTGCCTCAGCTGGCAGAGCCCACAGTAATTCTCTCTTACAGGGTATAGCTGCTTTCCTGGGTATCACCATCACCTCCATAGGGCCCTGATGTTGCCGCTGGGCATGGCCACTGCCTGTCCCTTGTACTGCTTCTTTCAAAGAGTGCTGTCAGGTGCTGCTGCTACAATATGCCACTAATGTCTCAATGTACTCTGTCACTTACTCTGACTACCATCACCTGCATTGGGGGCTGCTCTTGCATATGAATCCTCAAGGAACCCTGGCCAAAGCTATATGGGCCTCTGGGAAAAACTGTAAAGATCTCTTCTTTACAGCCTATGTTGTTTCTTTTAGTGGCATATTAAAAAGGGGGGGGGGGCTGTTTGGTTCCAAACTCTACAGGGTTTTTATTCAAACAGCTGTGATAAGATAAGCCTAACATATAGATGCTCATAGTTTCTTTGCTTCCCTCCTGTCTGAAGAGACAAAGGACAAAATATAAGTGTATTGTTTGAGAAAAGCAATCAAGGAAATAGAACTACAAATCCAATTAGGGGATGGGGGACGTACGGTAGAGGGATATCCCATGTCAGATGCATATTGTGAATGCTCTGTGCAGAGGATGGGGAGGACAAGACTATGTAGATGGGAGAATTCTGTTAGGATACAAGAATGAGAAACTTCCAGGGATCTGGAGATGCTCAAGAATTTAGAGAGGACAGGAGGTTTTCATTAGAGTAGCTGTGGACTAAGTCTCTATTCACATGATGCTGGAAAGATACAGAAGTCTTAAATTTCAGTCTGGACTAGGTGCAGCTTTACATACACTGTGCAGTTATTTCCATAGTTTTGTACTGCACACCACCCTATCCCCTCCCTATTCTTCTCCCTTCCATAGACATGAGTTTAAAAGGACTAGGTCAGGAGACAAATGTGAAGGAGAGACACCAAGATGTATACAGAATTCCTGCTGCCTCTTGAGGCTGACGCTTCACTACAAAGTGGAGCGTGACCATCTCTCTGCTCCTCTGAGATAAATTCTCACCCAGATTATTCTTAGTCCCATAAACTTCTTGTAGATTTACTCTTGAGTTGGCCAGAGTTATCCAGCCTTGCCTTAGCCACAGCCAAAAGAGTTTAGGCTCAGCTCTCCTCACTTTCAATAAAAAAAACAGTATTGTCTCTTGGATCATGGGAAGTAACTTTTGCTCATGCAATTGAGTTCTTTGGGTGCCAGCGTAAACTGACACTTCCATTGTTTTCTCATTTGTATACTCCAATTTTATAATCCCCAAATTAATTCAGAACAGCTGAAGATGAATCTGCTTCAGAAGACTACATGCTTCCCAAAGTATCCCAGTTGATTCAAGGGCTGACTTACTGTAGACTTATGGGCTCACCAGCTTTTAACCTCATTTTGCTTCCCAGATCAGCATCTGTGTTTGTTTAACAGCCATTGGCTGAATCACTCTGAGAATCATGGAAGCCATGTGGAAGGCCCAGGGGCCACATGGCTCATCTCCTGAGGTGACACTGTGGGGGTGTTTATATCACTCATCAGGTTAGGATTTGTCTCATGGTAATGGAGCTCAAAGGTTGAGTCTATCAGTTTCCTGGAAAAATAAATCTCAGAATTCTCAGTGACATAAGGTTTTCCCCAAGGATATCAACATTCTTTTGTCCTAAAGCCAAAGCGGAGATGATGCCATATCCTGATAACAAGGAGGCTGTATTTAATTCATGTTTCCAATGTTTATTGTGTTCCTACCATATGCCAGGCCCAGCACTAGGTACAGAGATCATTGGAGCATATACATAGTCTCCATTCTTATCTCAAGGAGGTCACTGACTACTAGGGGAGCAGACAGGTACTCCCACAAGGCAGAGAGAAATACTAAGTAGAGGTGTACTCAAGGCATATGCCTGGATTCTGGTAGATGGGCAGTTAAGTTTGACTATGGAGGGAGGAAGAGCTAATGGTAGAGCAAAACAAGGTGAGGACACTTAGTCATTTCTTGCACGTGACCACATCTGTGCCATGAGGGGAGGCACTTGGCTTAGAAGCCATCATATCTGCCATTTGTAAAGTTCCTACTCTCTCCCCCCAAATACCCCCCACTCTGAGTTAGTGTGATGGCTGAATATCAAAGCATCTGAGGCACTTCTGAAAAATGGAGATGCCCAAGCCCCACCACAGATTGACTGAAAGAGGATCTCCAGGAGAGGATCTCTGTTTCTTAAAGCTTTCTCTCCAGAGGATTCCCTAGTAGTACAGCTAGCCAGCTTGGCACAGGCTTTCACACAGGCTTTTGAAAACCATTGCTCTGAGAGTTCTACCCAAATGGCCTCAACCAAAATCCCATACAGTTTGTCAGTGGGGCTGGGTGAGTACTCCCTGACGTGTGCCATGTGATGTTATCTGCTTTTAAAGATTCGGCTGCAAGCCCAATCTGAAGAAGAGGTGCCTGGGGGAAATACGGTATATATTAAACTTGGAAGTCCCCCAGGTCTTTTTTGATCCCGTCCATTATGCCTAGACTCTCACTTGCCACCATTGGGTAGGGCTATTTAGGACACAGTCAGACCACTGTGGGCTGTGGGGATATGTGTATGAGGCCAGCTCGAGGTTAGTTTCAAGGTTAGTCTTAGCCCTTCCATAAATTTCTGGAAGTATTTATTTGTCGGTCAGATTGAATGCTTGTTCTTCTGTTGTGATTTGAGTATATGCCGTTCAGCACCTTGCTGAGACCAATAAGCTGACTGAAAACTTGCAAGTGTCCCTAAGCCTTCAGACTTCATGGACACCCTGACCATTCACATTTCTTTTGCCCAGCTGCAGTAGTGTCAACATGGTAATTGGGAGCTCTAGAATCAAGGCAAGAGAGCTGGCTTCAAGTCCTGATTGTTCCACCATGTATATGTGTGACCTTGGTTGTCTCATTTAAGCTCTCTGGGTCAATTTCCTTGTCTATAAAATGAGGAAATTGGACTGGAAGATTGTCAAGGTCAAACCCCCTTTCACTGGGGTAGTGTATAATTGTCCTTTGAAGATTGCTACGAAATGACTTACACCGATGTTGTCTCTGCTAATGTTCTTAGTTAGAAGTATGACTCCTAGAAACAATTTTTCAAAAGCCATCCTTTCTTAATTAAAATGGGAAAGAAGAAAATTGCCTAGTATTTATCTGATGACTATCATGCACCAGGCATTGTGTTGGGTTCTTCTTTTGTGAGTTCATCTAATCCCTCTAAAATTCCAGGAGAATTCCTATTCTAGTTGGAAGACCCTGGAAAATTCTCATTTCCGAAACTAAAAGAAGACTCAGAGGGTAAAATAACTTGTCCAAGTTCACAGAGCTAGTAAATGGTAGGAATAGGGCTCAGGTTAAGGTTTTGTGATTCTAAACCCGGTGCTGTTGATAGCTCAAATTCTGTTATAATCCTGCGGGTGGAAGAGGTCCTTCTCTGTAAATTAACTGGCTGGTCCACTTTGGTAGAGAATGACTGTGGACAACAACCTGTGAGAGCAGTGCTATTTGCCCTTCATTTCATGCTTCCCTTCAGGGTTCTCCATAAGGCTCATGTTAGTCTCTGACTGAGTTACCAAATGAAAATCTCTCTCTCCTTTCTGTTCTCACTAACTTTTCTTCCTTAAAAAGGAAAAATAAAAATAAAGCATAGTTAAGTATAAAGGCAAAATTAATGCTGTGTTTTTAATCCTGTAAATGCCAGTAAAAATCCCAAGTTTAAAATCCCAAGGCAAGCATAGCCGAGCCCATTGTACTAGGAGAAGAAGGAATTAATACCATTCCACCTAATGAAAAATTTTAAGTACTGTTAGGACATCAGATTGTAGTAGAACAAGGAGTCACAACTTTGCATTTTCTGCCTTTCTGTAGGATTAAAATACCGATTTTGACTGCATTAATTTTCACCATAATTCTTTCCCATTTTATGAAACATTCTTTGAAAATGAGGCATTATTATAAAGACCTGAAATGTTAAAAAAAAATACATGAAGGTGTTATTGGATTAATTAATATTCATTAAAAAATGAGGAAACAGCTTGAAATGACTCTGAGGTCACACAGTAGGGACTTTAGGTTGTCAAACCCCAGGTCACAGTTGACAGCTAGCAAACATTTAAACAACACATCTGTGAACCACTTAGCTATTCTTTTGCATGACAGAAATGCTTCATATGGCATCTACTCTGGCAGAGGAGCCAGTTGAGCCGACATGCCATTTACCACAACATCAAGTCTGAGCGTTTTCATGCGGTGTTGGAGGAACACCAGTAGTATGTTCCGGGCTCAGCTGTCTCCTTGGCCCCCAACATTGTATCATTTACTTAGTGTTCAATTTTCCTTCTACTATCACCACCACCATCATTTCAATCTCTTCTAGTTCAGAAAATGTTGCTCTAATATTATCTACATTGGCCAATTCCAGAAGCTAATGGTCCTCACCAGTCTTGACCTAAGAGAAACATGTCTCGGGACACCTGGGTGGCTCAGTCGGTTAAGCATCTGCTTTTGGCTCAGGTCATGATCCCAGGGTGTTGGGATCGAGTCCCGCACCGGGCTCCCTGCTCATCGGGGAGCCTGCTTCTCCCTCTGCCTGCCGCTCTCACTCGCTCTCTCTCATTCTGACAAATAAATAAATAAAATCTTTAAAAAAGAGAGAGAAACATATTGGTCTTTTTTCTATCTGTCTGTCTGTCTAGACGCTAAGCAGGGTCTTTCCAGTCTGAGGCTGTGAGGTTTTTCAAGTATTTTATCTCCTATTTTCTATTTTATTCCTACTTATTTCCTATTAATTCCCTTAATTTTTCTGGTTTGTTTTCAATATAAACTCAGGTATGGCCAATAGATAAAGTAGATACAGTGTCACTGGCTTGTGAGAGTAATTGCTTTAATGAGGGGTCTGGTGAGCTTCTGTTGGTCCCCAGGAAGCATGGCAGAAGGGACTGTGTTTATAATTGACTCTAATCCACTCTAATCTTCCACTTTAACCTCACCAAGAATTAAGTGATTGATTTTGGGTCTCTTGAAAGAAAATAAAGACCTCCTGGGATGAAAGTTGGCAGCTGCCCAAAGACAATCAGACAATGGAGGGCTGGCACCATTTGTATTTGGATGTGGAGAACTGTCTTGATCTAATCAGGTGATTTCCCTCCCACATCTCCACACAATCCCAGTTTTTTGTCCCTAATTGAGCACTAGCATGATCCTGGGTCAGAGATGGACAAAATTGCATAACCATTTCTTTACCTCAATGCCAGATATGCATGAGACACAACACGGCCAGAATGGTGTAAGCAAAGCTTATTCTTTGGCATTCTGCTTCCTCTAAGGATCACCCCTCACTCTCTTGACCCCAAGTCCAAAGTTTGTGGTTCCCAATGTGCTGACCTTAGGCTGCAGGCACTACCCTTTTTCTCTTCAGCCCACTTGGAAAGGTTATATCATATAGTCTCCCTATAATAGAGGCCATTTTTCCATATATATTGGTGTTAGCTGCTACAACAATGAGCTGTCGAGATCAGAAGTAGCTAAATTTTAAATTGGATATTAATCACATGAGTCCTTTTAAAAAAAAGTTTACTATTGAAATTGGGTCAAAATTATAAACCAATAGGAATGGAAACAATCGGCAAGCATGGAGGGAGAGTTGACCTTCCTCTTCTTTACCTCCCTTTTCCCTCCAACACTCCTATTCTCCCCATTCTTCAGCCACCTTTCCAGTTTCCATTTGTCCCTAAATACCCCATAATCAGCAAATTTAGTTGTCCTCTGTCTTCTCTTTGTACCTGGGCCTCTCAGCCCCCTGACATCCCCACCTTGCTGAGCTGGAACCTCCTATCATGCATTCTCCTCTCCTGTTCCCTGACTTCAAGTATTGTTGATTTCAGTTCAAAGTCAACATATTATCTTCAACCACATTCTCATCTCTGCTCAGGAATCCTTTTATTTCTCTTGCCCTCCTGTCACCATCCTTATGATCCATAGTCCAGAACTCCCTGCTCCAGTTTCCTCAGGGCTCCCCCTCACTGATTTTCTGCAAGTTACCCACCTACTTTTCTATTTACATACAAGGCTGTGGGCTCAGATCTGAACTCCTCCAACTTTCTTACTCTTCACATACCAACCCTACAGTAATTTTTCTTCTCCTCCCTATCAGACCGGAAGCACTTCCCTTTTCCTTTGCAGTGTGGTCACTCCGTGTTCTGATCTCAGCCCTTCTCATTGTTTCCCAGACACTTTCCTGTGACTTTCCCCTTTTTTTTGCATTAGTCATCTCTTCCTCTTCACTCTCTGCTTCCCTTCAGCCTAAAATCAATACTCTACTACCCAAAATCTTATCCTAAAAATATTTAACTGCCCCCACTCCTGCTACCTCACACTCTCCCTTTCTTCTCAAAAGAATCCGCTACTCTTTCTGCCTCCCAACATGAAGCTCAGCCTCTGAGTATGCTATTACTCTGCTACCACCTACTTGAACTACTAGTGAGAAAAAGAGCTGGGAGGGTAGACAAAGAAGAAGAGAAGAAAGAAAACAGAACTTTGGGAAGGCCCATATTGTGGAGTGGAAGGTTGAATGACTTGCAAAAAAAGAGAAGGGCTGGTCACAGAAGTGTGCATGGGGTGGGGGATGGGAGCAGCAGAGTGCTGCCCTGGATTTGCCCACAGTTTCCCAGCAGTCCCACCTTCTGAGCGAGGGGAATCAGGACAGGAAAGAGCCAATGTTCCATTCCAGCCAGGTGGACCCTTAACACAGCCAATTCATGGGAAAGTTGCTGGGACAGGACATGGAGTCCCAGTGCAGCAGGTGCAGGGCTGACCTTAGTCCTCCTGCCATACACTGCTGGGCAGAGGGACCAGTCTGCTGCTGATGCCAGCGGGTCCAGAAATCCTGGATGAAGCTACTAGGGGATGAAGAAAACTTCTGGTTAGGTGGTGTGGTCTCCCCTCACCTCTTCCCCCCCCACACCCATTCACCCACACCTTCTAGCCCCAGGTACTTCAGTTTTAACAAAGCATTCTAAATTTCCAGGTTTTGCTCTCATCTAAGTTTGTCTGCTCTTTTCTCAGTGCCTGTCTCAGATGCTGTCTTTTTTTCTTTGAATTAATGGAAAATGTTCTTGATCTTCGACCTATCACCAAACTTCAGGACCTATCATAAAACTTAATTTTTAAGAAGCAAAGCCAGACCAAGGCTCCTGTATAACTCAAAGAGAAGAGAGTGCTTTATTGTTTTGTCACACTGAGGCCTTGAGCCAGACAGATCAAGCTTATATCAGAAGATATTAAAGACCAACTCTACAACATATGGATTTAGGGGCATGTGTCACGTTTGATATGGGAAAGAGAGGAGTAGCCATGGCTGGGTCAGAGGCAAGAGTACTCAGAAGCAACCTGAAAGGAATGGGGACCAGTGCAGAAAGAACCCTTGAGTCTTTCTCAGCTCAAAGAAACAAAGCTCCTCACTCAGACAATACTGAACCTGAGTAAATATCATCAGTAAGTGTATTCATCTTGGTGTTCCCACTTTCTTTTATGGTATCATTATTCTAGGCAAGGATCATTCCTGCCTAGTTTCCACTGAGCCCCCAAACATCACCGACACATAAACACTAACTTGCTTAGGGAACTCCACCGGCAGCAGAGCCCAGGGAAATTGTGTCATCCATTTAAGATGTCTCGTATCCTAGACACTCTGTTATCCCAGGCCATTGCTGGCTCCCTTGAAAGCAATAAGCTGACAACACAGGAAGCAGTCAGGAAATCCAATATCTAAACCCAATATGAAATTGTGGCCCCAATCTAATAAGAATAGATTCATTTTGTTTTATTCCCATTTTGTCACCTGCTTTGTGGGAAAAGTGAAACACGATAAATCAGAACATTATGGCCACTTCTGAGTACATATTGACTCATCATTCCCTGAACTTTTATACCAAACATTTTGAACCATGTAGATGCATGGAGACTGAACTTCTTAGCTGTCTTCTCCTATCATGGTGTTACAGTCGTCCTCTGCTGAGGAAGCTTAAAGACTTCCTCAGGGTTAGCTTAAAACCCTCAGTTGTCGAATGATCTGGGGCTGATTTAAATTCCCAAATGAATCTGATGGAGATGGAGACATTCATCTGATCTAGATTCATCTTCCTGGAGTGGCCCAGACCCAAGACCACTCCAGGAAGCAATTAGGGCACGGGCATTGGCTAACTTGCCTAAGACTTTCATGGAATCTGTGGTTTTTATAAAACTTAAATTTTATTTGAGCAAAATTGCTAAGGAAGCAAAAAGATAAAGAATCTGAGATCCCAGCCTCTTCCAGTTTAGAAGGTTTCTTTTTAAGTAGATAGATTTATTAATTCAATTTTAACTGGATTTTATAGTGTCTCTATGCCCTAACCAGTACATCTGTATATTGGGTGGCTGTTTACTTTAGGCTTTCATGTAAGCCCTCGCAAGATCTTTCCATTAATCCAATCACTACAGCAGGCTATGATTAATTTACTATAGCATTGATTTTTAAGAATTAGAGAAAAAGCCTCCTTAGGGAGGAAAAAAAACATTAAGGGATTAGAGGCTGCATCTGCCAGAACTTAGATATTCATCCATATAATTTATTGTAATTTTCTATGTTTTATATGGCCTATCATCTTCTGTATATTTCATGGATATCTTATGTTTTGTAGCTTAATAGCAAGCCTAGCAGACTGCTATAATGTTGAAATCTCTAAAAGTCATTTAATGATGACCATTAGACTCGTCTTGAATCAGTGAGCTAGAAGGCCATTTTCATTTCTGTAATCTTTAGCAGTTTACTATTTTACTAATGAGGAAACGCAAGCCCAGAAAAGTTAAATGACCTATCTGTCCAACATCACTGAATTGAGGAAGAGCTGTGGCTAGAAAGTCTTCCTTGACTCCCTTCCTTTGCATCTTATTTTTATTACCATTATTGTGGCTTCATTAGCTTTACTATTGGCCAAACTCTGTACCAAGTGCTTTCACATGTGCAGTCTCACTGACTTCTCACAGCAACCTTGGAAGTTAGGTATTGTCATTACCCTCGTATGTGAGAAAACGAAGGCTCAAAGTTGTTACTTGACCAAGGTCATTTAATAGCTAGGGAATCCCAGATTTTAAAGCTAAAGTTGGTTTTAATCCAAACTCTAAATTCCCAACCATACCCTATCCATAACATTGCTTAGAAAAATGACATTGCAATAGTCCCTCGCTTTTCTCTTTTTCCCAATGTCTCACTTAAGGCAAAATCTGATTTTCTAATTTGTTCATGCTCTGAAATCAAATCTTTGTCTGACAATCACTCTCTTTGACCCAGCCTTCCGCTCCTGCATTAGGGATTTAAAACATAGCTGGAAATTTTAGTTAATGATGGATGGCACTAACCAGAGCACAGATCACTTTTCTCTAACTCTTTTAAAACTAGCTGACAAACATTGAGAAAAATAAATTCAAATTGTTTTCATCAAGGAAAGAATTAGGTATAAATGCAAACTAACATTTGGCAAAAGTTATTGTTGTCATTATAAAAACAATATAATAGTACTAGGCACTTTGTGTTAATAACAGCTAATTTTGCAGTGGGTTTACTTTGGTGTCAGCTGCTTTACATGTCATGAATATTCACCCTCACCCTATTATCCCAATGATAGGACACAGCAGCTCAGAGAGGTTAAGCATTTGTTTAGGGTGGCAGTGATAGGAAATGGCAAAACCAAGAACTGAAGCAGATCTAACCATACAGCACATGCTCCAAATTAATACAGATATTTTTCTTTATATTTGTATACAGGTTTGGGTGTGGTTTTCACATGTGGTTTGTGATTCTAACATGGCAATCCAATCTCCAGTGGAAAGATTTCTGATACATTTCTATCAAATACATCCACTGGAATTGTAGGCTTTAAGTTTCTGGAGGCCAAGCTAGATGTTACTTATAGTCTTCCCCACAGTGGTCACTATTAAGAAACCACACCTTTGGAAAGGTTGGTTGTTTTTGATATAAACCACTGGAGAGAAAGACTCTACCCCTCAGAACCCCTCTGTCACAACAGGGGACTGAACACTGTTGGAAACTTGTTTTATCCAAAGATTGATATAAACTCAAATGGCTTCTTAATTTCTAGCTCATTTATTCTTTTTCTCTTTCCATTCTTAGATTTTTTTTTTTTTTTCTTATTCTCTCTTCTCAACATCCAGGACCTTTTGCTTTCCTTCTCTGTTTAAAAAATGTATCCTCTAATTCTTATTAATGTGACAAGATTTTGGTTTGATTTGTCTTACTAATAATACTCAGTACCTGCTAATCATCTATTTAGCCTCATAATTTTGAAAAATATTAGTTATATTTTTTAAAATGTTTTGTCCTTTTCCTTTTTGTGTGTTTAACTTCTTACTTCATGTTTCTAATCACAGGGATGATAATAGAGCAACGAGCTCACACAATGGAGGATAAGGTTTTCTTTTACCCAAGTTCTCCTTTGATCTTCCAATTGGCTCTCCCAGCCCATTGAGCAGATGGTTCTCCAAAAAGACTCCTTCTGAGCTACTTAGAATATCTGTGGTTTAGCTCATGTCAGGATGTGTCTTAGGTCAGGGTCTCTGGGAAACATATGTGGTGAGATTTGCCTGCGGGAGGTGTAATGAGGGCTGCTCTTGGGAACAACACCTACCAGGCAGTGAGAAAGCAAGGCAGAAGGAGAAGTTGATTTGTAATAAAGTTAAAGCAGAGGAGTACTCAGCCCGTCCTACAGGGGAGCTCTTGAGCTGGGATGACCCTTCAGAGTTGTCCAGAATTGAGGCAAAGACCAGGCCTTTGTACCTGCCCTTCATTATCTTCTCATTACATGTGGGCTTTTCCCAGGAAGGAAGCATAAACTTGGCAGAGGCAGCTCTCTTCAGATGAAGAAAATTCTTGGAGAGTGACTCAGTTATGAGCCATTAGCAGGCAACACTTTCAGCAGCAGGGGAAATGCATGATTCAGTCTTGGAAGAGGGAGTTTGTCAGCACACCACAGGAACCACCATAAGATGCCAGTTTTCTCAGTGCTGAGAGCATGCTTGATTATCTGGGATGATTTTGCTTCAAGATATCTTTAGTGGTTTGAAAGGTGACCCACCCCAAAGAAATGTGCAAGTCCTAATCTCCAGTACCTATAAATGTGACCTAATTTGAAAAAAGAGTCTTCACAGATGTAATTAAGTTAAAAATCTCAAGATGAGATCATCCTGGATTAACAGTGTGGGCCCTAAATCCAGTGACTAATGTCTTTATAAGAAACAGAAGAGGAGATGACATGGGGAGAGGGGGAGAAGGCCATGTAAAGACTGAAACAGACTGGGTTATGCTAACAGTCCCCAGAAGCTGAAGAATTAATGAACAGATTGTCCTGTAGAGCCTTCAGAGGAAGAGCTACCCTGCTGACACCTGATTCTGGACTTCTTGTTTCTAGAATTGTGAGAGAATGTATTTCTGTTGTTTTAGCCACAATTTTGCGGTAATTTATTACAGTGGCCCTAAGAAAACAAATATAATAATAAAAAAAAAAAGAAAACAAATGTAATATACCATTTAATCCCTACATAAGAAATTATTCAAAATCCATAATCTCCAATATCTCTGCCCAATGGATTTAATGCAAACCATGACAACAATGTGTCAGGATCCAGGACTGCATGGACATCACATGGTGCTGCAGAATGTCTTGACAGATACTCATGAGAAAGGGTCTTAGTTCATAGTTTGTGGCTGGGTCCTGCTACCCACTTTGAACTCTCCATTTCTGGTTTGCTTCTTCTCAAGTATTCACTTCCCCTCCTAATGGGTCATGGGGGTATTTTCCTGATCTGTAATATTTCATGCCCCATAACAGGCTTCTTTTCCACATTATGGAGGTAGAAAATTCCTTGGAAAAATCCAAGACTTTTCCTAGATAAAGATTTCAAGTTGTTGCCTGTGCACACGCTTTTCCTCCAGGGGAAACTTGGTCCTACCTGGAATGTTGAGACCAAGTGAAAAGAGGAGGTCTATTAAGTGGTAACATTTGGTCTCCCCAGGGAATGCTCTTAACATACAAGGAGGTGACAAGAGGTGATGGAACTGAAGTTGAAAGGTGCTGATCATTTGTTTATCTTTAAAATCAAGAACTAAATCCTACTCTACAATGGTCATAGTCTCAAACAATGTCTTAGTCATTCTATATGCAGAACATAATGACACATTCTTCTGATTTCAACTATTTCTTCCATGAGATCTGAGATCCTCTTGCAGGCATTGCCAATTGGGGAGCTCTTTCTTATGGTAGGACTGAACCTCCTATTGCACAGGACTGAAGGAAGTGACATCTTTTTAAGTCTTTCTTGGAAGGGAAAGGATCCTCAACTGGCTCTCATCCATCACCCTGCTGCAAATTCTCTGACTGGTGGTTTCTGAGGTGACTCCTCTGAGGCTGGGCACTCAACAGTGAGTTCTGCCATGGTACAGGTGAACCAGCAAAGAAAGTCTACTACAGCCTTTTCTGTTAAAATAACTGAGGACCACATAGCTGGTATGCTGGATAGTACCTTTTTGTCCCTCCAGATCTACCATGTTTATTGGTCCAGGAGGCTAAGCTGTGTGGACTGTAAATGAGCTCTCTTGACCCCTGGTTCTGCAAGTCTCCAATCTTACTCTCCTTCCTCCCTCTATGGAAAGTGAGGTTGATATATTTATGTCCCCAGCTCCCTATGCGAAGGGTTGCCATGACTTGCCTGCATTTCTATACTGAAGGCCACAGTTCCTGTCAGGAGACTTTTTCCCTATAGTTACTCTCTCCAGTGACCCTCTCCCAGTTCCCCTCTGTCCTGGGAAAGGAAATGGCTCCCTAGTGTTGCTAACCGTGAGGACTATGCTATCCCTTCTTGTTTCCCCTACACCCTACCATGCCTTATATATAAGCCCTATATTAAATTCAACTCAATTATCACTTTTGGGCACACCTTTTGTTTTTTCCTGGGATGAGGTTGGCTTACCAACTCTGGAGTAATGCAGCTCCCAGGAAGCAATAACTTCAGTAGGAGCTAAGCCTCTGGTGCCAGCAGAAGCTGCGCTGTGGCTTCTCTGATATTTTAAAATATTACCTGCCTATATGTAAGAGACCTACATTTTATCATATTCATTTCCCCAGAGTTACAGCATCATACTCCTTAGCTTTCCTGCTATCAGAGGAAAGAATCTTGTCATTGGTAGAGGTAGGTTTGTCACTTCTAGCTTAAGTACTGCTATTGAATTCCATGGCTCATGTGACAAGACTTTCTTTATTTTCTATAGTTCATTTGAGCATTTGGCAAGTCAGCCATGAAATGTCTTTAAGTTTATATTGACTTTGTCAAGGTATATATTGTCTGCTCCTTAATGAGCTGCTGATTTCCTTAGTCTTTTATACTTTAAAATGGACCTAAAGTTCATAATTGGTGGGGGACCCAATGGGGGTCTTTGAACTGCTCATACTTACCGTGGTCACCCCTCTCCTTGATAATGTTAAAATGATGTCAGTGGAGAGGTTCTTTTTCTTTGTCTCTGTAGATAGTCCTAGTGCCTGACCTGTAGTTGGAGCCCACTATTTGTTGAGAAACTCATCAGAATAAAGGATATATCTTATTTTTAAGACTATTTGACTAGCTTATTGCAATTTTGTAGACATTGTGAGATGAGTAGGCTATATTGTTCCCATTGACGGGAAATGGTATTACTTAGTAAAGAGAGTTTTACCAAAAAAAAAAAAAAGAAAATTCATATAGTATCTGTTATGTGGCCAAAACCATTCTGGGGGCCAGAGATAGAGCAGTAAATAAGGAGACAGCCTTGGCATGCATTCCCCCCAAACGCACACCATGAGATAAGAGCCTGTTTACAGCTACTTTACAGTGTTATTCTCTGGAACAGAAATAGGGGACTAAAAAGAGTTGAGCAGGGAAGGAGGAACAACCAATCCAAGGGCATACTATTAAGCAGCTTACACTGTGGGTGGATGTGTCTAGATCCCTCTGGGCACCTTCTAAGGAGTCCTGTAGAACACACCTCAGATTCAGCCACCTGAACATCAGAAGAGGAGGGATTTATGCACTAGTTCTTGCTCCTCATTGGGAACGTGTTGCCCCATGGGACGTTAACTACCTTGCACTTTCAGGGTTGTTCATGTATCAGAATGGATGAGGCACTGTGTCTCTGCTCCAGAGACAGTCAGGTCAGAAAGTGAGGGGGCATTCAGGGCAGCTGAGGAGAGGTGCTTTCAGGTTGTATATGTAAGCGGCTGGTTACTTCCACAACAGCTGGAACGAAAAGGTGAGTCGAGGGGATGTTTGGTGAGGTGTGAGAGGTGATAATACACAAAATTCCTATGCCTGCAGAGTTTACATTCTAATGGGAAGTAAAGTGACAATACACCAACAAGAAAGTAAGCAACCTAACTTCTCATAGTCAATAAGCTCCATGGAGGAAATACGGCTGTTGATGTGAAAGAGACCCATGGAGAGGGGAAAGGGGGCGTGCTCCCTTATACAGTCATGGGGGTCAGAAAAGTCCTTGAAGAGGAAGGGGCATATGAATAACCCCAGAATGACAGAATCCAGTCATGTAACAAGGCTGTGGAAGAGTACTAAGCAGAGAAAATGGCGCACACAGAGACCCTGGGGTTTAAAGAACACAGAGAGCCTGAGGGACAGAAAGGAGAGGGGGGAGGGACTGTGGTGAGTGAGGGTCTCTGAGGCTGGGAGGGAGGAGACGGAGCCAGGGGCTTAGAGGTCGGTCGGTTGTACAGAGCCTGGCCAGCCACGATAAGGGGTTGAGTTCCTCTCAAGAACCTGTATGCCTTAGAGATGTATGGAAAGAGGAGCTTAGACATTTACAAAGCTGGCATTCGAGGTTTGCACCTCTTACAAGTAGGTGCCAGGTCTCTGATACATTGTTCTGTGCAATTTTATGTTCCAAAGGCACACATTTGAGTTACACGTCCTGTGAGGCTGGTATGTGGGGGTGAATCGCTTTGCTGGGACATGAGTCCAGTTGACAACCCAGCCTGGTTTTGTGATCCTTTTCTCAGGGTCCTGTAAATAGCAATATTTGTGATATGATTAGCCTTTGTTTCTGTATGAAAAAGTGGCCCAAGTTAAAGCCATGCCTTGGAGTTCAATATTTATAGTATACATAACTCTGTGACTTCAGGTTTACCATTTCCCTTCACTGGGCACCATTATTTATAAAATGAGGGGTTGATTATTCTGAAGTTCCAGGGGTCTATAACTATGGTTGAGTGTGGAACTGGTACAAATGCTGGTAATTCCAAGTAGATTCTAACATTCTCAAAAGCAACAAGGCATGATTTGGTTTTAGGGGGAAAAAAAAGAAAAAGAAAAGCTTTTCTAACTTTCTCAAAAGTGACAAGGCATGATTTTGTTTTAGAAAAGAAAGCTTTGAGGATCTTCTGCTTGCTTCAGAGGACTCTCCACACAGTGTTTTGTGTTGTTCATTTGCTTGCATCATCATCTAGTTCTAGAAATGTGGCCTTCCCAGCTGGGTGCTGGGTAATTAGAGCAGCTTCCCCATCGGCCGGCTGTGTGCATTGAGGAGAGAGGAGAGGCCACAAAGAGAAAGCAAAGTGTTTGGAGAAGTAAATAAGAGATTTACTGTGCCTTCTCTGAGCAAAACGAAAGAGAAAAATACATAATAAATGGTGAAAGAACAGTGGCAATAAAATAAAATCAGTGCTGAGTTACATAACACCAGGTGAAGTTAACTCAATACCTTCAATGTAAAAATAGGCTGTGTGGTATCACCCAGGGAGTTGGTCAGAATTCCTCCAGGAAATTAAATTGAAAAGCAAGCAAGCGAACAAATACACAAACAGAAACTTCTCAGACGAATATGTGTGTGTGTGTGTGTGTGTGTACATCTGTACATTCAGACATAAATTGCTCACTGTTGTTTCCTCTGTGACATACTAGAGCAGGTTAATGGAGAGAAATGTAATGGGAATAAAGAAAACCAAATGATTTCTAGATTGTTTCTTACTTGTTAAGATACTGGAGGCAGTTTGCCCTTTAATTTGAAGAATGGTTGGTTTCAACTGTGGAGCATACTGAACTGAATAGTTTAATAGTGTAAGAGAAGACTCAGTGTCTCAGTGTAACAAGTAGTACAGGGTTCTTTACAACAAACTCTTTGATCTTGGGCAACACACTTACCTCTGGAGCCTCAGTTTCTTCATCTGAAAAATGAAGAGCTCTGTCTATATTAGATAATCGGTACCGTTCCTTCTAGCTCCAACATTCTAAAGATTTGGGCAGAAAACAGACAACCTTTGTGTTGGGGCATGCTCGTGCCTCTGTTTTTGACTCTTCATAAAGAAGGCAAATTTTTCAAAAGTTAGACCTCTTTTTTTGGAGAAGGGGAGCATGTTTTTATTCACAACAATCCTCTATATTCTTAGACCAGTCTGGGGTCTGAAGTTCAAAAGAATGTCTGTGGTCTCTGTAAGATCCTCAATCACCACATAAACTGAAGTAATGTTTATTACAAGGTTTTCATTGAGCCAGAAATGTGAAATAATACATTTTTAAGAGATGTTCAGCATGAGGACTAACTTTCTTTCTCACTTAACCTTCCCATGACAATTCTTCTTGCCCCAAGAAAAGAATTTGATTTAGCTCTCAGTTACCCAGGAAATGCTATTAATCACAATCTCCTATTTCCTGATAACATTACCTAACTGAGGTTGTTTTGAACCACACCGTTACAAAAAATAGCAAATACCAAAGTGGCCTCTATCCTCTGTCTGCCTTCCTCTCTCACTCACTGGCTCTGGCTCTTGCTCTCGCTCTCAAACTCAGAACTCCATTTAAAAGGAAATCATTGGTGGGACGGATTACTAGCAAAAGGTCAGATCCAGTCCTTGGTTGACGTGACTTAGTCTATTGTTTTCACCAAGTGTAGGAACACAGCATCTGTATGTGAATCTATAGTTGTAAAAACACAATGTGGTTAAGAATATATTTGGATCACAGTATGTGATTTGGCTCCATACTATCTTTTTTTAAGCTCTAAAATCAATTGGAACACTTCTCAGTTTTTCAGGTGGTACTTTTTTTCCCCCATTGCATGTGAAGAGACGTTTTAAATAAATTTCAATGTTTTGAAACTGGGTAAAATATAGACTCTAGAAGATTTCTTTTATTCTATATTAATCCTAGTAATCTTAATAGTTTTTAAAATGTATTCCTGCAAAAATCAACATTATTTAATTATGAGTGAGCTAGCATTAGCTTCCCAGGGCTTTGGCAAAACCAAGCTCTCTCTCCTGTCGGTCACTCTTTTTCTCTTTCCTTATTTTAGCTTGCCACCGAAAAATGTTCAAAGGTTACTAACTATAATTATTCAATTGAATTTTTAAGTCCTATTTCTTAAAGTAAAACATTAGGTAGATATTTTATAATTATTTTACTTAAAAATTATATTTTATACATCTATACAATAAAATACCATGCAACTACTTCAAAAGAAGGAAGTTTATCTTTGTTTTATAACGTGTATATGTCTGCAATATATTATGAAGTAAAACAAAAGGGACAGGCTGGAGCGCATGTGGTAAACACAGTAAAAATCAATTTTCCTCATTCATACATATTTATGTAAAAGTCCAAAGAGATGTAAGACAAAATATAAGTACTGGTTGTCTGTGGGTGGTTAGGATTCCAGCTGATTTTTATTTTCTTTGTTAACCTTTTATAAATGCATTCTGGTAATGAACAGATATTGATGTTGTCACTGGAAAAATGTATTACATTAAAATCAGTCTTTAATGGATGGCATTGAGCATGGTGGAAATGATGGTGATAAAATAGATTGCTATCTGCTGAAAGTGTCATGAAATTCTTTCTCTCCCATTAGAGGGTAATTCTTAAATCTCATAAAATCTGAGTGAAAACCGAAAAGGGGAACTTGATTCTCATGAAGGCAGGGCCTCTACCTGTACCCTAACAGGCTAAACCTCCCTTTCCATCCAAAGTCCAGTGATCCCTTGCCAACTGCTCCTTGGGTAGGGCGGTTCTTCCAGCAGGGACTCGTTACACTTAATCCATGATACTTCTTCGTGGTTTTACAGCCCTTACATCTACTACAGTTTTTCTTTTCTCCTCATTCTGATGCATGAAACTTTCCAGCAGATTTTGACTCCATGTCCAGTTGGACACCAAGCCTTATCTCCCCTTTCTTTGTAACGTCCATGCCCCCGTCACCCTCATCTATAACCAGTCAGTGGACTCTTGTCCTCTGCTGCTTAAGGAAATATAAGACCCCAAACAGGTCTTCCTCCTCTCTTTCCTCCACCTTATTTTATTCACAAGTCCACCCAATTTGTCTTTCTAAGATGTTATTTTATATATGTTACTCTTTTGTTGAAAACCTGTAACTCTCTCTGACATGAAGAAAAAATCTATAGCTCGGAATTCAAAGCCCTCCATAATCTAATCTTACCCCCTGGACAGCTTTGTCTGGCTCCAAGCACCTCCATAAAGCCTCTGTTCCATGATAACAACTGACTCACTGAGTTGGCCTTGAACTTCAGCAGTTCCAACTGATGGCTCTTACTGTTTCCTCTGCCTGGAAATGACGTACCTTGTGGTTTCCACCAGACTCGCCTTTACAATATGAAGCCAAGTTTAGGTTCCCCACTGACTTGATCCCTACATCGCCTCCTTTCCTAAAATCCTGGGCTACCTACTCATTTAGTTCTGTGCCTTATGTTTCTTGACTCCTTTATGGTGTGCATGGATGTTTCTCTTTAGCAAAATAATAAGTGCCATAAGAACAAGAGTTGTGTTTTATCATTTGCATTTTAAAATCACCTAAAACTAGTGCACCTGAGTGGCTTAGTCGGTCTGACTCTTGATTTCAGCTCAGGTCATGATCTCAGGGTCCTGAGATCGAGCCCTGCACAGGACTCTTTACTGGCCTCTGGTCTGCTTGAGATTCTCTCTCTCTCCCTCTGGCCCTCCCTCTGCTTGTATGCATGCCCACTCTCTTGCTCAAAAATAAATAAGTAAAATCACCTAAAACTATGCCTCTTCAGTAATCCCTTAAGAGTTGGCACTCAATAAATATCTCTTGATTAATTGAAACATTAAACAGCATTTTTTCTTTTTTTTAATTTTATGTTACGTTAATCACCATACATTACATCATTAGTTTTTGATGTAGTGTTCCATGATTCATTGTTTGCGCATAACACCCAGTGCTCCATTCAGTATGTGCCCTCTTTAAAACAGCATGTTTTCTAAGCATTTGGGGAGAGAAACATGTACAAAGGTATAACACTCCACATTTGAATTTTTATATATAATAATTAAAGAATAAAACCCAACACAAATCAGTACCTGAGTTAACCTCTATGGAAACCACAAAAGTAAGTTTACCTTTTGCTCAACTTCCTACTTCTGAAAATGTCCTTTTCTCATTGAGGGTCAGTGTTTAGATGAAGCATTTAAAAAGTTTGCTCAAAACACACAATTACGGCTTGCCTCCAGCGGAAATAATGCGTGCCCCTGCTTCTCTTTGTAAATAATTGAATTTGCCTCTGAAGTTCAAGAAGTTCAAGATTTCTTTTTGTGTGTGAAACTGACGGCTTCTGTTTTCTCTTTATATGCAGCGGACTCTAATCTGAGGCAGAAGAAATGCTGTGCAATTGGGATTTGGTGAGCAGGGAGGATAATAGAGATTTTCAAGACTTCCACAGAGGAGTTATTTTTAAGTACAGAGAATGCCTATCCCCACGCTCAAAGAGCCTTTAGAAAGTGTTACTGGAATTGAAAAGCCACGGGGGAAGGTCCCATCACCTGGGAGAGCAGTGCCGGTCCGCAGGGCGTTGCTGCCACCTGCTGCATGCAGGCGGCCATGGAGGGGCTGTCGCGCGGGGCTTGTTGCGCGGGGCTTGCCGCCCGTAGGACACCAGGTGCGCTCCATTAATATTCTGTGGGCATCGGAAATGTTTTCTTCTCTTAGAGCCTGGGTGAAACCCAAAGGAAAACGAGTCAAATCTGACGACTCCGGGCCACCGAGGTTCCTAGCTCTAAAACCCACGAACCAAGCTCTAAGTCACACCCCGAGAGGGCAGGTTTGCCCAGCAGCCCCTGAGTGGGTGCCTTGGGCAGCCCGACCGCAATGGAAGGCAAGGATTCCAAGTGTCTGTAGCTCTGGAAAATAAGTGATGTTTTCCCTTATTCTGAATTTGAGGGATTTTTTTTTTTTTTAAAGATGTTTTAGTTTAAAGCACTAGGAGACAGGAGACCACTAACTGCTTCAAGAGGAGGTATTGTTCTTAGAGAATTCGATAAGTTTAGATTTTTATGTATTTCATGTAGGTAAATCCTCTTAATAGGACAGGTGGAGTGAGGTGACTGAAATCCTTTCCCAGGCTTGTCATGTGTCCCAGCGGAATGGGAACACCAACCTGCTGATCAGGATCTCTTAGCCTACGTTTGCCACTATTCTCCATCATTGTGATTTACTAGAATTTCCAGGGGTAAAGGGGAAGAGACGAAGGCAGTAAGAGCAGTGAGGTCTCCTTTCAGTCTAAGTCTTCGCACTCCCCAGCCTCCCTGAAAGCATCCCTGTCAACACCACCTGACCCAACACCCCCAGGGATCTGAAACTAAGTGTGGAAGTAGGGATGGGGATGGGACTAAAGGTCTGGGGAGCCCTGAGCCAGGAAATAAGTAACTCCATCTTCTGGCCTTTGCAAGAAACATCATGAGCTTTGTAGTGAGGAATTGGTATGACAGTTGTCATGGCAGGTGTTCACAGTGGTGCCACAGGGGGTAGCCTGGTGTCGAGGGTAGAGGGTAGCCTGGACATCCAGGATGGAACCCCTGTTTCACCACATGCAAATCTCTGTTCCCCCAGCTAAATTCTGGTCTTCTAAATGGCAAAGGTGATGCCTTATGCATCATCCATATTCCAATCCCAAGTCCTCGTACAGGGACAGATCAGTATCTGCATGATAGGTCAGGATATCATGATGTCATGACAATATATGTGATGACAACGTGGCCAGAATTATCTCCCGGTGACCCCAAAAGAACTACCACCTCAGGAATACAGCTCAGCCTTCTTGTTTGTCTTCAGGCTTGCTGGCTGGGGCCTTGATGGTAGTAGTGAAATTAGGGTCATGGGATGTTTCACCAATTGTTCATATGGTTGCCTGTAAACATGTTTATTTATTTGGTTTTATTCTTTGTCCATCAACCCTATGCTGTAGTCCTCAGCCTAATGCTTGTTCTCTTAAGTTTGGAAGGTTATTTTATCTCAAGCTGGAAAACCACTTTGTGACATCTTACCTGGCAGGGAAGTCATCATATACTAGGAGTCGCTTCCCTAAACCCCAGTCTCAGTCCTCTGTAAATGGAAGTAATGGGGCAGATATCACAGGCCTGGTAGCTGGCTGGAGTAGGAGGTTCTCTGCCTTTGGAATTCAGATTATTTCAGCCTTACTCTGTCTGGTTTTTGGCTGGGGCACAGACAAGTTCTTCTGGTGTCAGAAAAAAAAAATCCTCCGGCTGGTAGGGTGGGAGATTTCCCTGCCTGACCTCCAGCCTAGCCCAGACAGGGGGTGGAAAAGGAGCCCTCCCTTCTCAACACCACCCCGCCCCCGCCCCCGCCCCCGCCCAGGAAATGTGGGCTTTCCTGCATTAGGGGTGACAATAAAATTCGGTTTGATAGCTGATGTTACCCTCCGTTACTTTTCAGATTTTATTAAAATTAAATGTGTTAATTCTTTGTTCTTTCACCCGGGAGCCATTCTGGAAGGAAAATGTATTTTAGAAGTGAACAGAAAAACTGTTATGAAAGACACGAAGCTCACATTTGTTAAATGACTTCGTGTTCTTGAAAAGAAATGTATAAAAAGCACATTATGAATCGCTCTGCATGATTTCCTTTGTTTGGATTTTAGAAGCAGCATGACTGACACAGAGATCCTGAAGGAGAGAATCTTTGGATCCTGAGAAGTCTTTTAACGAAGGTGATACACAAAATTTCAGAGAACAATTGTAACATCGTTCTGGTGAAGGTTATACTTAGCTCTGAACCACATTACTTTCCTGTCTACGTTTCATTTCCTGGGGTCTTGCCAAGTGATAAACAGACCCAGGCGTGCAGTAGGTTTGGGGTTTTCCTGCACAAATAGGGTAGCTGGAGTTTGCTTCAAGGCATCAGTTGACTTCCGTGATTATGGAGATGCTGGTATAAGGCCTTCAGGAGACTATGGAGAAAAAATGGACCTACTGTGCTGTCTGTTCCATCATCCAGATACATTTCATCACGGGTAAGGCTTCCAGTTGTCTTCTCTTGTCAAATCGGCAGCTTTAGGGGCGAGGGGGGGCCTCTGTTCGTTTAAAATGCGAGTGACTACTGCTGACATTGATCACCGAAGGCAGATCGTTGCTAAGGTTTTCAGTTACAAATTTAAGTGGCAGCTATCGGAGAGATGTTAGAGTCTAGAAATGATTACTAACGAACACTAAAAACGAGAAGAGAATGAGTGGTTTGTGCCACTGCTCTGAGACATTTTCACCCATTTCGTTCCTAAGAGGATCTCTGGAGTAACTGGGAAATTGTGCTTCTTGGAAATGAAATGCTCCCCACATGGTCGTCAGAACAACTCCGGAATACTAAAAAAATCACAAAGCCCATCAGTGCTGCGGGATCCTTGCTCAACTTTTTCTCTCTCGAGCATCCTTTTTCTTTTGTATATAACAAGCATTACTCCTCCAGATATGAATGTCTTTGGGAGTTGAACATATGTTGAATTTTAATGAGGCATGTGTAGGTATGGACCTGGAAGACAGAGTAGGGGCCTTATAACCGGTGCCTTCAGGGCCTATTTAAAAATAGCGGGAGGAAAGATTAGTTCTGCATTCCATAGCCTGGGGGAATTATAGGAAGCCTGAGTGTCTGAAGAATTAACTATGCTTTACAGATAGAGCTACAAAGGTTTTAAGGAGAATTTCTAAATTAAAGGAGACTTGGGAACCCAATGCTGTGGATAGAATCAGAGGCATATTACCAGGTGAAGGAAAGCGTACAGGGAGAGACATTAAACTGTACTAACCTCTGCCTACCCAAACTTTTGAATCCATAAAAGTGTAATAATTCCCATTTGTCAAGTGCCTTAGAGAGCCTTGTTTCTTCTCCATTGCTTGTCATCTTTTTATCTTTTTCCTTTGTGAGCTTCGGTGGTACTTGTCATAATAATATATCATTCCTGGAACAGTGTTCCATTAACGCGAAAATTGAGGCCTCCACTATTGAAGGCATGTCAAAGGCTCAATGCTTAACATATTTTAAGTGCCTTGTACCATGTGGTCAGAGAGATGATGGGAGAGAATCTTCTTCTTTTGTGTCTCATAGTTCAAAGTGTTGATGATGGACGATGGTGACCATAGTTTTTCTTTAGTGGAAAGTCTACCTCAGGTATTTTCTCCCGTCCTCCCCTTAGGAGCCCTAACTGCATGGACACGAAGGTCTTTTTGAGCTCCATAGTGAATGTCAAATTTCTTACTCTTCTCAACCAATTTGGGAGGCAGTTTGGATGTTAATGAAGGTTAGAGAAAGAGCATGGACTTTAGGCAACCAAGTACATGTTCTTTTACTGAGGTGTGACTTGAAGCTGGTCATTTAATCATGCTGTGCCTCAGTTTCCTCTTTGATAGAATGTTAACAACATCATTCTGTGGTATGTGAGGATTAAATAAAATAGTCTATAGAAAAACCTCTTGTGAACATAGATTTTTAAAAACAGCTATACACATATCAGTTATTTTTTCTGTTTCAGAAAATATTACTGGTGTGTTATATGCAGCTGTTGGTTCATAAAACCAAAAAAAAAAAAGTCAGTTATATTCATTGTAAAAATAGTTGTCATAATAAGTTTGCTGGTGGGCTTCAGTTCCTAGATAGGCTTAATTTGATTCACAGGTAGTTATCCTTTGGACAGCCCAACAGACAAAGAGAGGAATATCTCTCTAGTGTCCTTAAGCAAATGCCTCCTCATTTGTACTGAGTCTCTGCTTCTCTATTGGGACTGTGCACAGGCTCCCTCCTACACGTAAGGCAGCCAGAGAGAAAGTTCCTCAGTTGCTCCCTCACCTCACCAAAGTGACCAAGGTTTTTAAATAAGAGTCATCCCACATGAATCATGTAAACTAATGGCTCATGTCCTTCCTTTTCAGGAGTATGGGAAAAAACATCCAATACAGAAGACATCTATGCTTTCCCTGGCTCTGATGTCAACCTGACCTGTCAAACATGGAAGAAAGGCTTCTTGGTGCAGATGCAATGGTCCAAGGTCACTGATAAATTGGATCTGATTGCCCTTTATCATCCGCAGTATGGCTTGCACTGTGCTAATGGCGGTCCCTGTGAGTCACTGGTGACTTTCACAGAAACTTCCAGAAATGTGTCAACGTGGACTCTGCACTTAAAGAACGTGTCCTCCTCACTCACTGGGAAGTATGAGTGTGGCTTTACTCTGTATCCGGAGGGTGTTCGGACTAAAATCTACAACCTACTCATTCAGACAAATGGTAAGCATAACTGTAGAGGGAAAGGAGCACACCCTTTCATTCAGCTCTCAGTCATTTGACAGATACGTATTTTGAGCCAACCATGTGCTAGACATGGTGCTAAGTACACAGAGGTTGAGCAGAAAGAGGTATTGCCTGGAAAGAAAGACAGGAATTAATCAAATAATTCCACAAATAAATGTAAAAGTGCAACAGTGATAAGTGGTAAGGATGAGTGGTAATGGTCTTGAAAGAGCATGTAATAGAGGCCAGGGAAACTGACCCTGAGAAGGCAACACCTGAGCGGAGGTCTGAAGAAGGGGTAGACATTAACACCATTTAGGAGCTGGGAGGTTTGTGAGTGATCCAGGGAGAGGGAAGAGCTTGTGAGAGGGGCTTAGTCGTGTTTGAGGACATGGGACAATGCCAGCAGTCTGCGGCGCAGAGGTGAAGGGAGGAGGTGGGAGACATGGCAAGGACCAGATTGTGTCAGATCTTGTCAGCCATATTTGAAGGTTTGCTTTTTATCTAAGACTGTAGGAAGACATTGAAGTGTTCGCAACAAAAGGATGGCACGACATTTATAGCCCGGTTGTACTTGTGTCAGAAAGCGATCATGCCAGCTTCAGTAGGAGAATGGAACAAAAATGGGCAGGAAGGAAAAGGTGGGCGTGAGCTAGGAGACAGTTCCAGTAGCCCAGAGGAGACAGAGTGGTAGTTTGGGTAGACATGGAAAGAAACGACAAATCGAATGCTTCGGGCATAACATAGGTGTGACTTGCTAATAGAATGGATATAGGACAATGGTAGTATGAGTGAAGGGGAGAAAAAAATTTAAGGTGACATGGGAGGAGGTGCCATTCACTGAAGGCAGAGGGAGCAGAGCAGGTTTGTGGGGGGATATATGCAAGTGGCTTTGGATATATGGTGTATTTAGTATTGGGCAGGCAAAGGTACCAAGGAAGTTGCTAGACATGTAGCATTCACACATATGGGCCTTGGAGAGCTGCATTTGGAGGCAGGAATCCTAGGCTTAAGTTCTAGCTCCTTTCTGGCCAGAAATAAATTTCACCTAGGGCCTGTCATGTACATTCTCTGAGCCCATCTGGAAAATGATGATAATAATGCCTACCCTAAATTAGTTGGTCCTACAGTAAATGATTTCCATTTATACTAATGGAAAAGAATGAAAATGAAAGCCAACAAATGGAAAATGCACTGGAAATGAAATGTCTTTAACGCAGGGGCAAAGTGGCCTGGTAATGTAAGAGGAAAAACAACAAAAATTAACTCATGAAGGCTGTGCTAAAAGAGGCCTGAGCACGGAACTGCCCAGGACAGGCAACAGGGATGGATTTATTACCTCATCTCCATTTCTTATCAAGAGATAAGACCATGGTGTTGGAACAGTCCGCCTGGAAACCAGGAGCTCCTCCACCACTACTTTACGATGCCCTATTCCCATTGCTGTTTTCCAGGAAAAAAGAAACACTTGAGTTCAAATTGGGGATGGCGTGGGGTGGGGTTGAACGAACAGAAATGAGGAGACCTGTGTAGAACAATGCTTCGCTACACATACTTTGGAGTCAGGTAGCCTGGATTTGAGTGTTGGCTCTGTTGTTTACTATATATCATCTTTGTCAAGTTATTTCAAGTCTCTAAGCCTTTGTTTTCTTATATAGCAAATATGGATAATTATAGTACCGACTTTACAGGTACCATTATTTTGATGATTAAATGGGATAATTTGTGTAAAGCACTTAGCATAGTTCCTGCCAGAGAGTCAGAGTTTGGAAAAGGGTAGTTTTCATTAAGAAGAGTAATAACAATAATGAGTGAACTCTATTTATCAGTTCTTATTTAAAATGGGTCCTCCTCCCTCTCTTTTTATATTTGCCTAATTTAGAACCCAATGGAACATTGAACATACATTAGCACAAGTACACATTGACCTTGGCTTTAGATAAAGATTTTGTACCTTCTGCCTAAATCTATAAACTGTACTATTGCATCTCTGAGGATCTAAAGCCCACCCCATCGAGAATTGGCAACATGGATTGATGTACCCTATAGGAAATAAGGGATATGGGATAGCTCAACATGAGGACAGCACTGGAGAAGCGGTAGTATGTTACCCTGAAAGGAGAGTGGTGTTGCCTTTAAGTAAAGCATATTTCTTAAAATAAAGGGCAACTCAAAGAAGCCAAATTTGTAGCTACTAAAAACTGCAAATCTCTGTAGAGGTAGAAGCCATGTCTACATGCTTTGTGGTTGGAAATTTCCCAGTCTTCTTTGCTGTCAGTCAGCTGGACCAGATTTTGGAAAAAAAAAAAATAGCCTCAATGTTAAAGAAATAGTTCTGATATTGTGTACTGAGTACAAAGTCATTACAGAGTGACCAAAAGTGTAAGCCTGGTAGAGAGTGAAGGGGTAGACACTTAACTCAGATGAGGCAATTGCCAGTCAAAAGCCCTGTCACATCCCCACCAATGACACATCTTTTCCCCCAGTATTCCTTTGATCTTCACTCACTTCTTCTCTCACTTGTGCCATTTCCCTTGTACATTCCTGGAGGTCTTCGTGTTCATAAGCTGGTTGGGTAAGCAAAGCACACACAAAGTGTAAACACTTATGAAGCACATGAACAAAAGCAAATTGAGATGGTGTAGAAGAATCTAAATATGAAAATCTGAAGGACCACAGGCATTGGGACCTCTTGTCTCCTTTCTGTTGTCTTCTGAGCCATTCTCTTCCCTGTCTGTTCACAAAACAGTGTATGTCTAAATTCTGTCCTCATGTTCCTGGAAGGCCTGAGAATGGATTCTGTTCTCTTTTCACAATATTTTGTTCCTCTGTGTGAGCTAGTGCTCTGAGGCTGTGGATGAGGGTAGAAATTACAATGAACAGTTGGGCATTTGCTTCTTTTTCATTTTCACCTGACAGGGTTTCCTCCTGGGTTAGCTTTCAAGTTATCCCAAGAAAAGCAGTTTTCTGAGTTAAGCCCTTAGTTGCTGTATTTAATCCAGATTTCCTGGATTTTGTTTTCTTATATAAGTGCCTGAGACTGTATGATTTTTGATGTATTTAACATTTTTTTATTATTACGTTATGTTAATCACCATATATTACATCATTAGTTTTTGATGTAGTGTTCCATGATTCATTGTTTGCGTATAACACCCAGTGCTCCATGCAGAACGTGCCCTCTTTAATACCCATCACCAGGCTAACCCATCCTCCCATCCCCCTCCCCTCTTGAACCCTCAGTTTGTTTTTCAGAGTCCATCGTCTCTCATGGTTCGTCTCCCCCTCCAATTTCCCCCCCTTCATTCTTCCCCTCCTGCTGTCTTCTTTTTTTTTTTTTTTTTAACATATATTGCATTATTTGTTTCAGAGGTACAGATCTGTGATTCAACAGTCTTGCACAATTCACAGCGCTCACCATAGCATATACCCTCCCCAATGTCTATCACCCAGCCACCCCATCCCTCCCAGCCCCCACCACTCCAGCAACCCTCAGTTTGTTTCCTGAGATTAAGAATTCCTCATATCAGTGAGGTCATATGACACATGTCTTTCTCTGATTGACTTATTTCGCTCAGCATAACACCCTCCAGTTCCATCCACGTCATTGCAGATGGCAAGATTTCATTCCTTTTGATGGCCGCATAATATTCCATTGTATATATATACCACATCTTCTTTATCCATTCATCTGTCGATGGACAGCTTGGCTCTTTCCATAGTTTGGCTATTGTGGACATTGCTGCTATAAACATCAGGGTGCATGTGCCCCTTCGGATCCCTACATTTGTATCTTTGGGGTAAATACCCAGTAGTGCAATTGCTGGGTCATAGGGTATCTCTATTTTCAACTTTTTGAGGAACCTCCATGCTGTTTTCCAGAGTGGCTGCACCAGCTTGCATTCCCACCAACAGTGTAGGAGGGTTCCCCTTTCTCCGCATCCTCGCCAACATCTGTCATTTCCTGACTTGTTAATTTTAGCCATTCTGACTGGTATGAGGTGATATCTCATTGAGGTTTTGATTTGTATTTCCCTGATGCCGAGTGATGCTGAGCACTTTTCCATGTGTCTCTTGGCCATTTGGATGTCTTCTTTGCAGAAATGTCTGTTCATGTCTTCTGCCCATTTCTTGATTGGATTAGTTGTTCTTTGGGTGTTGAGCTTAAGAAGTTCTTTATAGATTTTGGATACTAGCCCATTATCTGATATGTCATTTGCAAATATCTTCTCCCATTCTGTCAGTTGTCTTTTGGTTTTGTTGACTCTTTCTTTTGCTGTGCAAAAGCTTTTTATCTTGATGAAGTTCCAATAGTTCATTTTTGCCATTGCTTCCCTTGTCTTTGGCGATGTTTCTAGGAAGAAGTTGCTGTGGCTGAGGTCAAAGAGGTTGCTGCCTGTGTTCTCCTTTAGGATTTTGATGGAATCCTGTCTCAGTTGTAGGTCCTTCAACCATTTTGAGTCTATTTTTGTGTGTGGTGTAAGGAAACGGTCCAGTTTCATTCTTCTGCATGTGGCTGTCCAATTTTCCCAACACCATTTGTTGAAGAGACTGTCTCTTTTCCATTGGACATTCTTTCCTGTTTTGTTGAAGATTAGTTGACCATAGAGGTGAGGGTCCATTTCTGGGCTCTCTATTCTGTTCCATTGATCGATGTGTCTGTTTTTGTGTCAGTACCATACTGTCTTGATGATGACAGCTTTGTAATAGAGCTTGAAGTCCGGAATTGTGATGCCACAAGCTTTGCTTTTCTTTTTCAACATTATTCTGGCTATTCGGGGTCTTTTCTGGTTCCATACAAAGATTAGGATTATTTGTTCCTGTTCTGTGAAAAAAAAGTTGATGGTATTTTGATAGGGATTTCATTAAATGTGTCGATTGCTCTAGGTAGCATAGACATTTTCACAATATTTGTTCTTCCAATCCATGAGCATGATACATTTTTCCATTTCTTTGTGTCTTCCTCAATTTCTTTCATGAGTATTCTATAGTTTTGTGAGTACAGATTCTTTGCCTCTTTGGTTAGATTTATTCCTAGGTATCTTATGGTTTTGGGTGCAATTGTAAGTGGGATCAACTCCTTAATTTCTCTTTCTTCTGTCTTGTTGTTGGTGTATAGAAATGCAACTGATTTCTGTGCATTGATTTTATATCCTGCCAGATGTATTTTAAAATTTGAAGTTACTAATATCTGTTATAAAAGTGCAACATGATTTTAATTTCCCAGATCATGACAAAAGCCTCAGAGGGCTGTTAATGTTGTTATTGGAAGCAATAGGAGGGGAAGAAGTAATGGTAATACAAGGAGGAGGAGGAGGGAGAATAGAAGTAGTATAGAATATAATAAAAGAACTATTATATTACTAGTAATAGAATATAATATCTGGATAATATAATCTTGATAATTTGACTACCCTGTCTAGAGGCATAATTTGTTCTTTGACTCTTTTCCAGTTTTATTGAGATATAACTGACATATGACATTGTATTTGTTTTAGGTGTACAACAGTTGATTTGATACTTATATATATCATGAAATGATCACCACAATAAGTTTAGTTAATATCCATCACCTCACAGAGTTAAATTTTTTTCTTGTGATGAGAACTTTTAAGATTTACTCTCTTAGCAACTTTCAAACATATGATACAATATTGTTAACTTTAGTCACCATACTGTATATTTTATCTCCAGAATTTATTTATCTTATAATTGGAAATTTGTACTTTTTGACCCTCTTCACCCATTTCACCCCCACGCCCACCTCTGGCAACCGCCAACCTGTTTTCTGTATCTATGAGTTCATTTTGTTTTGTTTTTCAAGTTCCACATATAAATGAAATCATACAGTATTTGTCTTTCTTTGTTAATGTAGCATAATGCCCTCAAGGTCCATCCATGTTGTCACAAATGGCAGGATTCCCTTCTTTTTTATGAATGAATAATATTTCCTCATATATTAGAATGTTTTCTTTGTCCATTCGTCCATCAGTGGACACTTGGGTTGTTTCTATGTCTTAGCTATTGTAAATAGTGCTGCAGTGAACATGGGGATGCATATATCTTTTCAAGATAGTGATTTTATTTCCTTTAGATATATACCCAGAAGTGGAAATGCTGGATCATATGGTAGTTCTAATTTTATTTATTTTAATAATTTTATTTTTAAGATTTTATTTATTTATTTGAGAGAGAGAGAGAAAGAGAGAATCTTCAAGCAGACTCCTCACTGAGTGAGGAGCCCGAGGCTGGGCTCAATCCCACCACCCATGAGATCATGACCTGAGCCAAAACCAAGAGCGGGAAGCTTAACTGACTGAGCTGCCCTGATAGTTCTATTTTTAACTTTCTGAGGACCTCCATACTGTTTTCCAGAGTGGCTGTACCAATTTACATTTCCACCAACCATGCACAAGTGCTGCCTTTTCTCCATATCTTTTCCAAATATTTGTTATCTTATCTTTTTGATAATAGCCATTTTAACAGGTGTGAGGTGATATCTAATTGTGGTTTTGATTTGCATTTCCCTGATGATTAATGATGGGGGGGGGAGCGGTTTTCCTTGCCTATTGGATATTTGGATGTCTTATCTGGAAAAATATCTAATCAATTTCTCTGGCCATTTTTAAATTAGATTGTTTTGTTGTTGTTGTTGTTGAGTTGTATGACTTGTTTGTATATTTTGGATATTAACCCCGTATCAGATATGTGATTTATAAATATTTTCTCCCATTCCATAGATTGCCTTTTCATTTTATTGATGTTTTCCTTTGCTGGGAAGAAGCTTTTTAGTTTGATGCAGTCCCATTGCTTATTTTTGCTTTTTTTGCATTTGCTTTTGGTGTCAAATCCAAAAAACCATTGCCAAGGCCAAAAAATCATTGCCCCTATGTTTTCTTTTACAGGTGTTATGGTTTGGGGTTTTATGTTTTAATCCATTTTGATTTGATCTTTATGTATGGTGGGAGACAGGAGTCCAGTTTCATTCTTTTGCATACAGCTATCCAGGTTCCCCAACATCATTTATCAAAGAGCCTATCCTTTCCCCATTGCATATTCTTGGCTCCTTTCATAATAATATTGTTATAAATTAATTGATCCTATATGTAGGTTTGTTTCTGGGCTCTCTGTTTCATTGATCTATGTGTCTTTTTATAGCATAGTTTGTTCTTGAACTTAAATGCTAGCTCTTCTTAAATTCTTGTATTCAATCTTTATCCAAAAAATATTTTTGAGTGCTTATGGGTGCTAGGCACCAGGGATGCAATACAGACATGATTCTGTCATCAGGAATCATAAAGTCCTATGGAAAGAGACAAAATAACCAAATAAGCAAAAAAAAGCGGGGGCCAAATGGCAACAGTGAGAAGTGCTCTTGCAGTAAGAAAGTAGTGTTTTGAGAGGATATAATAGGAAAATCAAGAAGGGTTTCCTGGGGAAGTGATGCTTGAGCAGGAGTTAACCAGGTAAATATGGGGAAGACAACTTTACACAAAACAGGATGTGTAAAGGCTCTGTGGTGGTAAGGAGATACTGCAACTGTGGGGGGTTTTCAGAGGTATTATGGCTTGAGCAAAAGGATTGAAAGGGAAGCCTTTGAAGAAGAGGCTAGAGAGATTGAGTAGTCCAATTAAATTTTATCTTTATCCTAGGAACTGTGGAAACTAATTGGAAGGTGGTTGTTGATTTTTTTTTTTAATTTTGCATTCCAAAAAGATCTTTGTGGCAAAAGTGTAGAGAATGAATTGAAAAAAGGTAGAGAGGATAATGCAGATCAGTTAAGAGAGGACAGAAATCTAAGTGAGAGATGCTAGTAACATTGAGTAGAGTGACACAGAGGTACCTGGGGAGGAGTGTTCAAATTAGGAGATTCACCCTACAGGATTTGGTGATGGACTGCACATGTGGAATGAGGCACAGTATAAAGCATGTATCAAGAATGATGCTCTGGTTTCAAATGTGTGGAACAGGAAAAAAATGGGGGAATGACTCATCGTATTAGGAAGAACTGAAGGACAACCCGATCGTGTAGGGATTGTTTGGAGTTTGACTGAATTTTATTTTGTACATGTCGAGTTAGACAGGAAGTTGACACATTCAGGAGATGTCAAGGAAATAGGTAGATATACAATTCCTGTTCTAGAAGGGAGGTTTAAGCTGAAGATACAAATTGGTGAGCTATATGAGTGTATGCTAACTGAGGTTTTGGGAGTGGAAGAGATCACGTAGGCAGAGAAAATCCAGTGAGAAAAGCGATGTGACCCTTCAACTAAGACAGATTGCAAAAGATAAATCTTCAAAGGATTTAGAAGAGAGACGAAAGAATCAGCAGGAGAGAAATTGGCTCACAAAAGAACTAGAATGATAGTATTTTGTGAAAGGAGTAGCTATCAATTCTGATGTTTCTGAGAGGACAACATGGTTATTGGATTGTATTTAGGAAAAGGATGTTATTGATCACCTTAACAGAAGCTGTTTCTGTGGCACGGAAGAGAGATGGAAGTCAGACTCGGGGGGAGCAGAGGAGTGAGTAAGAGGCAAGGAAATGGAGACACCAAATGTCGACACAACTTCTAAGAAATCCGTCAGGAGTAAGGGGAAGGGTATGAGTGCTCAAATGAGGGTTTGCATCGGTGTTGTGCAGGTAGTGGGGTGGTTTTAATTAATGCAAGATGCTTGGCTAAGCTTCAAAACCAAGTCAGAGTTGAAAGAGAGTAGTTAAATACACCATAGAGAAGGTACAATAAATAAACTAAGGTTTCTGAGAATATAGGGGCAATGAGATCTAGAACATTAGTACTATGGGTATCCTGAAATTGGACAGAAGGACAGTTTTCAAAAATTATATAACAGGAGAGAAGGAAATTGGAATAAGTGCATATGACGAGGGCAATGCTCTTTTCTATTTTCTCTAAAATAGGAAACATGGGGCACCTGGGTGGCGCAGTTGGTTAAGCGTCCACCTCTTGGTTTTGGCTCAGGTTGTGATCTCAGGGTCATGAGATGGAGCCCCCGCATCCGGCTCTGGTTTGGTGCGGAGTCCACTTGGGATACTCCCTCTCCTGCTGCCCCTCCTGCTTGTTCTCTTTCTCTCTCTTTCAAATAAATAAATAAATCTTTAAAAATTAATTAATTAATTAATTAAAAAATAGGAAACAAAGTCATCTTCAGGTAGAGAGAGGGAGGAGGCTTCAGAAAAGAGATTGAAGAAAGTTTGAAATAGCTTCTATGTATAGAGGGAAAATGAGTTCACTAGGTAAATATGTTTGAATTTTCAGTTAGTGTTGAATATACATTTGAGTATGGTAAGAAGTTGTAGTGAAGACAATTTGCTTTCACCAGTAGTGCTCGGCTGCTTGGTTCTGGGCATTAAAAAGTAGGTAGTTGGAGTTCACTACTGGATTCCCTGTATATTAATGGGGGATGGGGGTGGAGGGGCGGGAAGAGCCAAGGGATTTGGGATTAGCAAGAATGTTACTGAAATGATGGACTGTAGAACTTTAGCTAGGTAATGAGGGAAGCAAAGCAAAGAAAGCTGAGGGATTGGGAGAATGTAGAGATCAACTCATTTAAAGACTCACTGAGGACAAAGAACAGTCGAGGCAAAATTAGTTGCACAAAACAGCCAGCAGGAGTGTTTGTAGGTTCGTCATGATTTTGTAGGTGGAGCAATTACGTGTGGCACAGAAGGTCCAAACACGATCGTGAAAGTGGACGGCAGAAATGGAGTGGAGACAGTGGGGATAACAGTGGCAGACTGAGGGGCAGGTAGTGGATAGGGCAACGCCATGGTAACTGAAAGCGCTGGGGATTGTATCCGGATTGCAATCTGGATACCGAGATCTTCAGAGAACAATGGATGAGGACTGGGGCGTCAGAGTTGGAGCGGGCGACCCTGACGGACCGCACAGCAGATGTTTTAGGCTTTGACCATAGAGCCCGTACAGCCTCTGTCAAAACCGTTCGACTCTGCTGTAGCAGGAAAGCACCTCTAGATGGTATGTAAGCGGAGGGGCCTGGCTGTGTTCCCGTAGCACTTGATTACAAAAATAGCCGCCAGATTCGACCCACAGGCCAGAGTTTTACAGTCCCCGAATTAGAGGATAATAGCAGTGAATCTGGAGAGAGAGGGATTAGTTTTTCTCAGACTGTGTTACATAAAGCTGGCAATACTCGAGATGATTTCAGATGATTCATGAAAAGATTTTAAAACCTCTAATTGTGGAAAATTTCAAACACGCAAAATTATATAGAATAGTATAATGAGCTCCCATGTAGTGAACATGCAACTTCAATCATTATTAACTCACAGTCTTGTTTCATTTAAACCCTTAGCAACTACCACCTCCCAGATTAAACAATTCCAAAATATCTTACTTATTTTAGAATGATTCTTTAAAAGCTAAAGATGATGTGTATATATATGTGTGTGTGTGTGTGTATATATATATATATATATATGTATATATATATATATATATAGCCATGATACCACTATCAGAACTAAAAATAACTAGTAAATTCTTAATACCATGAAATACCCAGTTGGCCTTATAGTTGTTATTTTTATATTTTGGTTATTTAAACTGGATTCGAATAAACTCCAAGTATTGTGATCATTGGAAAACTCTCTTTTATTTTTTTTTAAAGATTTTATTTATTTATTTGAGAGAGAGAGAGAAAGAGATCAGTGTGGGGAGGGGAGGGACAGAGGGAGAGGGAGAAGCAGATTCCCCGCTGAGCAGAGAGCCGGACGCCCCAAAACTCTCTTTTAATCTGAAGGTTGTTTTATATTTCTTATTTTTCTTTTCCAAAATATTTGTTAAATAAATTTAGCTCTTTATCCTGTAAAATTACCCACAGCCTGGATTTTGCTACTATATCCCTTGGTATCTCCATGTTCCCCTTTCACTATTTAGTTAGGTATAGAGATTTGATCACATTAACATTTTGTTTTTATTTTTTAGTATTTCATAGATGATATTGCATAGTTACATCAGAGGTACATAATATCTGGTTGTGTGATGTTAAGCACCATTGATAAGTATTGCCTAGATCCATTAATTCTTTGTGGGTTGACAAAGAGTGATGCTCAAATTCTATCATTCTTTTATTTATTACCTGAAGTCTTCTTATAGAGAAATCTCCTCTCATGAACCAATTATTTATTAGATGTACAGTTTGTATAAGAAAAACAAACAGATGCTTGATTCTTTCCCTTTATTTATCAGTTTTAAAAATTAGTTGGTTCACTAGCACTCTTATAAGGTGACCAAAAAGTATTTTGTAGTAAGTATTATGAATTCATATGAATTTGAACATATTGATGAATTTCAGTTCATTACAGTTGTTATCCTTGTTATGCTGAAAATGTCCCATGTATAAAATCTATTAATCCTTTGTGATGTAAGTTGCAAATATTTTCCCAGTTTTTCATCTGTCCTTACTTGCTTGTGATATTGTTTCCAATGCAGTGTAATTCTTACTTTTATGGAAAAAGTTTTCCCCATTCTCAGATTATATAGAAATTCACTCATGTTATTTCTAACACTTGCATGGATTTTTATTAGCATTTAAATTTGTGATGCCAGGTTTCAAGTATTTAAAAGTGTCTAAATTTCTGCTTTTGTATATCTCTAATGCTTTTTTCTATATCTTCTCTGTTTTTCCTTTCTGTAGTTTAGTTTAGAAATTTTCTATTGACCTATACTCCAATTCACAAATCTTATTTTTTGTGCTGTCCAATTAAGTTTTCAACCCAATCAAATTAGTTCTTAATTTCTGATCTTATATTTTTAGTTATTGTTTTTGGTAGATTTTTTAGTCTTTGATGAAATTGTCCATCTTTTCGTTTACTCCCTTCATCTTTTTCTCTATTCTTGGATATACCAAAAAGAGCTATTTTAATATTCTTATTGGATAACTTCAATGTCAGGATCATTCTGATGTCTGTTTCTATGTTTATTTTCTCTCTCTCTCTCTGTCTCTTTTTCTCTCTCTTTTTGCAACTTCTTCCAGCATATATTTTCCTTTCATTATTACTGTCAAAGAGATATATATAATATACATGTTATATATATTATATATTTATAAAATAAACCGAACAGAACAATGCTAAAATTAATGGATTAAAAATTTCTGTTCTTAAAGAAATTAAGAGAAAAAAAGAGAGAGAACTGTATATGTAATCTTTTATATTTACCCATATGTTTACCATTTCCTGTGCTCTTCATTCTACCTCATGGAGTGAAGTTACTATTTGGTATCATTTCCTTTCAGCCTAAAGAACTTTAGAATTTCATATAAGACAAATCTACCTGCAGTAAATCCTGTTTTTTTTTTTTTTTTTTTTTTTTTCGTTTTTACTTTTGAAGGATAGTTTCACTGAATGCAGCAAATTTTAGTGGGCTGCTTTTTCTTTCATATTTTTTTAATTTTTTATTGTTATGTTAATCACCATACATTACAACATTAGTTTTTGATGTAGTGTTCCATGATTCATTGTTTGCGTATAACACCCAGTGCTCCATGCAGAACGTGCCCTCTTTAATACCCATCACCAGGCTAACCCATCCTCCCACCCTCCTCCCCTCTTGAACCCTCAGTTTGTTTCTCAGAGTCCATCGTCTCTCATGGTTCGTCTCCCCCTCCAATTTCCCCCCCTTCATTCTTCCCCTCCGGCTATCTTCTTCTTTTTTTTTTTTTTTAACGTATATTGCATTATTTGTTTCAGAGGTACAGATCTGTGATTCAACAGTCTTGCACAATTCACAGCACTCACCATAGCACATACCCTCCCCAATGTCTTATCACCCAGCCACCCCATCCCTCCCAGCCCCCACCACTCCAGCAACCCTCAGTTTGTTTCCTGAGATTAAGAATTCCTCATATCAGTGAGGTGATATGATACATGTCTTTCTCTGATTGACTTATTTCGCTCAGCATAACACCCTCCAGTTCCATCCACGTCATTGCAGATGGCAAGATTTCATTCCTTTTGATGGCTGCATAATATTCCATTGTATATATACCACATCTTCTTTATCCATTCAACTGTCAGTGGACAACTTGGCTCTTTCCACAGTTTGGCTATTGTGGACATTGCTGCTGTAAACATCAGGGTGCACGTACCCCTTCGGATCCCTACATTTGTATCTTTGGGGTAAATACCCAGTAGTGCAATTGCTGGATCATATGGTAGCTCTATTTTCAACTTTTTGAGGAACCTCCATACTGTTTTCCAGAGTGACTGAACCAGCTTGCATTCCCACCAACAGTGTAGGAGGGTCCCCTTTCTCCGCATCCTCGCCAACATTTGTCATTTCCTGACTTGTTAATTTTAGCCATTCTGACTGGTGAGAGGTGATATTTCATTGAGGTTTTGATTTGTATTTCCCTGATGCTGAGCAATGCTGAGCACTTTTTCATGTGTTTGTTGTCCATTTGGATGTCTTCTTTGCAGAAATGTCTGGTCATGTCTTCTGCCCATTTCTTGATTGGATCATTTGTTCTTTGGGTGTTGACCTTAAGAAGTTCTTTATAGCTTTTGGATACTAGTCCTTTATCTGATATGACATTTGCAAATATCTTCTCCCATTCTGTCAGTTGTCTTTTGGTTTTGTTGACTCTTTCTTTTGCTGTGCAAAAGCTTTTTATCTTGATGAAGTCCCAATAATTCATTTTTGCCCTTGCTTCCCTTGCCTTTGGCGATGTTTCTAGGAAGAAGTTGCTGTGGCTGAGGTCAAAGAGGTTGCTGCCTGTGTTCTCCTTTAGGATTTTGATGGAATCCTGTCTGACTTGTAGGTCTTTCAACCATTTTGAGTCTATTTTTGTGTGTGGTGTAAGGAAACGGTCCAGTTTCATTCTTCTGCATGTGGCTGTCCAATTTTCCCAACACCATTTGTTGAAGAGACTGTCTCTTTTCCATTGGACATTCTTTCCTGTTTTGTTGAAGATTAGTTGACCATAGAGGTGAGGGTCCATTTCTGGGCTCTCTATTCTGTTCCATTGATCGATGTGTCTGTTTTTGTGTCAGTACCATACTGTCTTGATGATGACAGCTTTGTAATAGAGCTGGAAGTCTGGAATTGTGATACCGCCAGCTTTGCTTTGCTTTTTCAACATTCCTCTGGCTATTCGGGGACTTCTCTGGTTCCATACAAATTTTAGGATTATTTGTTCCATTTCTTTGAAAAAAGTTGATGGTATTTTGATGGGGATTGCATTGAATGTGTAGATTGCTCTAGGTAGCATTGACATCTTCACAATATTTGTTCTTCCAATCCATGAGCATGATACATTTTTCCATTTCTTTGTGTCTTCCTCAATTTCTTTTGTGAGTATTTTATAGTTTTGTGAGTACAGATTCTTTGCCTCTTTGGTTAGATTTATTCCTAGGTATCTTATGGTTTTGGGTGCAATTGTAAGTGGGATCGACTCCTTAATTTCTCTTTCTTTTGTCTTGTTGTTGGTGTATAGGAATGCCACTGATTTCTGTGCATTGATTTTATATCCTGCCACCTTACTGAATTCCTGTATGAGTTCTAGCAGTTTTGGGATGGAGTCCTTTGGGTTTTCCACATAAAGTATCGTATCATCTGCAAAGAGTGAGAGTTTGACTTCTTCTTTGCCGATTCGGATGCCTTTTATTTCTTTTTGTTGTCTGATTGCTGTGGCTAGGACTTCTAATACTGTGTTGAATAGCAGTGGTGATTGTGGACATCCCTGCCGCGTTCCTGACCTTAGGGGGAAAGCTCTCAGTTTTTCCCCATTGAGAATGATATTCGCTGTGGGTTTTTCATAGATGGCTTTTATGATATTGAGGTATGTACCCTCTATCCCTACACTCTGAAGAGTTTTGATCAAGAAAGGATGCTGCACTTTGTCAAATGCTTTTTCTGCATCTATTGAGAGGATCATATGGTTCTTGTTCTTTCTTTTATTAATGTATTGTATCACATTGATTGATTTGTGGACATTGAACCAACCTTGCAGCCCAGGGATAAATCCCACTTGGTTGTGATGAATAATCCTTTTAATGTACTGTTGGATCCTATTGGCTAGTATTTTGGTGAGAATTTTTGCATCCATGTTCATCAGGGATATTGGTCTGTAATTCTTTTTGATGGGGTTTTTGTCTGGTTTTGGGATCAAGGTAATGGTGGCCTCATAAAATGAGTTTGGAAATTTTCCTTCCATTTCTATTTTTTGGAACAGTTTCAGAAGAATAGGTATTAATTCTTCTTTAAATGTTTGGTAGAATTCCCCTGGGAAGCCATCTGGCCCTGGGCTTTTATTTGTTGGGAGATTTTTGATGACTGCTTCAATTTCCTTAGTGGTTATAGGTCTGTTCAGGTTTTCTATTTCTTCCTGGTTCGGTTTTGGTAGTTGATACATCTCTAGGAATGCATCCATTTCTTCCAGGTTATCTAATTTGCTGGCATAGAGTTGCTCATAATATGTTCTTATAATTGTTTGTATTTCTTTGGTGTTGGTTGTGATCTCTCTTCTTTCATTCATGGTTTTGTTGATTTGGGTCATTTCTCTTTTCTTTTTGATAAGTCTGGCCAGGGGTTTATCAATCTTGTTAATTCTTTCAAAGAACCAGCTCCTAGTTTCGTTGATCTGTTCTACTGTTCTTTTGGTTTCTAGTTCATTGATTTCTGCTCTGATCTTTATTATTTCTCTTCTCCTGCTGGGTATAGGCTTTATTTGCTGTTCTTTCTCCAGCTCCTTTAGGTGTAGGGTTAGGTTGTGTATTTGAGACCTTTCTTGTTTCTTGAGAAAGGCTTGTATTGCTATATACTTTCCTCTTAGGACCACCTTTGCTGCATCCCAAAGATTTTGAACAGTTTTGTTTTCATTTTCATTGGTTTCCATGAATTTTTTAAATTCTTCTTTAATTTCCTGGTTGACCCATTCATTCTTTAGTAGGATGCTCTTTAGCCTCCATGTATTTGAGTTCTTTCCGACTTTCCTCTTGTGATTGAGTCCTGGTTTCAAAGCACTGTGGTCTGAAAATATGCAGGGAATGATCCCAATCTTTTGGTACCGGTTGAGACCTGATTTGTGACCTAGGATGTGATCTATTCTGGAGAATGTTCCATGGGCACTAGAGAAGGATGTGTATTCTGTTGCTTTGGGATGGAATGTTCTGAATATATCTGTCAAGTCCATTTGGTCCAGTGTGTCATTTAAAGTCTTTATTTCCTTGTTGATCTTTTGCTTAGATGATCTGTCCATTTCAGTGAGGGGGTGTTAAAGTCCCCCACTATTATTGTATTATTGTCGATGTGTTTCTTTGCTTTTGTTATTAATTGGCTTATATAATTGGCTGCTCCCATGTTAGGGGCATAGATATTTACAATTGTTAGATCTTCTTGTTGGATAGACCCTTTAAGTAGGATATAGTGTCCTTCCTCATCTCTTATTACACTCTTTGGTTTAAAATCTAATTTGACTGATATAAGGATAGCCACCCCAGCTTTCTTTTGGTGTCCATTAGCATGGTAAATGGTTTTCCACCCCCTCACTTTCAATCTGGAGGTGTCTTTGGGTCTAAAATGAGTCTCTTACAGACAGCATATTGATGGGTATTGTTTTTTAATCCAGTCTGATAGCCTGTGTCTTTTGATTGGGGCATTTAACCCATTTACATTCAGGGCAACTATTGAAAGATATGAATTTAGTGCCATTGTATTGCCTGTAAGGTGACTGTTACTGTATATTGTCTGTGTTCCTTTCTGGTCTATGTTGCTTTTAGGCTCTCTCTTTGCTTAGAGGACCCCTTTCAATATTTCTTGTAGGGCTGGTTTCGTGTTTGCAAATTCCTTTGTTTGTCCTGGAATCTTTTTATCTCTCCTTCTATTTTCAATGACAGCCTAGCTGGATATAGTATTCTTGGCTGCATATTTTTCTTGTTTAGTGCTCTGAATATATCATCCCAGTCCTTTCTGGCCTGCCAGGTCTCTGTGCATAGGTCTGTTGCCAATCTAATGTTTCTACCATTGTGGTTACAGATCTCTTCTCCCAAGCTGCTTTCAGGATTTTCTCTTTGTCTCTGAGACTCGTAAGTTTTACTATTAGATGTCGGGGTGTTGACCTATTTTTATTGATTTTGAGAGGGGTTCTCTGTGCCTCCTGGATTTTGATGCCTGTTTCCTTCCCCAAATTAGGGAAGTTCTCTGCTATAATTTGCTCCAACATACCTTCTACCCCTCTCTCTCTTTCTTCTTTTTCTGGGATCCCAGTTATTCTAATGTTTTGTCTTATGGTATCACTTATCTCTCGAATTCTGCCCTCGTGATTCAGTAGTTGTTTCTCTCTCTTTTTCTCAGCTTCTTTATTTTCCATCATTTGATCTTCTATATCACTGATTCTCTCTTCTGCCTCATTTATCCTAGCAGTTAGCACCCCCATTTTTTATTGCACCTCATTAATAGCCTTTTTGATTTTGACTTGGTTAGATTTTAGTTCTTTTATTTCTCCAGAAAGGGTTTCTGTAATAACTTCCATGCTTTTTTCAAGCCCAGCTAGTATCTTTAAAATCATCATTCTGAACTCTAAGAACGACATTGTACTAATGTCCGTATTGAGTAGGTCCCTGGCAGTCGGTTACTGCCTCTTTTTCTTTTTGTTGAGGTGATTTTTTCCATCTTGTCATTATGTCCTAGAGGAGAATAGGTGAATGAGAGAACAAAATGCTAACAGGGTAACAACATCCCCAGAGAATATACTCTAAACAAATCAGAAAAGACCTGAAAATGAGGGAAAAGAAAGGGAAAGAAAGAAAAAAGAAAAAGAAAAAAAAAAAGAAAAAGATAAAAACAAACAAAAATGGAACAAAACAAAAAAAACAGAATATGATCAAATATAATCAGGCTGGTGCATAGATCAGTGCCATACACTAGATTTTGGGTGTATTTTGGTCTGTTAGAAGAAAGTGCCTCCCAAAATTTTAAAGAAAGAAAAACATATATGTACAAAAATAAGGGTTAATATGATGAAGAGATGGAATATGACTGTAAAGATGAAAATTATAAAAAATTTTATAAAAGGAATTGATAAGAAGTTGTTTGATAAAAGAAAGAAGAGGATTTAAAAAAGAAAAAAAAGGGAGAGAATGTGATCAGGCAGGAGATTAGAACAAAGCCATACACTAGAGATTTAGGGTATATTTTGATCTGTTAGAAGAAACTGTATCTCAAAATTTTAAAGAGAGAACAACTTATATATATATGCCAAAAATAAGGGAAACTACTATGAAGGGATAGAATATGACTCTAAAGATGAAAAATAAAAATGTTTTTTAAAAAAGGGATTGATAAGATGTTGGTTGAAAAAGGGAAAAAGAAAAATTCAAAAAAAAAAAGACAGCTAAGAAAAAATTAACTTTGAAAGACTAAAGAATCATGGGAAAAAAGCCATGAATTCTATGTGCTGTATTCCCTTAGCGCTGGAGTTCTGCCGTTCTCATTGATCGGTAAACTTGGTCTTGGCTGGCGGTTCTTGCTGATCTTCTGGGGGAGGGGCCTGTTGCCGTGGTTCCCAAATGTCTTTGCCGGAGCGGAATTGCTCCGCCCTTGCCCTCCGGGCTAAGTAATCTGCTCGGGTTTGCTCTCCGGAGCTGTTGTTCCCTGCAAGCTTTCCGTACAGCTTTGGAGGAGAGAGTGAAAATGGCGGCCTCCCAATCTCCGCCCCGGAGGAGCCGAGAACTCGGGGCCCCGCTCCTCAGTGCACCACCAGAGAAAAGCAGTCAATCACTCCCGTCTCCGTGGTCTCTGGCCACACTCCGTGCTCACCCGGCCTGTGACCGAGTGTTTCTATCTCTGGCACACGACCCCATGTGGAGTCTCCAAACCCAGCAGATTCCTGTGGTGCACTCCTGCGCCACTCCTCCTGGGGGAGGAAGGGGAGTCTCCCCGGATCTGCCTCTTGTCGGGTCCCTGCTGGAGGAGCAGTGGTCCGACTGGGCCGCGGATCATGGTTTATGGCAACCCCGAGCTGAGAGCCCACGCCTCAGCTCCGTCTCTGCAGCCGGCTTCCCCGCTCCGATACCTGGGAGCTCTGCCGCACTCAGGCACCCCTGGTCTTTCTGTGACCCCGAGGGTCCTGAGACCCCACTGTCCCTGCAAGTGTTCCACCCCCCAGCTTAGCCACTGGAGCGACGTCCCTCAGCGGAGCCGACTTCTAAAAGTTCCGATTTTGTGCTCCGTGGCTCTATCACTTGCCAGAAGCGGCCAACAGAGGCCCCCTCTCCTGCCGTCTATCCTCCCGAATATCCCCTCGGATTCACTTCTCCTCACATCCTACCTTCCAGAAAGTGGTCGCTTTTCTGTTCAGAGAGTTGTTGCTGTTCTTTTCTTCGATCTCCTGTTGAGTTTGTAGGTGTTCAGAATGGTTTGATCCCTATCCAGCTGAATTCCTGGGACCAGACAAAATCCAGGTTTCCTACTCCTCCGCATAGTGGGCTGCTTTTTCTTTCAGCATTTTGAATATATCTTCTGATTTCCGTTGTTTCTGGTGAGAAATGAGCCATTAATTGTATTATTGGTCTCCACATGTGATTGTTTTGTTTTGTTTTTCTTGCTGATTTCAATTGCTGCTTCCATAATTCCCTCTTTGTTTTTGGCTTCCAGCAGGTTGATTATAATATGCCTAGGTGGGTTTCTCTTTGTGTTTAACTTTTTTGAGTTTTAAGATTCCTGGAGGTATAGATTAACTTTACGGAAAGTTTTTTAAAATTAAATATGAAGTTTTGGACCATTATTTCTTCAAACATTTGTTCTGTCCCACTCTTTCATCTCTCCTGCTGTGACTCCCATTGCATACATGTTAGGACACTTGAGCTCTGAAGCTCTGTTTTCCTTCAATCCTCTTTCTCCCTTTTCTTCAGATTAGATCATTTGTGTGTATATATATATATATATATATATATATATATATAGATTTAGATTATTTATTTGGAGAAAGGGAGAGAGAGCACAGGTGGGAGGGGCAGAGGGAGAGGGAGAGAGAGTCCTAAGCAGACTCCACACTGAGTGCACAAAGCCCTATGCGGGGCTCAGTCTCACGACCCTGAGATCACGACCTGAGCCGAAACCAAGTGTCAGATGCTTAACCGACTGTACCACCCAGGTGCCCCTAGGTCATTTATATTAATCAATATTCAAATACACTGATTCTTTCTTCTGCCATCTCAAATTGGCTGTTGACAATCCCTAGTAAATTTTTCATCATTTTTTGTTACTGACTTTTCAACTCTAGAATAATTATTTGGTTCATTTGATAGTTTTCTACTTCTCCACTAGGATCCCCTATTTATTGAGTCATTTTCATCATCTTTTGTTTTAATCCCATGAGCATACTTATAAGAGCTGCTTTAATGTCTGTTAAATCCAATGTAGGACCCAATCAGAATCAGTTTCAACTAACTGCTTTTTTTCCTGAGTATGGATCACACTTTCCTCTTTTCTTCATGTATAACCTTTTTTTTGTTGTTGTTGAAAACTAGACATAAAAATAATAATAATGGAACAACTGTAGATCAGTGGGTTTTTTTTTCTTTTTTTTTTTTAATTTTGGTAACTACCCATATCTAAATTATAAAATCTGTTTCCTCTTCAGTATGTGGATATTGATTTTTCTGCTCAACTTTTTATTATAATTATTATGTCTTTAGTTTCCAAGGAATTGCCCCTTTGTTTGTCCACCAATGAATTTGACAAAAGTTGTACTCAAATTCCTCAAGCCTGTTAGTTAGACTTCCACATCTGTGTTGGGTTGGGGGGGGCGGTAGTTAGAGGGTGCAAAGTTGCAGACCATAACACAGTCTCCCTTGGCTTTTGCTTTTCAATAAGCTCTCTGAGGTCTCTGCACTCACCTGTGTATTTTCCCAGTCAGCCTGGGGTGGGTAGACAACTTATCTCAGCTATTCCGTGACTCTCTAATTTCCAGAATCTCTGTGTTAAATGTCTATCTGCTCTGCTACTCACCCCAAATGGGATTTGCAAACCCATGCTAAAGCTTGTTTTTCTCTGTTTCCTACCGAGTTTGTGCCTGTTAGCTAACAAAGTGAAGGATCTTCATACTCAGACCTAATTTAAGTCTGCCTCTTCCAGAAGAAAAGCTGCTGTTTCTTGCAGCCAGCTCCAAGATGGTAAAGCTACCTGTCTCACTGACAACACTGGGGAAGGGGAATGGAAGGATTCCTAGGCAAGAGGAATATAGACTCCTGCTATTCTTACTGAAGTTCTAGCATTTTTCCAAGAAGAGATGTTTCTCAATTACATGTTTGCCTTTGGTCTTGAAATGATGGTTTTTATACATTTGCTCAGTTTTATACATGGCTTTTTTCACTGACCTTTTCATGGCCATATAGCCACAAGCGCCTCAACCCTCTCCCTGCCTCATTTGTGATCCTTATATTTTCTCTTTATTTCAAAATATATATTTATTACTACTCTCTTTCTTATAGCAATGATTTATTTTTAGTGCTAAAGGCGAACATAGATTCAACACTCACCACAGGCTTTATATAAATGCCTCTCCAGTCTGAAGTGTATTCGATTGGCAAATCCTCAGGAAGTGCTCATGGGAGCAATATTCCCTGACTTCTTACACATGGCTCTAACAGGTTTTATGTAGTCTTCATCTCAAAAGGCTAATTTTGCTGAATATAAAATCCTTAGCTCACATTTTCTTTCCTTGAATACATTAAATATGTTGCTACATTATTTTCTGGCATAAAGAGTTGCTGTCAAAAAGCTAATAATAATCCTATTTTCTTTCCTATAACTGACTTTTAAAAAATACCATTATAATAATTTGCTTAATGTCTATTCTGAGCCTATTTTCCTACTTTTTCAGTATAATCTTTCAATATGTATTTTCTAATCATTTTTTACTTTAAAAAATTGTACTTGTATTATAATTTTTAGTATTTTTTTCTGTCTACTGCTTATTTCCTTTGGTGCCTTCTATTATACATGCTTTTAATCTTCTTTGCTTATCACTTTCTTTGAAAGTGATACTTTTTATTTTAAAATTTATTATTTCTTAATTTATTTTAAAATTTCCCTTTATTGGATTTTAAAATTTCTTTTAGTGCATTAACTTTTGGGCCAAATGTTCTTGTTTTTCTTCTAGTTTGCTCTTAATTTCCACAATGAGTTGTTATTTCCAACCCTTTCCTGAATTCACTCACCTGTCTCTGCTGAGCTTCCTTTTTTCCAGTTGACTCATTTACCAGTCTTGCTAAAATTTTTTGCAGCTCATATCATTTTCCTTATTTCTTTTACCTAATTTTGAGTTATTAGGCTACAGTTTTTATTTATTGTGAAATTATCTTTTTCTAATATGCTGCCATTGTTGAGGGGATGTTCTTTTGTTCCCTTTTCTCTTTTTTCTTATAATATCTTTATGTGTGATTCTACCCCATTCCTTTTCTATTGCTCACACTTAAGGTAAATGCATGTTGATTTTTGCCATGGAAGGGTGGGCCGGGCTAGCTTTTATAAAGTGTTCAGTGTCTCTGGAGCAGTCTCTTCTGTTATTTTCAAGGTAAATAATATGCCATTGTACTTATGAGATATACTTCCTTCCCTCCTATCCCTCACTTTTATCTAAATTGCCTGTTTGCTTTCTCCTATTGGACCTATCCTGTTTAATTTGGATTCGACTCCCAAGGGTTTCTTCTCAGTATGGGATCTGTCTGAAAAGCACCCTCTGTTCCAGCACTGACAAGCCTCCTCTTGTTTCCCTTGAGGGCACTGGTAATCTGGTGCCTGCAAACTCCTTTCTCCATTTCTGCTGCTATTCTCAGATTAGTCTGCATGTCTTTGCAGTGATTACCTGTTGCTTTGGGCTGGGGGGGGGTGGTGGGTGGAGTTCTCTAGTTCTGAGGGGCATCCGAAGCTCAGTCGATTTTCCTCTCTTTCTTTCTGCTCAGTTGCTGATACCACAGTGGTCCAGTTATTTGTCCCCATCTATTAATGGGGATATATTGTTAATTAGTGTTCCTATACATATTGCCTATATGTTTTTAGGTCTGCTACTCTAGTTACTTTGTCTGTTTTTGTAGGGAGTTTCAGGAATATTAAAAAAGTTAGGTCGGTTGCATTCCCAACTTCCCAGAATCTGGATCAACTTTACAAAAATTTAATACTTATATATTTGGGTAATGTACATTAAAATATAATTAACATATCAAGTGGATTTCATGCACTTCCCAAATATTAGTGCCTAGATCATTCTCTGTTGAAAATAAACTTATGTAAGTAAAACAATTACAAAAAAACAATTAAAATAATATCAAGAATAAAATTAAATAGTGGTAATGGTGGTAAGCAGTCCTGGCAAACAATTTTGGTGGTAGTATACAAATAAATCATTTGGAATTACTGTTATAGCTAAATTCTCTTAACCATAAATGGCAGGGCTTTTTTTTTTTTTTTTTTTAATTATGGGGTTGGAATAACATTTGGAAACAGTAATGAGGAGCAAGGAAGGCACTGATCCCACCTCCTAATTTTGAGGAAATAAGGGCACAAAAAAATAAACAGCCACTATTTGAGAATGATGCAAGGAAGATATGCCCTAATGGAGAGGCCTGGTTTCAGGTAAGGAAGGGAGGAGGAATGAATTATCAGTAAACAGGGTAGCTTCTATTGCTGAGAGATTGGAGTATAACAAAGTCCTAAAGGCTAGCTATAACATTCCAAACTGAGAAATATTCCGCTTAAAAATATATGCCATTGATAATAATGAGAATACTCATACCCATTAAATTCACGGAATTTAAGTAGCTGAATGGTCAGAAGAAAGCTCTTAGTATAAGGAGGATCCTTGCTTTATTGGTTATAGTAGTTTATATAAACTAAAAACCCAAATTGAAAGAACACACAGTTCAGTAACTGGAAATGACAAAATAGATGACGATATGTATATATGATAGCATGACATAAAGTTTCTGAAAATTTCTTTTTTTTTTTAAAGATTTTATTTATTTATTTGAGAGAGAGAGAACGAGAGACAGAGAGCATGAGAGGGAGGAGGGTCAGAGGGAGAAGCAGACTCCCCGCTGAGCAGGGAGCCCGATGCGGGACTCGATCCCGGGACTCCAGGACCATGACCTGAGCCGAAGGCAGTCGCTTAACCAACTGAGCCACCCAGGCGCCCAGTTTCTGAAAATTTCAACCACCAATAGCTTAAGAATCATGCAAAACATTTTAAGTAAGAATACGGGTAACATTTGTTGGTTAAAAGGATTGCAACGTATGAGAAAATGTATGCATACAAACAAGATTTATATAGACATGGAAAAAAGAAAATCAGATTTTTGGGATATTAGGATGATAGAATTCATTTATAAATTATTCTTGGATGTTATTATAGTTTAGTCACAAATGGGTATGTGTATGTCTATGACTTTCCCAAAGAGAGGCTGTGAAACTGATATTTATGTCATATTCCTTTTAAAATGAAAAATAAATAGATGAAAATGAAAATAATCCATTAACAATGCCTTCTTCAGAGTTTCCTTATATATTTTTCTATATCATTCCATCTTTGGAGGAATATTTGTAAGCTCAAAAAGACAACTCATAAGGGCAGTAAGGCAGTAAAAAGATCAGCGAATGTCAGAGTTTGGCAGGAGGGAGGGAGGATTCCAGCACAGAGGATTTTTAGGGCAGTGGAACTCTTCTGTATGATATTACAATGGTGAATACATGTCATTATACATCCCTCAAAACCCATAGAATGTACAGTACCAATAGTGAACTCTAATGTAAATAAGCTATGGACTTGAAGTGATAATGATGTCAATGTGTCATTGTAGTTTTATCAGTTGTAACAAATGTACCGCTGTGGTTAAGGATGTTAGTAGTGGGGGAGGTTGGGCATGCATAGGGGACAAGGGATATATGGGAACTTTTTCTACTTTCCATTCAGTTTTGCTATGAACCTAAAACGTCTCTAAAAAAAAACTTTAAACCTATTAGAATTTTTAGTAAGATAATTAGAGGCTAGGTTATAAAGTTTTATATTCTAACTGATCAAAAAAATAATTGAAGCCTAAAGCATTATTTTGGGGTTAAAGCAGAGGAACATACCAAATTGTGAGGTAGATTCTTTTGGGGCAGCTTCCCTGTAATTTTTCAGTGGTAAGCAAGTCTCTCTGATTCTCAGTAGTTCCGTTTTGCCATTTATACAATGAGGGCTGTTAGTGGGGTTTTGCCTTGTCATAGGTGAGACCTGAGGGCAGATGAGTATCTACACTAACACTGTTCCTGTTTCTGTCACAAAAAGCATTTTATAAACCAATCACATATTCCTGTCTCTTCCACCTATATTTCGTTATAGTTACACAGAATGAATGGAGAAGCAGCAATATAATAGAAGTACAGATAAATCAGACTGTGGAAATACCATGCTTTCAAAATATCTCCTCAGAAATTTCGTCTGAGTTCACCTTTGCATGGTTGGTGGTAAGTGTTGCCCTTTTCAGTGAATAACCACAATGCTCTTTAAATATTAATGAAATAAAAATGAATAGCAAGTAATACTAGGGAAGGAAGCACACAGATGGAAGGTTGGGAACTGGAGGGGGAGGGGCGGTGGGGGGGGCACTAAGATTCCTTCCAACTCAGCAAGCCTCCAGGTCTATGAAGACAGTAATTTAAAAATTAGTTCCTAAAGGTTAGTTTCTATTTCAAGCTATATACCAAACCCTGATTACAGAGAGAAAAGAGTGTAATGGTGCACTGGAGAGGAGCCCCATGCAGCAGAAACCCCTACGCACAAATATGTGTTTTATAAACAACATATGGAGGGGCGCCTGGGTGGCTCAGTTGTTGGGCGTCTGCCTTCGGCTCGGGTCATGATCCCAGGGTCCTGGGATCGAGCCCCGCATCGGGCTCCCTGCTCGGCGGGAAGCCTGCTTCTCCCTCTCCCACTCCCCCTGCTTGTGTTCCCTCTGTCGCTGTGTCTCTCTCTGTCAAACAAATAAATAAAATCTTTAAAAAAAAAAATAAATAAATAAACAACATATGGAGAGGGAAGAAACCCCTTTTCCTAGGATGCTTGCTACTGCATCCTGGAGAACACGCAACATTCCTTTAGATGGGGAGACACAAACTCTAATGCTTATAAGATACAGGCAGAAAACATACACGAGAGAAGCAGGACCTGTGTGGGAAGCAGCCACTCAGCAGCCTGCTCGGTTTTATTATTGCCACAGATTGTGGTAGACCCATAGTTGCCATGTTTTCTGACAGAGAGAGAGAAGGAGAGAGAGAGGGAGAAAGAAAGAGAGAGAGAGAGAGAGAGGAAAAAGAGAATCCAGAAATCTAGATTTTTATGAGAAACTTTCCAAGGCAATCCAACCAAACGGCAGCTAGCTTTAATCTAAATCTATAGTAGACCTCTAATATTGTTAAACTGGCTGATGACACAAGACTAACACAAAGATAAACATAAGCACAGTTTTGAGAATCACATAATGGGGTGTTGACTTAGATGATCCAGAACATGATTATGATAATTTTTAGATGGTCATCAAGATGAAAACACAAGATTCAAAAATTCTTGCAGAACTCCTAGATCTCCATGAATATAGTGGCTGATACAGTTTGCAAAATACTATATCCACATAAATGATAACTCATATTACAAGTTACCTAAATTTTTGTGGACTGTTTTGGAAACTAAACCATTTGTCTGAGGATGTGCCAAATCCAGAATAATGGACTTGCAAGGAGGCCTCAGAATACAACCTACTGCTGAGTTGTCACTGTCTAGATAATTTTTGGGATAGTCAGTAGGATGAAAAGAAACAGATGTTCTAAAATAATTTTCTCAGACTGTTCTAAAATCTACAGTGTCTCTTTGTCATCTGTCAAAAAACACTTTTTCCCCCCTTTTATAGGGTTTGGTTTCCAAAATATAAGTCTTCCTATCATTACGTCTATCATTAGTATAAGTCAATTGTTCTTAACCAACATGACACAAAGTGGTTCTCAGACAAAAGTTGAAAAGAGGAGATGATCTCAAGAAGGCAGGAACTGGCCGTACTAAACATTACAGCAATGGAAGTGCACCATCTACACCTTGCTTGCGTTATTCGTAGTTCCCACCAATGGGTGAACATCTCCACTCTAATTACCACAGTTTCACTATTAAGGGGAATCATCAAGTTTAATAATAATAAATAATAATACAGTTTAATAAAGCTTGACTGTAGGGATTTATACTGGCTAGTAAGTTGATCTATAGTGTTCTTATCAAAAGGCTGGGTTATCTGTTTTTCCAAGCAAGTGTCAATACTTCAGCCAGCCTGTGTCTTTTGTGTGACTCTGAGTTTCTCCAGGGCAAAAAGCTATGCCACTCATTTAAAAAAATCCCTAGCATCTCCTTTAGTACATAGGCACTCAATAAAGAATAAATAATTGATTGGATCTATTTCTCTTTGTCCCACTCCCCCACAGTCCTGTTCATTGGCCTCATATTAAACTGATGGTCACTAAATTCATGCTGGCTGTTCAACTGGTTAATGAGCATCTCATTAGGTATCAACAACTAGATAACTGATAAGGCATCTTCTATGCACTGGTTGTCTTCAAAGAAGCGAGAAGGCTAGGCAGACGTTATCTGTGGATCCTGCCAGGGCATGTAGGATAAATGAGGGATGGAGAGAGTGCACCTAAGGTCATGTGGTGAGGCAATCCTAAACATCGAGAACCTCCAGCCACGCTGTCACTTTGAAGAATGCACCATGATACAGACAACTTGAGGAATCTTTTTGAAAGAAACCTCTCTTCAAAGGGAACATTGTATTGCCAAATGTGCTGAGTAAATTCCTACTGCACATTCCCCTTTTAAATGTCAAAATCTATTTGCTCCTCCGATTTACATCTGTGCTCCGCACTGTTGGCAGCTGTGGGATTCAGCAGGTCTGAGAGGAGATCAGCTAATGTGCTCATATGAGGGAGTCAACGGCAATTCTTCGAGTCACAACTATTAGAGGCCTGCAGAGGACACAAATACCCCCTCAGTCCATATTTTCATTCTTTTCTCTCTTGTTAAACTGGCAGTAATAATCATAATAAGCCAGTTGTTCTTAAAAACATGATACGATGTGGCTTTTAGAAAAAGATTAAAGAGTGAAGGTGGTGAAGATGAGCTGAGGAGGGTGGGAGCCTGCTGGACTGAGCTGGGAAACTCCAGGAAGCTGCAAAGTGCTCCCCCACTTCAAATGCCCCACTAAAGCCCTAGAAACAATTTTATAAACTAAAATTATTTTAATCTAGGTCACTGAAAAACAGAAGTCATGTCTCCTTGTATGTGGGATTTTATAAAATCTAATTAATTCTGTTATGACCCTCATGGGAAAGGTGATCATTGGGATCCTCAGTTATCATAAAAATGTCATTTGCCTTGTGTACCCAACCCCATGCAAAGGCTGTGTCAAATGTGTCCGTGGGGTGGTTTCTTGGCATTTGGGGAAGTTACATTCCAGGATGGCGACTGCACTGAAGCAGAGAAGCATCAGATGCAAATAGCGTATCCAACATTGATCTAGCATGAGAGGTAATTAAATAAACACAAAGGGTTAATCCTTCAGTGGACGCTGAGGGTTTATGTACATGATGGGATGATGAATAAGAAGTCATAGGATATTTGTGTTTAGGTGGTGTGCAGTTGGTAGATAAAGGACAAGTAATAGTTTTTCCAGTTTATGTCCTGAGGCACAAGGATAGAGTCATCTGGGAAATTCTGCAGGCTTATTCTGGGAGCTTCTAAATACAGTCTAATATTCAGCTGAGCAGGGAGCCTGATGTGGGGCTCCATCCCAGGACCCTGGGATCACGACCTGAGCCGAAGGCAGATGCTTAACAACTGAGCCACTCAGGTGCCCCTAATATTCTGTTTTCATTCCAAGGTATCACCCTGATTTCCTACAACATAAATTTCAATTCAGTCCAACAAACATATATGAATCTGTTTTGAGTGTTAAGTCCTACAGGGATACAAAACTACATCAAATATATTTCCTGCCATGAAATACAGCTTTAATAAAAACAAAAAATGGCAGCCGAGAGGGAAAATAGTTTGATTCTGCATAAATGGACCTGGAAAAGCTTCTTAGGTTATATTTGAGCTGGATAATTAAAGAACAGTTGGCCAGCAAACATCAGACATGTACTACACCAAGACCCTGGGACCTTGAATACAAGTTGGTAGTGGAGGTGGAGAGAGTTATCGAAGAAATGTTTGTTTTCAAATTTGGTGGATAAAGAGAAACCCTGATTTTTCTCCTTAAAATCATGAAAAGAAGGAGAAGACTATATCAAATTCAAACAGTTCAATATTTGTGATAAAGGCACAAAACTAAAACCTAGATGCTTATATTTCTTTACATTTCTGTCTATATCTTTTCCACATACTCTTCTTCAATATTTGTAATGTTTTATATTTAAACAAAAAGCGAACTGGCATTAAAAACAATGTTGGTTTCCCATGCCTGTGGGAAGCCTAGCTATTCAGAAAACAAAACTCACCTTCTACCTGATGGCAGCTGACCCTGTCTTCACTATAATCAGAAATAAAGTGGTAGCCAACTCACAAAGGACTAACAACCAATTGTGATGATTAGAAAAATATTGTTCCAGTGTTCTACAAAGGAGACGTGGGGAGCTTTGCAAACCGCCCACTTTGACAGCACCGAGTAGATAGAAAATAAATGGAAGAAATGTGAAGATAGGAAGCAGGTTGGAGATAAAGAAGTAGCAGTTGATACAATTAACAGAATTTATTGAATGTGCTCTGTACACTCAACACCTGCCATGGGCTGTGGTCAGCACAGCCAGGTCCGACATGGTGCTCAGGCCAGCCTGGAGGTGAGATAACATCACTAAATCAAATAGTAACAAAGTCTCTCTTCTGTATTGGAAATTCTGAGTCTATACAAAAACAGGAAAGCCTTCACAAATTATTTTAAGGTTTGTCATTAAGGTCATTAAGGGACATATAGGAAGAGCTTTTCATGATTCGATAAGACCCTGCCCAACCCTCATCGCGCTAATTATTTTATCCAACTCCTGCCCAAAATTTAATTATACGTTTATTTCTCTTCTATGGGTCCTGATTTTTTGTTTTTCTTGTGAATTTATTCTTCCCCTCAAATAGACTATAAGCAGAAAAGGCAAGGACTGTTTGTTCTACTACTGTTATAAGGCTGAATATAGCAAAATCATTAATAGCATGACTTTTGGAAGGAAATTGTTGTTTTCAAATTCTGGCTCTTCTGTTTACTAACAGTGTGACCTGGGAGCTAGGATTAGGGTGAGGTGAGCAAGGCCCTCTCCTTAAGTACAAAATTTAAGGGACTGCCCCAAAAATCAGCAATTAAGATACATATTTTAATGAATTATTTTTTTAAAACCAAAATTTAGGGGAAATGCATGATGAACAAAACATCAAAATTTTAAATAAAGGTAGGCAGTGTTTTTGTCTGTTTTGAGACCCAGGTATGCTGTTCAAGGAGAAGTATTTTCCAATTAGCCTGTGGTTTCTGGGACTTCATGATATTGTATCCCCCATGGGCACAACTTTACACAGTCATAAAAAATTTTTTAATCGTAGATTTTTTATTAATTTTTTCCACTTGGTCAAGATATGGGAGAATATTTTAAGAAGTGTATATAGGGGCACACGTTGATCCTTTTGTCTCAGAATTCAGTATGACTTTGGATATGTTGCCTAAATTAAGTTTTAGTTCCCTCATGTGTCAAAGGGGATGATCATAGCATTGACCTGATGGTGGCATTGTGAAGTATAAATAAGGTAATTCAAACTAAATAATTTAGCGTAGTACCTGTACTCAGTTCATATTGAAAGTTCATCTTTAAAGGATCCACTTTATGACTCTCCATAATTCTTCAGTTTAGCCTTGCAGATCGTGAATTCTCATGAAATACAGACTGATCATCAGTGAGGCTGGAGGACAGTAAGTTTGTATTACTTGAGCATCTACGGAGTGTCGACTGAGGGTGCAGCATAATATACCATCTATGTTAGCTGGTTCAGGCTGCGTTCCTCATTAAATCATATGGGTCCTCCAATTTGAGAATCCCATTAAGTTTTAGAAATATTTATTAATATTTTAAAAAGTTGTCAATTTTTTTTCTTTGAAGAACAAGAAAAAAAAAACACCCAAACAGGTAAGAATAAAGACCCCGTACAAGACCTCTTACCAGTCTGTTTCCAGCAGACCAGGTTACCTAAGGTCATTATTATCAGGTAGGAGTTGAGGTATACTCTCTGACCCCTATCACCATAGGTGGATCAATATATCATAAAAGAGCTCTTTCAGTCAACAAATTGCCCACACCTCTGTAATCTGCAGATTTTATAAAGGCCTCCGGCTTCCTGGAATTTCTTCTAAATTTTTCATTCCAGATACTCAAAAAAAATTCTTTTTATTATTTTGTGATGGTTTGGTTTTTATTAGTACATGTTGTCTCTGAGACTTAATTGTCCCTGGACCTGGGCGTCTCTGCTTTTTGATGCTGTGACTTAAGTACCTTGCTTTGTTTGACCTTTGCACAAATTACTTAGCCTTAGTTTATTCCGGATTGTCATAAGGAATAAATAAGACTTGAAAGAACTTTGCAGAGTGTCTAAAACATAGTAGGTGCTAAATAAATTTAAGCTATGATTAATAAGAATATAAAATTTTAGTAGTGGTAGTAACGTAATATTAGTATTATTTTCCCCTCTCCCAGCTCCAGACATTTCATTTGTTTGCCTGAACTCATTTTTTTCCCCGACTCTTCTCTCATTTGCTCTGAGAAGGCGGCCATTCGTGTGCAGGTTCTTGCCTCGGCCCCGTTTTTAACTCCTCCATCAATTAAACTACGCTAGCCAGCCACACAGAGCTACACAATAAAGGAAAGGCAGCTTTTGTCTCCCTAGTCTCCAAGCTCAGCCTCTGACTGCCTTTCTTCCCACTACAAAGTAACAGATAGAAGCATTCCAAGTGGGGAGTCATTTCCTAAGTGACCAAGAAGCGTTTTGAACTCTAAGATCCTCACAAAAACAGAGGCTGTGCATGAAGCGAGAGCTGTGTAAATTGGCAGGTTGTGCAGACCTGCAGGGGGAGCCTGCTTCCTTAATGATTGGCTTCCAGATCAGCAGCCATTGAGTGAACTGCCTTCCACTTTCTTCTGCTGTCACCACCCAACACTAAGGGCTCCTTTCAGAGCCTGTCTCCAGGATACAATCTCTCTCCCTTTAATTTTCTATGTGCTTCTTCACTAGGAAGACTCCTAGGTCCATCTTTATGTGGGGATAAAAGTATGTACATTGTTTCAGGAGGAAGTCTTGAGCAGGGTATCATTCTTTGCAAGAGGTACTATCTGAATCTGTATGTAAAGTTGATACCAATCCTAGCTATATGCACCTAAAGAATCCTGTCTTACAGAAGAGTTTCTACTAAGTATATTCTGGAAATATCTGTATGAACTATTTAAGAAGTCTGTCTTCGTGTTTCCACTGTTTCTGCTCCTAGCTCAAACTTGAATTCTCACTCACCTAGCTTCCATTTCTACTACTCTGAATCTGTCTGGTTTTTTAACAGATTTAGGCCAGAAATTTCAAGCAACAGATCTTTGTTTTCATTATTTTGTGACTTCTTCTTCCCCATCAAATGCTTGCTGTTCAACCTTCTTCATCTTAGTTCCCCTCATTTCCCCCTGATCTCTGCATATAATGATTCATCTGTTGTTTAGAGTTAGACCAGCGGTTCTCAGATCTGGATCCTTTGAGGACCTTTAAAAAAAATACCCCAGCCTGAGTCTCATCCCAGAATAACTGAGGTAGAATCTTCAGAGGAGAGACTTTGTGCATCAGAATGTTTTCAAAGCAGCTCAGTTGAGAATATTAAGTTATACCAAAGAAGAATGAGGGCATAACCCTTCCTCTACCCTTGTGCCCCTCAAGAGTCTCCTCCCCACTGGCCCTTAGCACATTTACTGACACTGACCAGCACGGTGATACCCCAGGGATCTTGTCCATGGAAATTCTGGGTATGGCAAGAATAATAGGAGCTTTCCTTCACAGACCCAAGAAAGGATATGGAATAGAAGAACCAAGTACTTCAAATACACTCTGATCTGTGGAACTCAGATTAACATTTACAGTCTACCCTATAAGTGTCCTCCTTGAAGGTAACATAGAAATAAGGACAGAGGGCAAGGACCATGACTAGGAGGTGTCTAGGGCACAAAATTTAAGGAGGCACTTACTCTCAGATGCCCGCCCTGCACTTACAAGTCCCTGAGACTAAGTGCCTCCTTAAATGTTATGCCCTAGGGGTCTCTTCACCTCCTCCTAGTGCTGGCCCCTAGGGGAGCTAAAATGAGACCTTTTCTAAGGGGAAGGTTGAAGGGAAGACAACTGTAATCATCCAGTTCTGGTGAAGATTTCAAACAAAACTGATACAGCACATCTTAGCATTAAGATTCTTGAACTTAAAATGAGATTTATGATCTTTCATTAGCCCCCAGTGCTGTGCCCTCCAAATCCCACCCCCGATATGCAGCTTATGGAAAGTTATGAAGGGGAAGTTGTAGTCAGAAGAGCATCAAGTTTCTATTCATGTTAGGAGAGGGTGACTGTAGTTGTCAGCTGAAAGTCAAGTGTAAAGATCTTTTCTCTAGTAACATACTAAATCTCTCTTAATTTCAATTCTTCATTCATCATCTCTATTTTTACAGATATAAATGAATTAATGCATGGAGAACATCTAGCCCAGAGCTGGCATGATTGAGTGCACAGTAACCAGTAACTATTTCTTTCAGCAGGAGGATAATGGAACTCGGGAAACACTTATCACCCAAGGTCAATCCATCAGCAATTCCACATTATTTAAAGACAGAGTCAAGCTAGGTACAGACTATAAACTCTACCTCTCTCCAGTCCAAATCCACGATGATGACCAGAAGTTCTCCTGCCACGTTATGGTCAGACCTGGCAAAATCTTGAGGAGTTCCACCACAGTCAAGGTTTTTGGTAAGATTTTTTGTTCTCTGAGCTCCCTGCCGTCTTTCTGTCCATTTCTCCTGCCTTGCTCCACCCTGGAAAGAAAGTGCCCTGTTAACTGGAGAGTAGCCCTCCAGGGTAGCTACTCTAGAGCTGTTTCCCTTGAGACTGTCATTCATGTTAGGGGTGAGGATAAGGATAGAAGTTAAAAAACAATGATTGAGTTGATAGAACAAAATCACACAGAAAGCCATAGATTGGCCAGTTTCCTGGTGACCACTCCTTATTTACAACTTTAATCTTTCCTGAGAATACTGGAAATCTCTTTAATTATGACTGCCAAAATCTAATTACTTAGTTGTCTAACTGTCTTGGTTGCTTGCTGGAGGAAGGCGGAATGGGGACAGTGTGAGGAAAGGAAAATGATAAACACAGCTCCAAAGAAACTGCAGGAGTCTCCCCACCCCCAGCAGGGCCAGCTCCTCAGCAAAGGAGCCTGCAGGGATGGCCCTCTATCCCTGCCTTCACAAAAGTGTAGAGCAGAGCTGAAATATCCACCGTGGCCTCACTCAAATTGCACAGACTCTGCAGGGAGTAAATTTGGGGGAAATGTGAAAATCCTACTTTGCTCAGTGATGCATGGCAATATTAATAAATACAAACCCCTGGCTTTGGATTTTTTTTATCTTTGTCGCCAAAAACTGTGTTTTTTAAAAAGTGATTTTTAAATGAAGGCAAAGGGAAAAGCAGTGATGTGGATGAACAATTAATTATTTTTGCAAATGAGGTAAACAGAGAGAAAATAACTTCACAAAATCTAAGGGCATGAGCTACTAGATTTTCCTTCAGTTCTCTGAATGACTGGACAAGTGAATAATCTTTGTTTTTACTTAGAATCATATTGCATTATTTTTAAAGATCAGAGAATCCAGTATTTTGAGGGAAATGCAAACCCTGTGGTGCATAAAGATAGAAGCAGCTACAGCCAAGATTTCTGTAGTTTGAAGTCTTTTGCTTATAGCTCTTCCTATCTCTCTCTCCGGCTTGCCCTCCTTCCCTCCCTTTCCCTCCACCTCTCCTTGGGGGATGGGCTAAGAGATAATGGATCACCCCTGATGATCAGCTTGCTTATGGAGCCTGAACAGTGCACTGTGAAGAGGTGGGAAAGACTGTTCATCTCTCATCGATATCACCCTCCGCTTACTTACTGGGGCGTGACTGTCTTCGACCCAACATGAAACTGACTCATTCTGCCTGACTTTTGGCAAATCAATGAAGGCAGCTATCCAGGATGTGAAAAGAAATGTCGACTCTAAGTTAGGCGAACTATGTCCCATTTGACCAAGGGTTTTTGCACCACAGCTTGATCTAACTGCCTTGTCAACACTTAACCGTGCCCCATATCGCTCTGTGGCAGATACTTCCATCTTCGTCTTGAAAGCTTTTCACTCTTTGACGTCTCGCTCTTCTGGCCCTGTTTGTGTCTACATCTCCCTCTCTGTTTCTTCTTTGATCTCCTTTCAGTGGATGCTTAAAAATAAGAGGTTCTGCCTGCTCGTTCATTAGATTTTCCCTGCTTCCTGGCTTTCCTCTTTAGCGAATGGGCCAGCCAGGCTGTGCTTGGCCAGTCTCATCCAGTCCTTAGATGATGCGTGTGTGCCACCAAGTGCATATTATAGTGGTCCTGGCATGGCGGTAAAATACATGTCTTATTCAGGACCCACTCAGCATCCCTCAGTGATTCCTCAAATAGAACAAGCCAAAAATAAAACCTTGAAAACCTTGAAATTAATACCCAAGTGTAGCAGAGACCCACTCCAGCTTGGATGCCCTAAATCCAGCTATTTCTTCTTCCTTAATAATGCCTCCATTCTCTAACAGTCCAGGAACCAGAAGCTTCCCCAGCTCCCTTGCTACTTCCTGCCCCTCTCTCACTAATCTCCTCTGACTTGACTTTCCTTATCAGGGAACCTGCCATCACAGGTTTGCTCCTGCCCCCTCCTAAGCCCTAAACCTGATTGTCCTGAGCTTCAAAAGGAATGTCTCTCTAGTACCCTTGCAACTTTCAGTAACTGTTTTTTCTTTCAGGTCCTTCATTCCAATAGTATCTATTGTTAATATGAGGTCAGAATACCCCTCCTCCCTTTAGTGTATTTTGGTTTGGGTTGTATTTTGGTTTGGGTTCCGCTGAAAGAAAACACTGAGACAAGGATTTGAGTTAAATTAATTTATTTGAGAAGTATTTATTGAGGGAATTTATGGAGGGAAACATCAGAAGAGGAGTGGAAAAGCCAAGGAAGGGAAGGAAGATAATGAAATGTACATGATCATGCTGGTTACCAGTGTGGACTTAGAGCTCACTCCCACCAGAGAACTCCGGAAGAACACACATCAGAGTTCTCCCATATAAAGGCAAGGAAGTTGGGGTATTATCCACCAACTCGCCATCTGTTATCACCATTAGCTCTCTAGACTTCCAGTTTGCCCTACTTGTGGACTAAGTGCGCTCCCATAAATCCTTAGGAGGGACTCATTAGGTATGCCCAACGAGAGGCCTTCAGCAAGTAGAAGCAAGTGCCAAGTGGATGTAGCAGACAGTGACAGCACCTGTGACAGGCTTACTGTTTCTCCGCTGGTTCATAGACAGCTCTGTCTGCCGTCAAGAACTGACTTGAAGCCACTTCAGTTCAACATCATGTACTCAGTGTCTATTTTGTGCTGGGCACTGTTAAGTGCTAGAGATGGAGAGATGAATGAAACAGCCTGGCTTCTAGGCACTGACAGTCTAGCAGGACATCAAAATCACTGAAATATTCTCTGACTTTCTAAGATCTGTATTTTCCATGAAAATGTAAATTTCTTAAGGACAGTGAAGTTGAGGGGCGCCTGGGTGGCTCAGTCGTTAAGCGTCTGCCTTCAGCTCAGGTCATGGTCCCAGGGTCCTGGGCTAGAGCCCCGTATCGGGCTCCCTGCTTAGCGGGGGGCCTGCTTCTCCCTCTCTCACTCCCCCTGTTTGTGTTCCCTCTCTTGCTGTGTCTCTCTGTCAAATAAATAAAATCTTAAAAAAAAAAAGAAGACAGTGAAGTTGATCTGTCCACCTTTGTTTCTATGTATCTAGCATACTGCTGGGTACATGGTGGGTGTTTAATAAATATTTGATGAATGGTGAATTTTACATGTACGCGTGCACACACACACACACTAGTGGCCAGGTCAGATGACAGTCAGTGCCACTAACTATGTTTTATTTGCCTTTAAGCTAAGCCAGAAATCCCCACGATTGTGGAAAATAACTCTACGGATGTCTTGAGAGAGGTGAGTCACATTAAAACCTTTGATAATCTATAGTATAATATGCCAAGATGTGTTGTGTTGCATCATTGTCCAGAATGTTTTCTCAAAGGACCTTATTCCTTGGCCCTCAGTCAATTAATTTCTGGTGAAGAAGGGAAGCTGAGTTGATCCTAGAAACCAAATGGGAATCCTTACTTCCTGACTTTAGGCTCTTAGGACATGTGATCTGTAATCCTTAGTCCTTAAATTTTCTGGAAAAATAGTCTCAATAGTTTCAGTTTCTCCTTAATAAAAACTGGAGAAGATAGGGAAAGAAAAGTAGGACAGAAAGTAGTGTGAATCCTGGTGTAAGAATGAGGCTTTTGTTCAGCTGCATTTAATTTGTTCTAGTCCATTTCCTATACCAGCTTTCCTATAGTTTTTATTTAGAAGTAACAAGAGGAAAGCTGCCCTTCTGTAAGTCCTTCAGAACCCTGGCTATTTCTCAGGCAGTAGGGGAAGGGGCAGGTGGAAAAGGAAAGTAGTGTAGGGCTATCTGACTTCAGTTTCTTGTTGATAGTTCCCAGCCTCAAGTCACTGGGATCTGGGCTCACTTGCCAGCTCTTCTTGCTGGCTGTGACCTTGGGCAAATAACTTCAATCTTTGTGGTCAGTTTTTCTATCTCTATGAAGAGGATAAGAAGGGTATCTGCATATTGTTGTTGTTCTTAAGAATTAAACGAAACAATGTATGGAAAGTTCTTGTATAAATATGGCAGGTATTAAGCACTCAATGAACATTATGATTGTTGTTATATTGTTATTACTATTAGTGTTAATCAGCTATCTTGGGGCACTTTGACTTAATTCAAGCTTTTTAAAATCCCAAGTTATAAAATAAATATTCCCACGAATTCTCAAGCATTCCTTGCTACATGAGATGAGAGAAAATTATACTCATATTCTAGTTTCTTCTAGTCCTACGAACACTAAATAACTTATGATTTCTGATCCTGCTGCATATCAGTCATTTAATTTGACAGCCGCATACAAATCATAGCTCAAACTCTGTGGGATGGTTTTAAATGAGAATATATTTGTGTCTTCTGTTGATTTTATGTATTAGTCTCTTAGATAATTGCTGTTGTAGTCCTGAGTATATAAAAAAGATTTAAAATTTTTTGTTCTTTCACAATTAATTCCAATTTTATTAGTGGACTTCATTTCAATAGTTTAAATAAAACAAACTAATGGCACAATGTTTGATAGGTGTTTTTGGTTCTTCTAAGGATTTCTTGAAGGTTCTTTATGCCAGTGTTTACAGGTAATAAGGACTCAATCCAGATACGGAATAAATCTATAAGATTGGATCCAAGAATTCCAGTTAAAAAGAAAAAGGACTTTCTCTTACACGTTATCAAATTTCCTCTTCTGTATCCATGCTTACCTAGGCTCTGACTAGGAAAATCGGAGAACCTTCCTTCCTGGGGAATTAGTGAGTAATCTCTCACCGACTCTACATAACCAGTGACAGGACACAGCTTGTCTGTGGATCTTTTAAGATTTTGCCAAACATTAGTAATTCTTTACCCTAATATTCTTAGAGTCCCCATTGTATTTTTAAAAGCTTCTTAACTCTTCAAAGTCCTTTTACATGCTTTTATCGAGTCATGCTTTCATTGAGCCTCTGAAGAAGGTAGGGCATCAGTCATTTTACAGATGAGAAATTGGGGCCCAGAGAGTCTACACAACTGACTGAGTCACTAATAAAAGGCAGAGCAAGGATGAGAATTTAGCATGCCCCATTCCAGGCAGGATGGTATAATGAGAGGAGCCTATGGTTCAGGGGCAGAGAGAACTAATGTCAAATCCTAATTTGACCACTTCCTGGCTACATATCTTCATCCAGTAGTTCACCTCCACGAGTCTCAGCTAAGTCATCTAAAACTGAGATCAAGATTAATATTTCACAGGATTCTTAGGTGAATTAAATTTATGCACACTAATGGAGTACTTTGCACATAATAGATGTCTTGAGAATATTTCTTTCCTCCCACTATTTATCATTCACCTATTCTCTTTCACCCATCCCTTCATCTGAATATATATTCATAAATCTCCTGTGTGATTGATTTTAGGAGATAGTATGAGATAATGAAAAAACAGAATATTGATTGTGGAATCCAATAGACCTGGGTCTGGATTCTCCTCCATCACTTATTAACTCTGGCCCCTGGGACCTCGATTCCTTAGGTTCCTCATCCTTAGCTTCCTCATCAGGGACAATGATCCCAAACTCCCAAGAGTGATATAAAGACCAAATGAAAGAACATATGCGAAGTATCTACCATCTGGCATCCATAAGTGTTGGGTAATGGTAATTTCCAACCCCCCCTTCATTCCTTAGAAATTAACTAATTCAACATGTTCATATGGGATACCTACTATGTGCTGCATATTCACTACACCAGCAGCCCTTGGTGTTAAAGTAATGGGGATTTGGTCAGTTATGAGTTATGTTTTCCAGCATTACTAAAGCGATAAAGTTTATGGTTAATTGGCTTTTCCTGAAAAATAGAAAAGCCCCCAAATTACCCTAACAATGATGCTTCTCAGGCTTTGACATGCCAGGGTTGTCCAAGGAGAGTGTCACACCTGTGGGTGTCATATTCTTGTGAGTTCCAGGGCAAGACTTCACCAGGGCCCCAGCATGGTGCACAGCCTCGCCCCTGCAGCTGAGATGGAAAGGGAGTCTTTACTGAAACCACAGGGCCCCTTCATGTACCAGACTTTGTATTCCAAAAAGGATGCTGGCCTAGAGAGCCATCAGCCCACAGCCCTGGCCCTGCCTAACCCACTGTGAAGATGCAGCAAAAGAAGGTACAGAGAGAGGCATGAAAACTCCAGAGTTTACTCAATAGTTTGATCTTTCCACGAGCCACATGTCTCTGTTGATGCCTCTTTTTATTTAACGCCATCATCTCTCTGGATCTCATCCTTGTTACTCTCCACGTTTATGATGTTTGACAAAAGTTAGGTGAAAAAAAATATAAAAAGAACTACTTAACATGACACAGGAAACAAAAGTAGTTGGGGTTAAAATGCCTGAAAAGGGGGCGCCTGCATGGCTCAGTTGGTTAAGCATTAGACTCTTGATTTTGGCTCAGGTCATGATCTCAGGGTCGTGGGATTGAGCCCTGGGTCAGGCTCCAAGCTCAGCTCTGCTTCTCTCCCTCTCCCTCTGCCCCTCCCCCATGCTCGTGCATGCTCTCTCTCTAAAATAAATAAATAAATCTTAAAAAAAAAAAATGCCTGAAAATGAAGAGAAGCTAAAATCGTAAGGGACATATGAAGCAGACACCATAATCTAAAACCACATATTACCATTCAGCAGTATAGCTCTGGTGGCTGTTTGCAGATTTTCATTGTTGCTGTTTATTTAATTGTGATTTTGCAAAGCCTGAAACTTTGTGGATTCTTTGTCTTTCTTAAACTCCATTTCAAATGTATGTGTGTGTGTGTTTAAGATTAGGTATTAGAGCTTCTTTTCCCCTTCCTTCCTTCCATCTTATGACACAGTGAGGCTCTGATTTCCAGTGTCCAGCCATGGGACTCCCAGTGGCCATCTTCATTTACAGTGGTGAGTCCCTGAGCTTTCACCGCAGCTGGAGAGGGCCCTAAAAATGGCACCATACCCCTTTGGGAATTCATATGGGAAGTGAAATCTCTATTATCAGGCAGGTTTCTAGAACAAAAAGGGAGATTATAAGCCTGCAGTACAGTCCGGGTTTTTCACAAGTTTGTGTTTGGACTTGTGCTTGTTCCACACACAGCTCACAGGGAAGACAGATGTGGCTGTTAGAGCTGCTGACAGTCTAAGAACAAGCGCTAAGAGGGAGCCACACACAGGTAAGGACGGAGCGAGGCAAGAAGCCATTATTATACCAGGATCTTGTCCGCTTTCTGGAAGGTTGATGCCCATAAAGGGCTTGGGCTTATTTACGAGACAATGAAAGACTGTGTTTATTAGCTCTTGTCTCCCCAGCTCCCACCACCCCTCACCCCATCCCCAACCCAGTAAAAACAAAAAACAAAAAACATTAGGTTCTAGAGGAATCATTCAAAATAAAAGTCAGCTCCAGCACAAAGGCCACAGTCCTTGCCAGTTGGTTTTATTCTATTCCAGAGTGAACATATTAGGCATATTCTCAACAGCCCAGGGAATTGTTCTCTCCCTATAGACTATTAGGTTTCCTTTTTTCAAAGCATCTCTGAGTATTTTATTTTTTTTAAAGATTTTATTTATTCATTTGAGACACAGAGATACAGAGAGAGAGAGAGAGCATGAACAGGGAGAGAGGCAGAGGGAGAGGGAGAAGCAGGCTCCCCGCTGAGCCAGGAGCCTGATGCAGGGCTTGATCCCAGGACCCTGGGATCATGACCTGAGCCGAAGGCAGATGCTTAACCATCTGAGCCACCCAGGCACCCCATCTCTGAGTATTCTAAAATGAACATTAAAAAAAAAAAAAAAAAAAAAAAAAAACAGGGAAGAATTGGCATGCAGCCAGCATCTCAAAGACAAGGATAAAATCCCAAACCTACTGCTCAAATGAATGAGTGGTCTGTCGGGACAAAACAAAAGCAACCTAAGTGTTAAAATTGACCTCAGAACCTAGGAAAATGTTCTCTGTCCTTCAGTCTCCCAGTCATGGTCTCTCATCTTTTCATGGTGAATTTTTTTTTTTGGGGGGGGGGATGGGAATCTGTCTCTCTTCTGTGTTCACACTTATTCTCTATCCCTTTTTCTTTTGGTTTTCTGCCTCTGTTCTTTATTTCTCCTCCCTCACCCCATCTCTCTACCTTTCTCTTTTCCTTCCTGAGTTTCTCTCATCTCTTTTTCATGAACTCCCTCTTTAATAGACCTTAATATGAAATTGGATTATATTTTAAAATATTTATGAATAAGTTTCTATATCCTCTGTTCTTAATGTTTCACCCGAGTAAGTTGAAAAGTCTTTAATTCTCTCTGTGCTGATTACACATTACTGACGTATGTGTTAGGTTGTTGAAAAGACTTACAGGATTCAGACAGGTTCTGCTGGTGACACAGCTTTAATATGAGCAGGTGGTACAACACAGCACCAGTGGGAGAAACACCTGCACTGGATGGGGCCTGAGATCTCAGGCGCAAGCTTCTATGTCCTTCCACAGCTGGGCCCCACAGAACAAGCTCTGTACCCAGTTCTCAACTCACCACCAGGATGTCTGCAACCACCTGGGCCCCAGGAAGCCTAAGCTCCACTCCTGGTGGAGTCTCTTAGAGTGAGCTGGTCATGTAGGCACATTCCAGCCACCTGACCAGCCTCAACTGTCAGAACCCTCAGCTCCACCAAAACCAAGTGCAAAGCATAAATCCCGTTATTTTCACTCAGCAACACAGCAGGATGGTACATTCTGCACCCAAACTCACAGACCCATGGTGGCAAAACAACCTTTATCTTCAGTTAATACATTTTGAAGTTTTGGTCAGGACAGCTTTAGGGACCCTGTAGGTAAGTGTTGGTCAGTTGATACCTGCTGAGATTAACTCATACTATGCACTCTTTCTCTTAAAAACACAAATACTTTCTTTCTATTTATCCTAACGTGGCTCTTTGCTGTGAGCCTCAGTCTGTGTTTTCAGAATAGATACCTCCCAGGCTGATTACACAAAATGGAAGGGATGAGCCACGGCAAGCTGCTCTTGCTGTCTCTGACAGGCTTCCTTCTCAGCCCTCAGCTTCCACTTCATCTCCAGGATGGTCCTCTCTACCTCCTCCAGGGCTCGCTCTCGCCTTTCCACTGCCCTCTCCCGCCATTCCACTGCCCTCTCCCTCCTCAGCACCTCCTTTTCCCTTTGGCTGGCCCACAGAGCCAGGGCCCCCACCTGCTCCAGGAGCTGGGCCCAGTCGCCCTCGATACCCATGGGGAGTTGGGGCCCCGGGGGCCTCAGGTCCTTGCGCTGCCCCACCTGACCATGGCCGGTCTTCTCCAGCTCCTCTCTATGCATGCTCTTCAGATGTTTCCACAAGGCTGTGGTGCCCACGTTCACCCCGGGGCCACGGCTCACCTGCCTGCCACACAGGCGGCAGGTGGCATATTGGTTGGGGTGGTGGCCAGCACGAACAGGGGCCAGGTGGAAATACTCCCATACCTCAGAAAACCGGGTGCCCTTGTTGTGGGGTGTAGGGGCAGGCATGGCGCTTGCGAAAGGGCCAACCAGTTCTCCCTTCTCACTGACTGCCTCTTCCTCCTTCATCTCTAGGTCTCTTTTTACCTTCATCTTGGTTCCCTCCTCTTCCTCTTCTTCCCGCCTCATCCTGTGTCCTCTTCTACAGCTTTCCTTGAGCCAGAAGTCTTAGCTGAACCACAGCTAAAGCGAAATGAGTAATTGGGAAGGGACTGTGGTAACTCTTGGGGATTCACAACAAAGGTCAAAGGCTGGCCACACCTGAGTGGTGTGAAGTTTCCACTTCACAGAGAGTCAGGGTGAGTCAGAGCCACATGAAATGGCCTCTGAGGCTCCCGTGTACATTCCCTCCAGGCCCCAGATATGTATTGATCCCTCCTTGTCTAGACCAGAAAGGCAAAGCAAATGAGTCCAGGAATCACAAAGAATTCAGTGTTCTCTACATTAAGTACCACCCTGAGTTTTTGAACATTGGAAATTTTAGGTTTTCTCTTGATTCCCTCCTGGCTGCTTCCACTGTTTCTGTGTCCTGGATGCCTATATATGGGTTTTGGAGGCTTCGAACCCTTGGGCTGCTCACGACGTCCCGGGCTGGGGCCTCACTGGCCTTCCTCAGGGTAGGGAGAAGCATGCCCCGGAGAGAGAGAGAGACGCTGATGGTGGGAGACACCCACACTTCCTGAGAACTGTTGCAACAGAGAGTCCAAACTCTGGGTAATAAAGTTCCCAGTGTAAGGTCAGTCTGGCCCTAGAGAGGTCCCTCTGGGGCTGAGATTCTGAGAATTCCGAACAGCAGGCTTAGCTGTTTTCAGCAGGAGGAACTGGCATGCACAGAGGAGGGAGAGGTGGAGCACATCTCCACAGACTTGTCGCCCGACGGTCCTCAGCGAGCAGCTTACCCTGCACCTTCCCTCGCACCATCACCTGCAAAGCCAAGAGCCGATAAGACTTTCCCGACAGCCACTTACTCCGGGAGCTTGCCTGATTCACCCCCATTGAAATAAATAGATGGACAATTAAATTACATTGTAAAAAATAGCCTGACATCTCTCTCTACTTTTGGGGATCATTTCTTAAGTAATGGAGAGCCTTGTTCGTCAAGCTTTGCAACCGCAAAGAGTTAGGAAACACTCCCACCCCCAGCCCTCCAAGTGGGGACTTACTCACAGGCAAGCAGGGCTCTGAAGATGTGCCTGAGGCTCTGGTGCTGGGTGAGGGCTCCTGCACGCTGTGGGCAGCCAGTAGCTGACTCCTGCCCCCAGGAGGAGGGCGCCTGCAATCCTGTTCCTCCCGCTTCCACAGGTGCCTCCTTTCCAAGTGGATGTGTCCCTGCCTGCCCACACACAGACGCCAACTTTCTCTCCGCCCCCCTTCCACACCCCCGAGAAAAGAGGTTCCTGGCACAGGGCTGGTAATAAAATAGTAAGTCGAGCACCTACAAGTCTTAGTTCTGTTTCCAGATAACTCCATCATCTGGCCTCTTAAGCAAAGGAAAATATGGAAGGGGGGGAAAGGGTGAGATTTCAGCAGAGAAACCACAGGCCTCAACGACATCTGTGCTTTCAAGTATCTTGTCCAATTGTCAGACCGTGAGTCTCAACAGTGGGTTTGGAAACTATGGATGTTGTAAATACAGTCAGTGGAAAAGCCAAAGAACTTGCAGAAAAGGGAAGATTAAGTGAGAGGAAACCTCCCAAGTTTAAAGAAATATGACAAGTTGAGAGACAGATTTGAGGTTGCTTTTTATTATATTGTGTAACTGGAATTAGAAAAGCTCAATCGCTATTGGCTTGTATTCTCAGTTGGAGTGAAATAAAAGAATAGTCACAGTTTAAGCAAAAATTTTATATTTACATAAATACTATATTTATATATATGTATATTTAGGAAGGAGAACCTACCAAGAGGAGACAGGAACATTTTGAAGAAGGTGTCTGTGGAAGAAAAATGCTTGAGTTATAGAAGAAAAGATAGAAATGACAGTAGAAAACAGACTGAAAGATAAATTTCAAGTGAAGAAAGAATGTTGAGAGGAAGAAAGACTCCAAATAGAAATGAAGAGTTGGTAAACAAATAGGGGAACTTTAAAAAAAAAAAATTCCTCCTTCTAAACTAAAAAGCTAAATGTTTTTTTAAATGGTTCTGTGGAAAGCCCTTATGAAAAGGTTCTGCCCAAACTTAGGCAAACTGAATCTGGGCTAATTTACAAAATGGTCAGCATTTCAGTATTTCATCTGCGGAAAAAAGGAAATGATCATTCTTACAGCCAGATGTGGACTCAATTTTCCTGACTCCTCAATCTCATCATGCTCCAGCCTCCCGCTGGCTTCCCTCTGCTGCCAGGACAACGTGCCCAACTCACATGTCGGCCTACGAACCCTTTCCGTCTATCCACCTTTGTGAATTCCCCACTATTTTCCACCACAGGCCACCTGTGGAGTCCAGGCCCATGTCTTCCCTGTCTGCAAAATATAACTCCATTCACTAAGTTATTCCCAGAGTTCACCCTTCTCTGTTCTCCTACAGAACTGCCCAAATACTTTTTGCCACTTACGACATCATTCTTTGTGCTATTGCGCATGTATTCCGTGTGTACTTAGAACAATGTGTGTTGGAGAAACCAGTTCTTTGGCTTGGTCGTGAATGCAGCAGCCACACATTAAGTGAGTGAGTGATTTTGACTTCGCAACAGAGGGATGTGTGTGTGTACACTCGTGGGTGTGTACACACAGACTCTTGTCCATATTTACTTCATATATATATATTTTTAATTTAAGATGTTTTTCTTCTTACTCATTTGGAAATTCCCGAACAGCAGTAGCTCTGCTTGCTCAGCAAAACCCTATAAACTTGATGTTTCATAGGAGGTTTGACTTGAGTTTGAACTAGTTAAGTCTGTGGCTTTTCAATTTTAGAGAGACTGGGAGGGAGGAGTTCAGGACGAGAACCACATTCTGACACAAAAATCTTAGAACACAGTCTGGAGGTGGTAGAGAGTATTTGAAATCTGACTCACTCCATAAGATCTGAATTCAGAGAATCCACAGAGTTAAAGCTTTTTAATATTTTTTTTAGTTGACAAGAGATTTCTTCAGTAAGCATGTTGCCTTTATAAAATAATGGAACCCCTACTTATTCCTGATATTACCATATCATCATCTTATGGTGGGTTAACTGAGCATGGAGAAAATGAGTCATGAGAGTGGTTAAAGGTATTGGCATTAATAAAAACCTTTACCACTTTTTTTTTTTTTTTTTAACATTTCATTTCCTGTAACTCTTACATCCCTTCCTGGACCACCTGAAGATAAACATCAATCTTTGGCATTTTATTGGATTAAATAAATTGAACTCTCTTTTCTTTACTAAATAAGAATATATTTTAGGGGACCTGGTTTTACTTTTGATTTTCCAGGACAAAAAGTGACATAATGTCATGGATCTGCATTGCTGATGCATGCACGTGTCCCCATTGTCAAGTGTGGAATGAGTGGAAAACCTGGCAGCTGCAGTGTTCACTACCTACCATTTTGGATTCCACAGATAGTCCCCTCCAAAAGTCTCATGATTTCCTTGGGCTTTTTGTAGGGATGTATGGGAGGGTGCTAAACTGCACCTCACTAGGACCTCACCAGAAAGATGCTACTTCGGCACCCTTAAATTTGGTTTCTCAACTCTGCTCAGGACCAAACTCTTTGGGTATAACTAGTCTGTGGGGAAATTGGCACACCAAGTATTACATATAGTTCATTGTTCTTTACTAGTTAACTAGTGAATCCATCCATTGTGGAAAATATTTGAGAACTAAGAACCAGGGCTGGTTATATGTAAGATACATATATCTCTTGATGAGAAAACAGATAACTATGAATGGGATTATAATTTTGCAGTGTCTCAGATAAAATGATGAGGAACCAATAAGGATATTTTCACCAGGCTGTTGAAATAAACTATCATCTCAAAAAGAGCAAATACGGTGTTGGAAATAAAACATAACTGACCCTACCTCTAAGCTTTCTGGCTTTGTAACATAAGCTACCTGTTCTGTCTCTTTCATGTTTCAGTACAATGTGTTTTACCAGGAAATACCTTGGACTGGGACTGGAGTAAGAGTTCCCAATTGTGCCATCGACTACATTCCACTCCCTTTAACCACCCTTGTGATTTGGTGCCTTGGTTTCCCCATCTGTCAAATGGCAATGATAAAGCATGTCCTATCTGCCCTATGGGATTTTTAAGATGATAAAATGAAAAATCAATTACATAAATTCTCTACAAGTCAAAAGTGAGATATTTACAATAATGGTTTCTGTGGTTGTTGCTATAAATAGTACTTTACATTATTTTGGGAGTGGAAACAACCAAAATGCATATATCTTTTAGCTTTTAGTATAACAGAATATTCTTTTCTGGCCTCTGACTGTTAGAGCTTCTTCCATCTTTCTAGTCTTTGGCTTCCATTTAGTATTATTTTATTCTTCCTATATAGAGTTGTGATCTCCCTTCTCCAGAACCCAGAATCCAGACTTGCAACATTAGTCTAGTTCTAGATTCTTCATAGGTTAACCTATGATTCCAGCCATGAAATCATAACATCTCTGTAGGAGACAGCCTATTTGTAGCTCACATTTTCACATAACCTCTGAAAGGTAAACGCAGCTTTGTTGAAAGTGGAGAAAATCATTTCCTGCCAATTTGCCTCATGTGACAGTTGGTGGGGATGTAAAGGGTACCAGTTTCTTCTGAATTTGCAAATAAGCCTTTCTATGTTCTGCCTTCACCCCCAGAGAACATTTACCTGCTCCCAGAGGAATGTATTTCCCACAGCAAATCTCACGTGGTTTATAGAAGGAGGCTTTCCTCAAGGTGAAAAAGAAGGTAAGGAAATCAGTCAGTGGAAATGGGTTTGGCAAAGAAAGAAAGAAAACAAGGAAGAATAGAAATTGCCATTGCCCAAGTTGATCTTGGCATTTAAGGACAGTTCTAATTCCAAAACAAACATCGTCTTGCCTACCAGATGGCATTTTCTGATACCGCATCTAGTGCCTCCAAGAATCAGTGTGGGTCACATTTCCCAGAATTAAGAAATACACCTGACTTTTTTTTTTTTTTTTAGGTTCATTTATTTTAGAGAGACAGAGAGTATGTGTGAGCAGGGAGAGGAATAGAGGGGAAGGAAGAGGGGAAGCAGATTCCCTGCTTGATCCCAGGACCCTGAGATCATGACCTGAGCCAAAACCAAAAGTCAGATGTTTAACCAACTGAGCCACCCAGGCGCCCCACACCTGACTTCTTTAACTCGCTTATAAATACTAATGTTTTATTCAACTGTTAGTAAAAGCAGATCTTTTATATGACGGCAAAAAAGTTTAACTCAACATACATTTATTAATAATTTCATTTAGTTCAAATAACTTAGCACCACTGCTTTAAGTCAAGAACCAAATACGTTCGACTTGTTCTTGTAAGGCTCTGAGTGGGGTGGGGTGGGGAAGGCTAGAGGAAGTATACATAAAGGACTGGGCTTTATGACAAGGAACTCCTCCAGGAGGATTAAAAATTCTTGGAACAGGAACACACATTGAGGCAAGCTCAGGTGAGAACATACAAAGCCGTATTTTTCATAGGTAGTAAACGGGCAGCACCTGCCAGAACAATCCCAGACATTCCCTGCCCAGGACAACAGCCCTTCTCCTTTCTCTTGAGTCATTTTTTTTTCTCAAAGCTCAGTATGTTTTCAACAGTAACTGAGTCCCATAGCTCTTGCTACATTATTATTTTTAACTGATAAAATAAAAAGTTCATGTTGATGAACGATTGTATCGATCCACTTGATTCATTTTGAGACTGTTACTGGTTTTGTTATTCACTTAGAAAACAATTCACCCATAATAATGATTGATGCAATCCTGAAAATATCTCTTAAAGGTCATTATAGATATGTTCTCCTGTTAAGTAAGCCCTGGTTTGATGTGCTGGTTACCCTCCCAACCATGAGGCCAGACAGTGTGGTACAACTGCATTTAGTTATTACTTTGGCAAGTAACAACTTCAAAATTAGCATTTAGAGCCTGTAGTGTAAAAAAGCTATGAGATTTCAGAAAGTTCAGGCCTACAGTGACAGATGGTTTTACATTAATTTCCTGCTACCATGTATGCTATTTGGAGATTGGACCAACAGGGGCAGTTAAACAGTTTCTATTTCTAAAGGAGACTCACAGGACCCAAAATGACAACGGTTATAAATCTCCAGCTTATTTCAGGAAAAAGATACAATATAACAACACCATTAAAGTAAGGATATACATCTCATGTATAGATTTACAGCAAGGGGGCCAGGGAAATCAGGCATGGGGCTCTCTGTAAAGGGCGGGGAGATGACCAACATGGCACAGAACACCTCCGAAGTGGGGAGCCTAAAATGGAGTCTTGGTTGAGGTTGTTTTAGATTTTACTTAGACATATTCCTGCTGTGTAGCCAGACTCGACAGCAGAGCCTTACCAGGTTCTAGCCCCGGTTAGGTGCAAATCATCAGTCTCACTGTTATCAATAAACAATGCTGGTGAATGAGGACAACCGGCCCCCAACCCCCTCAGACCCGTGATCACAAATAAAGCAACACTATTAATCAATACATTTTGTACCTTGACCATTGATCAATACCATGCAGGAGCTTGAGCAAAACAGTTTCGGTTAACAGTTTAGGCCTGCTGGAATAAACCCTCAGTGTGCAGAAGCTGTGGTTTGACCACTTTAGACTCTGTTACTGTCAACTGAACCATCCCCAGCCATGCCTTGACATCATTTTATGGCTCATACAGAAATCGCTGGTGACTGATCTTATTCTGAATCTGTCCTGTAGGAATATACATTACTAATGAAGAGAGAAAAATCAAAGGTGGATTTTTGGAGCTGAAGTCTGTTTTGACAAGGGTGTATGGTAATAAACCAGCCCAATCAAATAACCTGACCATCTGGTGTATGGCCCTATCTCCAGTCCCCGGAAATAAAGTGTGGAACATCTCATCTGAAAAGATCACTTTTTCCTTGGGTGAGTTGTCTATTTAATAAGGTCAACCAGGGGTGGCCAAGACTGCCATAAGCTCAAAACACTTCTAATTAGAACAAATAGAACCACTCATTATTTCCATGGTATTTTAATCTCGGAAAACTTTACACAACTCAAAATTATTAAATTTCATACTATCAAAACTTTTTTGACAAAACAGTGGGACTCTGCTTAAAAGAATTTCTTCAAATAAAAAGTAGCTGATTCCTGTTTCTGAGAATTTCTGGTGAATATGGCAATTTTTTTTTCAAATTTCATTTAATAACTTTTTGTTAATGTACCATATAATGAAAATTAACACTAATATATTGATGATCAAGAGAGGTTCTTAAAATCCTAAAATCCCTTCTGAGTCACAAAAAACCTTCAATTATATATAGCATTTATAATTGTAATACCTAGGAATGGACAAGCCATGTATGAGATATAAATAGCTTGAGGATAAGGACTATATCCTAATGATTTTCATGCCCCTAGGTTGAAGCACAGAATTTGGCACATTGAAGATTTTTATGACTTGAAAATTGATATGCAGGATCATTCTACTTATCACAATATTTGATTAACCAGAATATTCACTACTCTAAACCTGACCAAATAATAGAGATTTTACTGCATAAAAGATGTGAACAAATGTCTCAACAAATACAGCGACAACAGATTGCCTATAAAAAATAGAAGTTTGTAATGACAACTATCAAACATGCATATCTAACAGTAAAGTAATACTTAAGCAGATGTGTTAGCCATTATTACAACTCTGCAGGACCATTAACGTCTTTTACCACCTTCCTATTTTCAGAGATTCTGTAGTCTGTGACATACTCATAAAACCCAGGATAGCTTATAAGGGAAAGTTTCCCTTTGTTTCAAGGCCACTGTCTGCATGTTGGGTCCTACCCAGCCCTTTCACAAACGCAGGCAGTTGGTTCCTGGGAACCTTGGATGGGAAGGATATGTGGCTCAATGCGAATCCATCCCCACTATTCAGAAGCCGGTGCCATTCTGAATCTGGGACAGTGGCATCATGCCTATAATACTGCCTGTGTGTGTGTATATCCATACACACACAAACACATCTCCCTGTGAACTCTGAGTTAATCACTCAGAAATGGTCATGGCTTTACACTGGAACATCCATACTCAATTCTGTCTAGTTCCCTCAGAAATAAATGCACTTCCTTTCTAGAAGACTGAACACAGTTAAGGGCTACAGGCTTGGAACAGGGTAAAGGTAACTGGTTCTCACATAGTTTGCCAGTAACTTTGGCAGACTCTAAAGACGTGAGCTGAAAACAAAACAACCTTAAATTCCTAAATCCCATCACAGACAGAACCATGTTTGAAATTCCAATCTTTTCTGATGTTAAAACTGAGCTTTTCTTGGTTTAAAGATTTTATTTATTTATTTTTAGAGCAGTTTTAGGTTGACGGCAAAAGAGGAAGGTGCAGAGATTTCCTATACACCCTCTCACACACATGAATATTCTCCCTCTCTATCAGCTTCACGCACTGGAATGGTTCATTTGTTACAACTGATGAACCTACACTGACACATCATAATCACCCAAAGTCCATAATTTGCCTTATGATTCAACACTTGGTATTGTATATTCTATGGATTTGGACAAACGTATATTGACATGTACCCATCAGTGGCTTCAAACCGCCTTAAATTTTCACTGCCCTAAAAATCCTTTGTGCTCCACCTATCCATCCTTTACCCCCCAACCCCAACCCCTGGCAACCACTGATTTTTTTAGTCTTTAGAGTTTTGCCTTTTCCAAATGTCATATAGTTGGAATCATACGGTATGTAGCCTTCCCAGATTGGCTTCTTTCAATTCCTGATATGCGTTTAGGTTTCCTCCATGTTGTTTTATGGCTTGATAGCCTATTTTTTATAGTACTGAATAATATTCCATTTTATGCATGTACCAGTTTATATATCTGTTCACCTACTGAAATGTATTTCGGTTGCCTCCAAGTTTGGGCAATTATGAATAAAGCTGCTGTGAACATCCCCGTGGAGGTTTTTGTGTGGGCATGAGTTTTCAACTCCTTTGAATGAATACAAAGGAGTACAATTGCTGGACTGTAGGTAAGAGTATGTTTAGTTTTGTAAGAAGCCTCCCAACTGTCTTCCAAAGTGACCGTACCATTTTTGCATTCCTGCCAGCAGTGCATGAGAGTTCCTGTTGCTCCACATCCTCACCAGCATTTCATATTGTCAGTGTTATGGATTTTGGCCATTCTAGTAGCTGTGTAGTGGTATCTCTTTTTGTTTGAATTTGCATTGGTCGATGACATATTATGTGAATCATCTTTTCATATGCTTATTTGCCATCAATTTATCTTCTTTAGTGAGGTGTCTATTAAAATCTTTGGCCCATTTTTTAATCAGGCTGGTTGTTATCTTACTGTTGAGTTTTAAGAGTTCTTTGTATATTTCGAAAAATAGTCCTTTACCAGTTGAGTCTTTTGCAAATATTTTCCTCCCAGTCTGTGGCTTGTCTTCTCATTCTCTTGAACTGTGCTAAGTTTTAAGATCAGAAAATAATGAATAATTTTAGGATAATAAGGAAGGGCACTGATCCTGATACCCAAAGCACACCATAATTCCAATTTACAGGACAGCCCTTGATCTAATATAATTTTAGGTTCTGAGCAGATGGTTATTTTTCAATTGTCAAATGAATTTTTATCCTTTATGATCAAATATTAAAGCCAATAAATCTTGAAGAGTTCAGTTTCCCAAAATTATAGGTTACATTCTAGTCACATTCTAGCATGTGTCTTTGGGAATGACTTAGAAGATGCAGTTGAGACTCTGGAAAGCAATGTCATCACTGGATCATACTCCCTTACTTGTAAGTTCTTAAACACTTACTTCCAAACATTCTTTCTGCTTGTGGTAGTACTGCTGGGTGCTTTATGAACTCTGGGAAAACTTCTGATGCCTTGTGCAAGAGTTATTGCTTTATCAAGCCATTATTGTTGACAGATATTGAGATGAAAATACAGAAGAAAAATCTAAAGTAGAGAAATTCTGAGAATATTACAGAGCAAAAAGGAGATTTAGTAAGAGGAGAGGAGCTTTTGCTCCCCTTTGTTCCCAGAGAAGAGTTGGAAGCCTGCAAGCTAACAGTCCTCCGAGATGCTTCCTTCCCCACCTACCTCACAGTCTCCCAGGAAGTTCAGATGCTCAGTGATTCTTATTCTAGTAAACTCAGAAAAGGAGAGGGGTCAGTATAGGGTGATCAGTGGCTCATCAGGCAGCTGTTTGAGTAACCAGAGCCTACAGATTCCTGTGATTCAACAATAAATATATTTTTTAAAAGTTCTTTCCAAAATATCCTACCCTGCTGTTACCAAACCGCATGTTTGGCTGCCCCTCGCTCAATAGGCCAATACTCAGAAGAGGAGTTTTGATTGGAAAGGAATATGAGCTTTATTCAGCAGCCTGGCCAACTGGGGAGAAGGCAGACTCTTGTCCAAAAGCCAACTCAAAGGTTTCTGCCTGGCCCAGGGATTTTTAAAGGGGTTCAGGGCAGTTAGTTGGTAAGGGAGTGCAGTAGTCTGTAACATTTCTTGATGATGTGCAGACTTGGTGGTCCCAGCTAGAGAGGTTGTCTCAGTGATCCCAGTGCTGGGGGGCTGTGCAAGGGGGTCTGCTTCCTGTTTCAGGAGGTATAGGAGTGCTCTGTTCTTCCTAGGAAAGAATGAAAGAACTAGATATTCAAAGGAAAGTTAATCAATCACATGGCCTAAAGGCATTTGCTAAAGTTTAAAGACTACTAGGTTAGCAGGAGGGGCCAAAGTAGCTTCACTGCTGGCCTAGCTTATCAGAATGTCTAAAATTATAGCACTGTAAGGTCAATTTTTTGGCATGTACAAAGAGTTGTTTTGTTTTGTTTTGTTTTGAGGTGGAGGGGATTTTTTAAAAAAATCTTAAAACAAAAGTTGAATGCAAATACCCCCTGGGGTAAGTAATGTCTTTGCCATCTTCAGCTATTATTCATCATTAAATGGATTTCCATTTGGGATAGAGAGAGAGTTAGGGGTTAATGAGTCATATGTGTTTGAGTGTGCATGTATATTTCGGGATATGGAGAAAGGATTAAAAAGGGATATCTCAGTAGTGGGGCAAGAGAACCACTTGAATATTGAGGAAGAATATGCCAGACAAATACTTCCTATTTCATGATTTTTCTCAAACCCTGACTGATCCTAGGTATCCTAAGGACTTTATCAGTTAAGGACTGATCAGTTAAGGACTTTAATATACATAGAAATCACCCAAGGATCTTGCAACCAAGCAGATTCTGATTCACTAAGTTGAGGTGGAGGAGCAGGGCCTGAGAGTCTACATTTCTAACAAGTTCCTAAAAGAAGCCACAGGTCACATTTTGAGAAGCAAGGATCTAGCAAGGCCTGGAGTTTGGTTCATTTCTAGGTGGACCAGCTAAGGGCTGATTCAATCTCTGAGGAAGCCCTAGAACTGACCAGCTGCCCTGTGGGACAGACAGACACCTGGCCACTGCTGCCCATGAGGGTGGTCCTGAGTGCCCTGCCAGGCCTGCTGCAGAGGGGACACACTCAGGAGCCCATGAAGTTGCCTTAGGCCAGCAGCTTAATCCCTTACAACACAATGGCAAATGTAATGGCCTAAAAACTGGCTGATACGTTTCTGCTAAATTCTGCTTTTGAGTTTTGGGAAATAGTGTTTTTCTGTGAGGTTTTAGCCACTTCTTTCTACACCCCTGAGTTTTGTTTTGACCAAGGCAGAGTTTCTACTTTACGGGACAATCTGAAACCAGAGGGACCTTTTTTTTTTTTTTTTTTTTTGGCTGCAGGTTTCATGTTGAAAGCTATGCATCATTTTTGTTACATGGCAAAGAGTTCATCTTAAAATACAAATCTTGCAGTAGCAACTTCCTAATACACTGTAAGGATATGTATGCCAAGAACCCCTCAGATTACAAAGCTGTGTGGTGTTAAATATGGCAGAATAATATCTTAAAATAGAAATATTCAATAAATGAAAAATAAATGTTTCCCATTGTCAAAATCTAGGATTAAGAATAACCTATCAACATCTTCTTTTCCAGGAGTCAGCAAACATTTTCTGTTTTTATCTGCCAGATAGTAAATATTGTATGCTTTGTGGCCATATGGTCTCTATCACAGTTACTCAGCTCTGCCGTTATAATACAAAAACAGCCATAGACATACATAAACAAATGGACGTGGCTGTGTTCCAGTAAAACTTTATTTACAAACATAGGCAGTGGGTGGAATTTGACTTGGGGGCCATAATTTCCCACCCTTTGTTCCAATCAATCTACAGAGAAAAACACCTAGGCATTATTTTTCCAGGTCCATGCTTATTAAGGTTGCTACTTTGGAAGATGATGCTTATTATGTACCAGCTGTCAGATATGTACTTAAAGTTGGTCTTCTCCCTTTCAGTGTTTAGAAGGAATCCATATGCATTCATTCGTCCACTTGCATTTGCCAGGAACCAGAAATACAGTGAGGAGCAACACAATCACTTCTCTTGAAGGGTATACTGATGATGTAGAGTACTAAGGCCTTTGCTAAGTTAAACATTAAGGCTATGAGCACATCACAAAGATCCCTGGGATTCTTCAAGTTTGAGAAGGTGCATACCAGGCAGTTTGTAGTGGGAAAGTGTAAGGAAACAGCATGTACACAAAGCAAGAATCCATGGAGATCAGGTTGAAATATCACCTGTTAGATTGAGGGTATGATTTGAGATATAAAAGATGATAGGCAGCATCAGGAAATGAAGTGGGAAGTGTAATGGGGGGAGGAAAATAATGATCAGATTTGAATGTCATGCTGAAGTGTTCAAACATGTTTCAGATGGTATGGGTGGAAGAGGATGGTCATTCCACCAACCTATTTGTATACTCTCCAGGTACCTTTCTCCCTACCCCACACCTACTTCCTCAGAGCTTAATAGCAAGGGATCGTTTATATGATAACAAGTCAGAGCCAGCTGTAAGCATCACCTACAGCCAAGAGCAATAACAACACTACCAACACTGAAAATAAAACATAGATACATCTCGATTACAAAACACAAATCCCTTCCAATGTGCTATGTGCTATCAGGTGACATAATTTATATAATATATACTTTTCTCTTAAAATAAATTATAGAATAGAGCCAATAGTATAATTTACAATTAAATGTCCAAATAATTGACACAGCTCATCAGATGTGAAAGAAAGAAAATCACAAAATTCCCTAGCCTCTGAATCATTTAACAATATTTAACCCAGGCCTTCCTAAAGTCAATAGATCCTTCTGGCATTTGTAAATTGTCTTATACTGCTAATAGGGCTATTTTACAGTTCAGTAATGGGAGCTTTAAGGAACTGACATAAATGTATAATATGATAAAACAATATATTCTAGCCTCTCTTTCATCCCTACCTGCCCACACACACAGAGAGAAAAGTTATAGCCAGATAAAAATTTTCTGACAAAAACAAGCATTTTAGAAAAGGCAGTAATAATACCATTAATCTTCAGCTCATTGATGTTACTTCCAGTTGGATAGTTACATCATCGTTTCTACTCTTGCCAATAAAATTTAGCAGGCTTGCGGATTTGTGAATTGTATGATTACTTTCCAAATACTTTGAAATATTAGCTGCTATAATTGTTTTACCAGGGCTTGGTTAAATGTTATTTTCTCCAGGAAGCTTCCCCTGACCTCCCAATCATGGCTGGTGCCCTTTCTTTGCATCCTCGTGGTACCCTACACTCAACACAATGCCTGGCTCCCTGCCTATTACCTAAGGTCTGGTCCTTAAAGACAGCCTGATGTCTTCCACCACCATATCCCACGGCCTTGCATTAACAGACCTTCGATAACGATTTCTGAGAGGAATGGATAAAGTTGTGGGGGATATTAAGTCAACACATCATCTTTCTATTATGATATTTTGTTCATCATTATTATCCATTTCATCTTTTCAGGCTCAGTGAACCCTTCAGCAAGTCCTCCGCTTGATGTTGTCACATCGACCCTTGGCACCCGACCTTCTCCAGTCAACAGCATGTCTCCTACAAGTAAGAATGTTTTCACAGTCTTACTTTCTTTTTTTTAATTATCTTTTTTAGTATAGTTGACACTCAATGTTACATTAGTTTCAGGTGTACAACATAGTGCTTCAGCTACTCTCTGTGTTTTGCTGTGCTCAGCACACTGGTAGCCACCGTCTGTCACCATACAACACTGTTAAAATACCACTGACTATATTCCCTATGCTGTGCCTTTCATCCCATGACCTACTCCCTCCGTAACTAGAAACCTGTATCTCATACTCCCCTTCACCAGTTTTGCCCATTCCCCACCCCCATCGCCTCTCACAACCATCAGTTTGTTCTCTGTATTTATAGGTCTGATTCAGCTTGTTTGTTTATTTGTGTTTGTTTTTAGAGTCCACATATAAGTGAAATCATATGGTATTTGTCTTTCCCTGTCTGACTCATTTCATGTAGCAGAATACCTTCAAGGTCCATCCATGTTGTTGCAAATAGCACAGTTTCATCCTTTTTTTAAGGATGCATAAAATTCCATCTTCCTTATCCACTCATCTATTGATAGACTCTTGGGTGGCTTCCATATCTTGGCTAATGTAAATAATGCTGCAATAAACATAGGGGTACCTATCATATCTCTTTTCAAATTCATGTTTTCATTTTCTTTGGGTAAATACCCAGTGGTGAAATTATTGGATTATATGGTATTTCACTTTTTATTTTTTTCTTCATACTATTTTTTCACAGTGGCTGTACCAATTAACATTCTCACTGTCAGTGCACAAAGGTTCTTTTTTCTCCACATCTTCTCCAGCACTTGTTATTTCTTGTCTTTCTGATTTTGCCATTGTGACAGGGGTAAGGTGATATCTCACTGTGGTTTCGATTTGCATTTCCCTGTATGTCTTCTATAGAAAAAATGTCTGTTCAAGTTCTCTACCCATTTTTTTAAATTGGATTGTTTGTTTTTTTGGTGTTGAGTTGTATAAGTTCTTTATTTTATTTTATTTTATTTTATTTTATTTTATTTTATTTTTTATGTTTTTATTTTAATTCCAGTTAGTTAACATACAGTGTTATATTAATTTCAGGTGTACAATATGGTCATTCAACAGTTCCATACATCATCTGCTGCTCATCATGACAAGTGTACTCCTTAATCCCCATCACCTATTTCACTCATGCCCCCACACCCTCCCCTCTGGTAACCATCATTTGTTCTCTATAGTTAAGAGTCTGTTTCTTGATTTATCTCTCTCTCTCTTTTTCCCTCTGCTCATGTTTTGTTTCTTAAATTCCACATGAATGAGATCATACGGTATTTGTCTTTCTCTGACTGACTTACTTTGCTCAGCATTATACTCCCAAGCTCTGTCCATGTTGCTGCAAATGGCAAGATTTCATTCTTTGTTATGGTTGAATAACATTCCATTATATATATCATATCTTCTTTATCCATTCATCTGGATAAATGGACACTTTGGCTGCTTCCATAGTTTGACTATTGTAAGTAATGCTGCCAACATGTCCCTTTAAATTAGTGTTTTTGTGGGTTTTTTGGTAAATACCCAGTAGCACGATTATTGGATCATAGGGTGGTTCTATTTTTAATTTTTTGAGGAACCTCCATACTGTTTTCCATGGCGGCTGCACCAGTTGCATTCCCACCAACAGTACATGAGGGTTCCTTTTTCTCCACATCCTTGCCAACATTTATTGTTTCTTGTTTTTGATTTTAGCCATTCTGATAGGTGTAAGGTGATATCTCATTGTAGTTTTGATTTGCATTTCCCTAATGATGAGATGTTGAACATCTTTTCATGCATCTATTAGCCACCTAGATGCCTTCTTTGGAGAAATGTCTATTCATGTCTTCTGCCCATTTTTGTTTTTTGGGTGTTGAGTTTTAGAAGTTATTTAAATATTTTGGATATTAACCTCTTATTGGATATATCATTTGCATATATCTTCTCCCATTCAGTAGGTTTACTTTTTGTTTTATTGATGGTTTTCTTTGTTGTTCAAAAGCTTTTTATTTTTACGTAGTCCCAATAGTTTACTTTTGCTTTTGTTTCCCTTGCCTTAGGAAACATACCTAGAAAAATGTTGCTACAGCCAATGTCAGAGAAATTACTGCTGTGTTCCCTTCTAGGATTTTTATGGTTTTAGGTCTCACATTTAGATCTTCAATAATTCATTTTCAGTTTATTTTTGTGTTTGAAAATGGTTCAGTTTCATTCTTTCACATGTAGCTCTCCAGTTTTCCCAGCACTATTTGTTGAAGAGATTTTTTTTTCCCATTGTATATTCTTGCCTTCTTTGTCATAGATTAGTTGACCATATAAGCATGGGTTTATTTCTGAGCTTTCTATTCTGTTCCACAATCCATGTGTCTGTTTTTGTGCCAGTATCATACTCTTTTGATTAACTATAGCTTTGTAGTATATCTTGAAAAATGGAATTGTGATACTTCCAGCTTTGTTCTTAAGATTGTTTTGGCTATTTCAGGGTCTTTTGTGATTGTGTGCAAATTTTAGTATTATTTGTTTTAGTTCTGTGAAAAACGATGTTGGTATTTTGATAGGGATTGCACTGAATCTGTAAATTGCATTGGGTAGTGTGGATATTTTAACAATATTAATTCTTCCATTCAATGAGCATGGAATCCTTTCTGTTTATTTGTGTCATCTTCAGTTCGTTTCATCAGTATTTTATAGTTTTCAGAATATAGGTCTTTCACCTTTTTGGTTAAGTTTATTCTTAGGGTTTTTATGTTTTTGTTTTTGTTTTTTTGGTACAATTATAAATGGAATTGTTTCTTAATTTCTCTTTCTGAGACTTCTTTTTTAGTATATAGAAAAGCTACTGATTTCTGGGTATTAATTAAGTATCCTGCAACTCTGTTGAATTCATTTATTACTTCTAGTGGTTTTTTGGTGGAGGCTTTAGGATTTTCTATATATAGTAGCATGTCATCTTCAACTAGTGATTACACTGTTTTATTTTCCATGAGCTATTAATCCTTTAACCAAGCAGATTAATAAAGAAAACATTTTCAGTAAATTTGTATGATTCATGTTCTTTTATTATCTATAACATTTTAGGCAAATATATTAAGTACTATTCTTATGGCTTTAAAGAGTTAACATAGCTTCCAAAGCCCTTCACTTGAAACCCTGGCAAAATTAGGGTCAATAAATATGCAGTGAGAAATTTAAATTCTGTATTTATTATTAAATAGGTTAATAAATTGACAGTCTTCCTCCACAACTGTGTTCTCAGTGGGGTGTTTAAGAAATTGGTTATAAATGGGCATCCTGTGGACCAGATGTAGTTAGATAGTTTTAAATTTAAATTTGTTCTGGTTCAAATTAATTTTGACAAAGTTGACTGGTGAGGACTATGAATTCAGCCTCCCAGTGGCATTATTAATAATGGAGGCCAGGCTGGGTCAGTGTTACTATGGCAAAGGGATAGCAGTGACTTTCAGAAGGTCGCAATGATGCAAACAAATCATAAATCCCATGTCTATAGCCTTTGTGTTTAACAAAGAACCATGGTTACTTTCTTTAGTATAAAAATAAAGTATATTCTATGTAGAGGAGAAGTACAGTTCTCATTTCTTATTTAATTAAAACTATCAATTTTAGCTCAGAATCAGAACCGAAAATGAAATAAAACAAAAGCAGTCAGGAGAAATGAACAGTTCTTTCAGGTTGTAGCCTTTTGGCATGTAGCCTGCAGTCACTGTCGCAGGTTGATACCTCGCAGAAAATGAAGCATGTGGCAGGGTGAAAAATGTCTGCAAATCACCCGTCAGAAATTTTACAACCATCTGATTTTTCCTAGTTTTTAATGTTTTGCAATTTTTATTGGAAGCTGCTTTTCCTTCCACTTCTAACTCATCATTCAGCAGTAAACTCTAGTAGATTATGTTATTCTTCATTTAACAAATATTAGAATAGTCAAAAATAATACCTTAAATCTCTTTACTACTCTACATATTATCCAGCTCTCCCTGACCAATTACCCCCAAATTAGCGACTTTTAAAACATATATTGTCTTACATGATTTTAGGGTCAGAAAGTCAGGAGCAGCTGAGCTGGGTGGTATGGCTCAGGTCTTTTCATGAGGTTATAGTCAAGTGGGGCTGGTTGGGGCTTCAGTTATCTGAAGGCTTGACTGGGACTGAGGGTTCTGCTTCCAAGTTTGAGCATGTTGTCAGGAGGCCCTAGTTCCTCACCATATGAGTCTCTCCATAAGGCTTCTCACATCATGACAGCTGCCCTCCCTCAGACCAAGTAATTCAAGAAATAGAGTAACCAAGACAAAAGTCGCACTGCCATTTTATTGCACATCATTTTGCTTTATTGCACCTGTTAGAAGCGAGTCACTAAGTCCACCTCAGACTCAAGAAGAGGAGAATTAGGCTCCACTTCTTGAAGGGAAGAGTATCAAAGAATTTGTGGACAAAGTAAAACTACCGTATCCTGTCATTTAGAAAAATTTGCACATAAAATACAATACAGTTTGATCTTTATTATGAGAGGTAGACAGAGCAAGCATTATCACCCCATTTTCCAGATGAAGTCACAGAGATGACCACACAACTAGTAAGTGGCAAAGTTAGTATTCACACCAAAGTCTTCTGACTCAAATCTAGTTCTTACCACATTCAATACCAGGGTTTCTCCAACTGGTTTGAACACTTTGTGAGGACAGGGGACATACGCCCAGCATGGAGTAGATGCACAAAAGTACTAGTTGAATAAATGAATGAATAAAAGAATTAATGAGAATACTGTTCCTTTACTATGTAAGTGTCATTTAATAGACTCCATGATGTCTACAAAAAGAGATGATAATTTATTTCTGCCTTCAAAAAGGTTGCAGTGTACTTGGAAAGACATGATATGTGCACATGAAAATGATAATTCAAAATAGTAAGGTGATAGGTGCTGCATCGTATAGAATTAAAATACTCAAGGAGAGGTGCAGACCAGAAAATTTTGGACTTTGAGTAAGGAGATGTCCCTATGGGTTCTTGGAGTCAGGAAATGTTACCAAAAAGAGGAAATAAGACGACTGACCCTTTAAGTATGTGTTGCATTTATTTGACTCAGTTGAGAGCTTGAAAAAACATTCTAAGCAAAGAGAACAAAGTGAGTAGTTAGTTGTGCATTGGCAAGGATGTTTGTGGGAATTTGAGAAAATATTAGGAGATAAGCTTGGATCAGGGGCTGGGATTGTGTAGCACAGAAGCAGGGAAAAGTATTAGAAAATGCAGAATAAAGAGAGCTTTAAGCTCCAGCCTAAGAATTCTCAGTGTTATCCCTTAGGAAATGGGGCTGGGAGCCCAATAAATATTTTTTGGAAAGGAAGTGATATAATTCATTTACCAAATATTTATTAAGCCGTGACTATGTACCAGGTATTCTTCTAGGTACTGGGAATACAACAGTGACCAAAAGAGAAAACAACTATGCTCTCATGACATTAACCTTCTACCAGTTGAAAGCAGAAATGAGTTTCTTCTAGCTGAGTTTTCCACAGGGTTAGTTGACATACATTAAATGCATCCATCAGACCATATACCACTCTTACTTCTGTGAAGAAATTTAAGGAAAGGAAAAGAACATTTGTTACCTTAAGGAGCCTGCATTATAAAATAGCTCTAGTATTAGGGAATGAGAATAAAGTCAAATGAACATATTTGTTAAAAAGCAGGAAAAAAAAAATGTTACTTGATCTACTATTACACTAAGATGATATGGTTGGGAAATTTCTGGAGAGTCACAAGAGTTCCTTAAAATAAGATCCTACCGAGTGCCTGGGTGGCTCAGTCCTTAAGCGTCTGCCTTCGGCTCAGGTCATGATCCCAGGGTCCTGGGATGGACCCGGCATCGGGCTCCCTGCTCAGCGGGAAGCCTGCTTCTCCCTGTCCCACTCCCCGTGCTTGTGTTCCCTCTCTCGCTGTGCCTCTCTCTGTCAAATAAATTAAAAAAATCTTAAAAAAGAAAAAAAAAAATCGTACCACACTGAACCTCAGGACTGTTTTAGATCAGTGGTTCTCAGCAGGGAAATTTTGCCGCCCCCCTCCCAAGGACATTTGGCAGGGTCTGGGGGCGTTTTTGGTTGCCACAATTGGCGGGGAGGGGGGGTGCTACCTGCCAAAGCCAAGGATGCTACATATAATATAGCACAAGACAGGCAGCCTCCACAACAAAGAATTATCTGGTCCAAAATGTCAATAGTGCCGAGATTTTAGATCAAGGCTCAGGTATAAAAGTAGCCATTTCTCACTTTAGAAAATCTGGACCTCTGTTAAAATAGTAACAAATTATGTTTGGAACAATTTTTGGTCCAAAATGTCAAAAAAAAATGTTAAATTAATGGCTCTTTTAGGCTAAATAAAACTTATTTTCTTAGAATAAACACTGAATTACAACTGAAAAATCCAAATTTTGTCTTGGAAATCTGGAAGGTAATTGTGAAATCACATGATGACTGGCTGCCTCATGTCTCAGAAGCTAAAAGGATTCACCCTTTGTGTTCTTTTAAGAAAGGAAGTAAGATGGAACATGTCATGGAAACCAGCTTCAAAAGGCTATGGTTTCATTCCAAATTCTAAGATGGAATGCATTATATAATTCAGTCATAATTATTAAGCTACACGTCTTACTGCAAACATCCAGTTTGTATTTTTTTCTTCCTCAGTGGAAGGATATTTTTTAAATAAATGTAAGGTAATGGAAATAATATTCTTTGATTAGAGAAGGAGAACCTTATAACATAACAAACTGTAAGAGTTACCCAGGGAGCCCAGCACAATTCAGCCTGAACTGATGGGTGTTTTCTTTTTTTTTTTCTGTTTTTTTGTTGTTGTTGTTTATTTGTTTTAATTTATTTGACAGAGAGAGAGACAGCCAGAGAGGGGACACAAGCAGGGGGAGTGGGAGAGGGAGAAGCAGGCTTCCCGCTGAGCAGGGAGCCTGATGCGGGGCTTGATCCCAGAACCCTGGGATCACGACCTGAGGCGAAGGCAGACGCTCAACGACTGAGCCACCCAGGTGCCCCTGATGGGTGTTTCCTGAGTCCCAACTGCATCTGCAGCACTGTCCTAGGAAAAGACGAGGCTGAGAAGCTAAATGGGGAGATGAGGCAAGCCAGTGGGATAGAACAATCAGAGACACCTGACCAATCTCAGGTGGGGCAATCTATAACTCAGGGGCTCCCGGTGCTCTGAGTAGTGCCCTATGCCTTCTAACTCTGGCTTTGAACTGGCTTCAGGGTGTGTGTAACTAATAGAACAGACCTCAGAAATGCCAGTCCTGATGGTGGCAATCATCTAAGACATTCATTCATTCAACAAATACACATTGAGTGCCTACAAGGTACCCGGAATTTTAGAGGAGCTGGGATACAGTGATGAACAAGACAAAGGCCCCAGTTGCACAGAGCTCACACTCTAGCATGACCTTCTTGCCTACCCTCCCATTTCACTGTCCACCATGGCACAGGCCTTTGGGCTCTGCCTCCGATTTTTATGTCTGCACATGAACCCTTGGATCTGATGGTGTTGGTTTTGATATTTAACCTTCTCTAAAGCTTTAGCTGATCCTCACAGTCTAGATCTTTCTACTCCTGAACACTTCAGATAAAATACCAGGTCCAGTCTGGCCCTAATCATTGGCTAGCTCTGCAAGTAAGGACGCCTAATGCTCAGTAGGTGGGGATCAGACACTGAGGGGTACAGACTGAAGGAAGCAACTGCCTAGGGGATGCAACAAAACTACTGATTTATGAGAAAGCATGTCAGAATGGCTGGGGGATTACACTGGAAGATATGCCATTGGACAAGATTGTCAAATATAAATCACAGCAGAAAGCAGATCAGAAGATCAGTTGCAGGTTGGGATGTTGGGTTTTAAAGTAAGAGGGGGATCTAGAGAAAGCCTGCTGGTCTACCAAAGTAGATGTGTGCTGGGAACAGAGGAGGGTGGAATCAGGGAAGTCTACACAGAGGACTGGAAGGAAATATAGACACGGATGGAAGAAAGATGAGAGATGGATCTCAGACAATCGTCCTGAGTAAAGAAATAAAATAAAATGAGTGTCGGGCATGAGAACACCAGCAGAGTGAGTGCTGCCAGTGGTAGTTGGGAGGGCATGGCTTGCTTATGTGAGGTGGATCCCGGTGAAGGTGAGCTTCAGTTATGGGCTAAGGATTTGGGCTGGAACAGAATGACAATGAAGAGGCACTGTGGCTTTGTGAGTATGTGAAGAATGTGGGTGAAACAGAGGTGGTGTGTATGATAAGTGGTAGCAGTAAGAACAGAGAGCAAGAAAACCAAATGGTGCAGATATTAAGTGATTTAACTGATAAGGGTCTGAACTTGAGGGGGCATATATAGAAATGGAGAGTGCTACAACAGAAGACTCAGCATTGTCTGCCTAGATAGGAGGGATAAATAAAAGGGTTTTAGAAGACTGTCATACCAGCTTTTTTTTTTTTCCTAGTAATTATCTAAATTTTTAACCAACTCCCTTGATTATATTATAGTATTAAGCAATAGTATTAACAATATTTGTTAGTATCTGAGTGCCTCTGGTGTGCCTGGTTCCATTTTAAACTGGTAAATGTATTATCTCATTTAATTCCCCAACAACACAATGCTATAGGCAACAATTATTATCCCCATTTTACAGATGAAGATACTGAGGCACAAAAAGGGTAGATCACTTAACCAAAGTCATGCAAAAAGTGCAAGATCCAAGATGGAACTTGGACAAGCTTCAGAGCCTAAGTCCTACTGTCTCTGACAGGACACGATGGGTGCTCAATAAATGTCTTTAGACACAAAATAAATCCGTTCCTGTGTGAAGCTGGTATAGCTAATATGAAAAGGTCAACATGACAGTTGTGCCTATATTAATCTCTCTCTTCTCTGGACCAGTGTTTTCTGAGAAATGCAGCCCCCAGAAGTGGGGCTAACATTTCCTCAGTCAGAAATAAGCTGGAGAAAAAGGCCTCCTCCATTCATCACCCCCTCCCTTCTCAACATTATTATAATATAATCTCATTGCCCAAGGATATGTACAGAATCCATACAAAACTCCAGCATTGTCCCTTTAATCCTGGGAAATTCTGGGCATTATATCTTCCCAACCACCTTGCACCTGGGGCGATGTTGCAGGTTGTTAAAGAATTTCTCATTTTTTTTTGCGTACCTGTCACCCATAAGTCAAGGGTAGCTTTCTTGATGACGAGTTTACTTTGAGTATTTGTTTATCCAGTCTTCCCTCTTTGAAACAAGGTAGCTCTGGGGAAAGAGCTATTGGATGGCCTATTCTTGCATTCATTTCGTGAATTACTGAGTATCTATAAACACACCCCACGTGTGATGAGCTCTGTCCTGCTTACTGCCATTTCCACCACACACACCCCCGCCCCGCACCCCGGAGAGGGGGGCAGTCCTGAAAATCCTTTCTAGACCAGTAATCCGGCAATACACATTGCCTTAGTCATTCGGTGAGCACATGTTCCTCAAATAATCTGCCTCCCCTGGGCAAACAGTCTTGTGCAGAGATCAAGATTTAACACCATATATTTCCTTTATGCTGGTCTGAAGGTCAATATCCACCTAATCCTGACATCAGGGGTTGATGAAGCTGGCACAGATATGTTTAGATGTAGTTGATGGCCTATATTCTTTTAAGTGCAGTGCTCCAGTTTATGTCATTATGGATTTAAAGGCTCTTTGTGCTGCAGGTGAATTGATGGAGTACAATTTATACATTTGCCAAGGAAACTAGGTGGCTATGTGGATAGACACTATGTCAACAGGTGAAAGGTCAAGTAAAAATATTACTATTTGAAAAAATAAATTTTCAGGTTCAGTTTCACCTAGAAATAAGGCAAAGTCTTGGACAATTGAGCTTGACAAACCAGATCACTCTGACAGCAGCAGCCTGAACTTACAAATAACTTCTACCTTTATGTCTAGTTGAATAAATAAGCTGAACTGGGTACATGAGTAAAAAAAGATTTTTCTTTTCCCCATTATTCCCTGTCCAAATGAGCTCTCTTGAATAATTCCTTCTTAGCCTCTGAAGGCTTTTTTGGTGATTTTCATCTAATAAATGTTGTCTTGTCCCTTTCAGATTCAAGAACGGACTTGTGTCAATAATTTAAAAAGCTTGTCAAATGTAATGTCAAAACTTGCAAAAATTAATTTGATCCAGAACTTCCCACCCTCTCCTGCCCACCACGTGTGGGTGTACCTCAGCTGCAGAAGCCTGCGTGTGAGGTTGTGTGCTTTATGTCTGTGAGGGGTGGAAGAAATGTCTCTGATTTCCCAGCTCAATCCTCTCCTCCACCCCTGCTTAGTGGTTTGGACCTCTCTTTTGGGGTCATATCATGTGGAAAAGAGGAGAGAGGTAGGTAGGAAAAGACCTTCTTTTCAGGCTGACTGTAATCTGACCTAAGTGCCCTCTAGATGGAGAAAATAAAAAATGTGCCATCTTGACGTCAGAGGGCACTCTGGCAGATTCCTCAGAAGTCTGTGACTGGCTTGTGGCTATTGTCCCCCCGATGCGGGCCAGGCCTCTCCTCCAATCTTATGTTTATTATCCCCCTACAGCCCGTGAGCTTCTGGAGGTCTCTCTCTTAGGAGCTTTTTGTTCCTGTAGATATTCTTCCTGGGTGAGATTTCTTTCCATGGCATCCTGTTTTGTCTGGGAGAACATGCACCTTTGTATCCTATTTGGGGGAAGTGCTCTTCCTCTCCAATATGGCCATATCTCTCTTCTCTATGCCCATTCAACACTACTAGTCAAGCATAGGCTCCCAATGTAGTCTCTTCAGCTTGAGTCAGGCCTGGTCCTCTTCATCCCAAACTCCAGGACACATAGGCCAACAGCTCTGAGTGGTTCTCTTGAAACCACACTTCACTTGGACTAAGGTAAGGGGACAGATTCTTCTTTCACCCTCTCCCCTACCCACCCCCCCCCCCATGAGAGGGGACCTGACCCATAGCACCCTGACAACTCTCTTTTTAAAAATCCTCACCTGGGTTACTTCTGCCCCTTACATAGTCTTGAGTTTGATGATGGACTAGAGTTAATGGAACCCACTCCACATGCCCTTCATAGGTGGTCTAGAACTCTGCTTTAGAAGTGAGGATGACTTGCCCTATAATATCATTCTTAGTCTTTGGAACCTCATCTAAAACAAAGTTACAAAGAGCTCCATTTGAAATTTCTGTTCTGTATTATCCATTAAAATTCAGCTTTTAAAAGAAATTCAGTGAGACCAACAATGATCTATCCAAAAAGGAAATCAAGAAAACAATCCCATTTATAATAGCATCAAAAAGACTAAAATATTTAAGAATAAATTCAAGTGAGGAGGTGAAAGACCTGTACACTGAAAACCAAAAACATTGGTGAAAGAATTTGAAGGAGACACGAACAAATGGAAAGACATCTGATGCTCCTGGATTGGAAGAATTAATATTGTTAAATTGTCCATGCTACTCAAAGTAATATACAGATTTAGTGTAGTCCCTATCAAAATTCCAATGGCATTTTTCACAGAAATAGAAAAACAATCCTAAAAGTTATAGTCACAAAAGACACCATATAGCCAAAGCAATCTTGAGAGAGAACAAAGTTGGAGGCATCACACTTCCTGATTTCTCACTATACTACAAAGCTGTAGTAACCAAAATAGTATGGTACTGGCATACATACAGACAGATAGATCAACAGAACAGAATAGAGAGCCCAGAAATAAACTTCAGTGTATATGGTCAACTAGTTTTTAACAAGGGTGCCAAGAATACACAACGGAAAAGGATAGACTCTTCAGTAAATGGTGTTTGGAAAACTAGATCTCTACATACAGAAGAATGAAATTATCTTACAGCATACACAAAAATCTCCTCAAAATAGGGTAAAGACTAAAACATGAGACCTGAAACTATAAAACTCCTAGAAGAACACATAGGGGAGAAGCTCCTTGACATTGGCCTTGGCTTTAAGTTTTTAAATATGACACCAAAGCTTAGGCAACAAAAGCAAAAGCAAACAAGTGTACTATATCAAACTAAAAAACTTCTGTGCAGCAAAGGAAACAAACAACAAAATGTAAAGGCAACCTATACACTGGGAGAAAATATTTTAAGTCATATATCTGATAAGGGGTTAATATCCACAATATATAAGGAACTCATTCAACTCAATAGCAAAACAAGAAACAACTCATTAAAAATGGGCAAAGGACCTGAATAGACATTTTTCCAAAAGAGACAAACAAATATCCATCAAGTACATGAAAAGATCTTCAACATCACTAATCATTAGGGAAATGCATATCATAACCACAATGAGACATCACTTCCCACCTTGTAGAATGGCTTTTACCAAAAAAATAAAAGATAAAAAGTGTTGGTGAGGATATGGAGAAAAGAGAACTCTTGTCACTCTTGGTGGGAATGTAAATTTATGCAGCCATTATGGAAAACAATATAAAAAACATAATGGAAAACAGTTTTTGAGGTTCATCAAAAAAGTAAAAATAGAATACTGTATGATCCAATAATCTCTAATCTGGGTATTACACAAAGAAGAGAGAATCAGTCACATCTAAGAGATAGGGAAACAACCTAAGCTTCCATTGACAGATGAATGGATAAAGAAAGTGTGTGTGTGTGTGTGTGTGTGTGTGTGTAATTCAGCCTTAAAAAAGAAGGAGATTTTGCCATTTGCAACAACATGGATGACCCTGGACAACACTATAATAAGTGAAATAGGCCAGACACAGAAAAAGAAACCTGCTTTGGGGCACCTGGATGGCTCATTCGTTAAGCGTCTGCCTTCGGCTCAGGTCATGGACCCAGGGTCCTGGGATCGAGCCCCGAGCCCCGCATCCATCAGGCTCCCTGCTCAGCGGGGAGCCTGCCTCTCCCTCTCCTACTCCCCCTGCTTGTGTTCCTCCTCTCACTGTGTCTCTCTCTGTCAAATAAATAAATAAAATCTTAAAAAAAGAAAAAAGAAACCTGCATCTCACTTATAGTAGAATTTAAAAGAGTGAAATATATGGAAGCAGAGTAGAACACTAGTTACTGGGGTGGGGAAGTGGGATAATGGGGAGATGTTGGTCAAAGGTACAAAGTTGGAGTTATGTAAGATTGATAAGTCTGGAGATCTAATGTACAGCATGATAACTATAATAATACTGTGTTGAATATTGGAAATTTGCTAAGAGTAGATTTTAGGTGCTCTCATTATAAAAAAACAAATGGTAACTATGTGAGGAGGGATATGTTAATTAGCTGAGTGTACTAATCATTTCAGTATGTATGTATATATAGAATCATGTTGTACACCTTAAATATAGACACTTTTCATTTAAAAAATAAAATCCCGAGGCAAGGGAAATAAAAGCAAAGATAAACTATTGATGCTACATCAAAATAAAAAGCTTCTGCACAGCAAAAGAAACAGTCAACAAAACTGAAAGGCAACCTACTGAATGGGAGAAGATATTTGCAAATGATATATCTGATAAAGGGTTATCCAAATGTATAAAGAACTGATACAACTCAATAGCAAAAAACAAATAATCCAATTAAAATGGGCAGAAGACATGAACAGAGATTTCTCCAAAGAAGACATAGATGGCCAACAGACACATAAAAAGATGCTCAACATCACTAATCGTGAGGGAAATTTAAAAACTACAATGAGCTGTCACCTCACACCTGTCAGAATAGCTAAAATCAAAAACACAAGAAACATTGTTGGTGGGAATGCAATTTGGTGCCACCATCATGGAAAACTGTATGGACGTTCACCCCCAGATTAAAAAAAACAAACAAAACTACCCTACAATCCAGGAATGGCACTATGGGGTATTTACCAAATTACACTAATTCAAAGGGATATATGCATCCCTATGTTTATTGCAGCATTATTTACAATAGCCAAAATATGGAAACAGCCCAAGCATCCATCAATAGAGGAATGGATAAAGAAGATGTAGTATATATATACAATGGACTATCTTTCAGCCATAAAAAAGGAATGAAATCTTGCCATTTGCAACAACATGGTTAGAGCTAGAGAGTGTAATGCTGAGCGAAACAAGTCCGTCAGAGAAAGACAAATACCATATGATTTCACTCATATGTGGCATTTAAGAAACAAAGCACATAAGCAAAGGAAACGATAGAGAAAGGGAGAGGCAAACCAAGAAACAGATTCTTAACTATAGAGAGCAAACTGACAATTACCAGAGGGGAGGTAGGTGGGGAAAATGGGTGAAATAGATGATGGGGTTTATCATCACTTATCACAATGAAAAAAATGATAAAAAATTAAAATAAATTACTAAATAAAATAATTTTGTGAAAATGAGCAACCATGATGTGATGGCTTACCCACTGAGATGATCCACAGAAAGCTGTAGCTCTTGGCAACAGTGTGATGGACTGGCAAATAATAAACAGAGTTCTAAAGGCGTGGCCAAAGGTGAGGGTGCTTGAAGAAAATGGGGGAAAACAAGAGGACGAAGAAAAGGAAGAACATTAGTATGGGTAGTTCCTTCCTCAATGAATTATTAAGAGCAACAGAAGGGACTAGGCATGGCAAACACCTAATATAGTAGCTGATTCATAAGTGTCAAAATGTTACACTGTGTTATTTGTCCCCTTAAATCCCTTGGAACATGGTAGGAACCTACGGTAGGAAATAGAGTGGTTGATTAATTAACCAGTCTATCTAAGTCGTGTGTGTGTGTGTGTGTGCGTGTGTGTGTGTGTGTGTTTTAATAAAAACAAATACTCTAGCCCTAGAATTATGTGTCTACTTCTACTTGTGATGGATAGTGATGTAAATAAAACCCACCAGGATCATGGTCATGTGAGTGGAGGAAGAACAGGGGTGGTGAGGAAGGGCAAATATCTACAAAATTAGCCTGAAAGTTCTCGTGTTATATCCAGTTTCTTATATTTCCACTACTCTCCTCTCCTTTTCGCTCACTTTGCTTCATGCAAATTAGCCTCCTCACTGTTCCCACAGCATGTCAGTGGTGCCTTCACCTCAGGGCCTTTGTACTTTTTCCCTCTGCCTGGAAAATTCTTTCTCCCCAAATCCATATGGCTCACACTCCCATCTCCCAATCTTTGTTCAAATGTCATCTTCTCCATGGGGCTAATTGAAAACTGTAACCTCCTCTGTTTCACTTCCTATTCCCTTTCCCTGTTTTATTTTTCCCCACAACATTTGTTAACATCCTGTTATATATATAATGCACTATAATGCACTAGTTTGACTTCTCCCCACAAGAAAGTGAATCCCATAGGGCATTTGGGGGTCTGATTTGTCTACTGATGTATCTCTATCACCTGGAGCAGTGATAACACATGGTTGTCCCTAAGATTGATAACTCAGTAAATATTCTGGGGGTTAAGGATATTTTTCTGTAAATATTTTGCCAGTAAGTATTGATAGCTCAGTAAATATTCTGGGGCTTAAGGATATTTTTTCAAGCACAAAGGAGGAATTGATTAACAAAAGAAGGGTGAAGAGATCCCATTCTGCTTCATAATGTCATGAGAAGCCAACCAGAATTAGCTCTTAGAGAACATGTTTCTGTCTTCCATTTAACTCAGAACTGAACAGAGCTGTCTTCTGACTTAATTGAATTTCTAGTGATAATATAAAGGGGTAATTTTTAATTTTAGTGAAAAAAAATTTTTTTAAGCTGAAATAGAAATGGGCTAGGAAAGTTTTGAAACTTCTCATCTAACCTCATGGCAGTTTTCAAATTAATATAAGCAAGACATTTTGTACAAAGTAGTGTTTTTTTCTAACCCCCTTCTTTCCTGGAAACATGGGTCATTATTATGTATTTCTGGATGCTTGCAAGGTTTAATAACAATAAGCATTCAAACTGAAGAACAAATAAACAACCAGCAGACAAAGCAAGCAACTCTTTGTCACTGGGTCTGGCATATTAGTCGCCTACACGGCATGTTATAATACAGAACTAACTATTGAGTGCTGAAGAGGCATTGCTGTATTGTAAATGTAAATGTAACCTTGAAACAGAAAACACAAAAAATAAGCTGTCTTATTCGCATGCTGAAATAGATGATCAATGTGAATCTCAAAGACTTGGCTCAGAGGAATATAAATATAATTCTTTTAAAATGCTCTATTTGATGTCAAAAGACAGCCAATTACGTGCTCTTATAGTTACAGATCTCCAGGTCAGGCTCTAGGAAGAGACTTCTTTTAAAAACAAAAACAACAGGGACTGCTGGGTGGCTCAGTCGGTTAAAGGTCGGCCTTCAATTCAGGTCATGATCCCAGGGTCCTGGGATGGAGTCCCACATCAGGGAGCCCGCATCTCCCTCTGCCTGCCGCTCCCCCTGGTTAGGCTTCTCTCTCTCTCTCTGACAAATAGATAAATAAAATCGTTCAACACACACACACACACACACACACACACACACACACACATCCCTGAGAAAGAAGCAGTGTTCCTGCTACTGGTATGCTACAGTTTGATCACTGTCCTCTGCTGCTGGGGCCATGGGTATGCACTGTGACAAGTGATGCCTTGCAATCTCATACTCAGTCCAATTCAATGCACAGAACAAACCCTCGTTGAGGGCTTATAAAGCCCCAGCCCTGAATAGACACGCACGTACCACACAGTGCTGTTACTAACAGTGCATGAGACCTCCCACTGGGCCTTTGCAATGTGTCCTCTGCCTGGAGGCTCCCACCTCCCCTCCCCTGCCCCCACTTCCCCACCCCATTCCTCAGGGAAGCCTTCCTGGGACTCTAAATAAGCCATTCCCTCTTTCATGTGTTCTCATATTTAGATTGATTTCTGTGAATCTCTGGTTGATGTCCATATCCTCTATGAATTCCAGTTCCAAGGGAGGTGATCATTGTGCCCTCGGTGCTAAATGCAATGCCTGGAAGATAGAGGCTCCCAAATGCTGGGTCAATAAGTGAAAGAACATAGGAAGGGAGTAGCAAGATATAACAATGTGGAGATTGTTAGAGGTCAGGTCATGTAATGCCAAGGAACCTTAACCTTGAAGCATAGTGTAAAGCCAAGACGAGTGGGTGGCATTTAATTAACCTAAAGAAGTAGATAGTTTTCTAAATGGCTTTAGCGCTGACTTGCACGTGAGGAACAAGACCTCACAGTAAAGGGATCATTTTTTCAATAACCTGTGCAACCTGGTACAGACCCTCAGGCCAAGACCGAAACAAAATTCAGCCGGAGACCGAGAAGACTGAATTGAGCTTGAGTTCCCTGGGGATATTGACGGGTGTCATTGATCTTTCTGTTTCCGGAAGCTTATTGGCACACATTCAGCCCTCAATATAGTCTACAGGCCCGTGAGAGGAAGCATAGAGCAGCGCTGATATCTATGCCAGGCAAGAGGCACAGCAACACAAAGATCACGGCAGTGCGTGAGGCTGGGGCCGTCACTGTTCCTCCTCCCGTGTGGTCCAAGAACAACACGTTAGGTGGAATCGAATGAATGAATTCTCCTTTCCCTGCAGTAAAGTTGCAGTATCTAGCAAGGATTTATGTCACCTCAGTTTCCGATTCTCCAGAAAAGAAATTTGATCAGTCATTTTGATACAAATGAAATTCTCAGTCAAATTATCATACTTCATCAGGATTCCACTGATTCCTGACAGAATTAAATCACATGGAGCTAATGGTCAGTGTGGGCAATTGGACTGGCTGGGGACAATGTCCATTGCTTGTTAAGTAAGAGGTGTTTTAAAAGGTGACTGACAGTTGCTTATTAGACTGAGATTTCTAGGTAACGGTAATATTGCCTACAAATAAATACAAAGTTCTCTGATGATTACCTCTTACCTCTTTTTCTGTATCATTATTCTCACCATTATTATCACATCACTACTTTAAAACCATTCCTTTCTGCTTTCACTTACTAAATCCCTCAGTGAATTCTATGGAGGTCAGTTCTCAGAGTGGAGGAGAGGGAGGGAGGAAGGGAGGAAGGAAGGGAGGGAGGGAGGGAGGAAGGAAGGAAGGAAGGAAGGAAGGTCCTCCATGGGAGGTGAGCTAAGAGACTGTTGACGAACAATGAAAGCTTCACTCTCTCCTATGTAAGGAATCCCAGGGTAAAGGGATCATTCTTTTCATCCTTCTGAGAATCTTTTAAAACCTGGAAAGAGTTTTTCTTCTCTTTCCCCTCCCTTCTCCCTTCCTCTCTCACCTTTTCTTCCTCTATTAATTAGGAGAAACACATCATATCTCTCAGTATCTCTTAGTATCCAAAGATTACTTATGACTAGTTGTTCTATCCCTCTATGCATTTTTTATCTTGCCTTATTTTTAAAAGGATATGAGGTAACTTTAAAAATATGTAACAATACAAAGATTTTAAAATATGTTACTGCTGCTTCATTACTGGCATAGAGAAATGCAACAGATTTCTGTACAGTTGATTTTATATCCTGCAACTTTGCCAAATTCATGTATTAGTTCTAGCAATTTTTTGGTGGAGTCTTTGGGGTTTTTTACATAGAGTATCATGTCTGCACATAGTGCAAGTTTGACTTCTTCCTTGCCAATTTGGACGCCTTTTATTTCTTTTTGTTGTCTCATTGCTGAGGCTAAGTCTTCCAATACTATGTTAAATAGCAGTGGTGAGAGTGGACTTTGCAACGATATGGATGGAGCTAGAGTGTATTATGCCAAGTGAAATAAGTCAGAGAAAGACAATACCATATGCTTTCACACATATGTGGAATTTAAGAAACAAAGCAGATGAATATATGGAAAGGGAAAAAAAGAGAGGGAAACAACAACAACAAAAAAAACCGTCTCTCGCTGTGTCTCTCTGTCAAATAAATAAAATCTTAAAAAAAAAACCCCTCTCTCACTGTGTCTCTCTGTCAAATAAATAAAATCTTAAAAAAAAAAAAAAAGAGAGGGAAACAAACCATAAGAGACTCTTAACTGTAGAGAACAAACTGAGGGTTGCTGGAGGGATGTGGGTGGGGGGATGGGCTAAATGGTGATGGGCATTAAGAAGGGCACTTGTTGTGTTGAGCACTAGGTGTTGTATGTAAGTGATGAATCACTATAAATTCTACTCCTGAAACCAATATTACACTATATGTTAACAAACTAGAATTTAAATAGAACTTGAAAAATAAATAAATAAAATAAAATAGGTTAGTGAAGGAATTGCTGCAGATAAGGATGAAGATAAAGCCATCTCAATGAGAGAAATACAATTCAAATTCACTCTGTGATCCGTGGCTGGGTGTTCTGTTCCACATAGTCTTTCAAGAACCCAGGCTTCTAGCGGGTCTGTCATCTTTAAGTTGTGACTTCTAAGTCCCCCTGCATCATAATATCTGATAGCACATGAGGGAAGATCATGGAGGATCTTACATGGAAGGTTTTACACATCAGGTCTTGAAATGACAACCATCACTCCCACTCATGTTCCATTGGCTAAGACTTAGTACACGGCCACACCTAACCAACCACACAGGAGGCTAAGAGATATAGTTCATCTGTACCAGAGAGAAGAATGGGTTTGGTGACCAGCTGATAGTCTGACACACTGACCTATATTCTCACTAAATTGTGGGGGCAAGAGCAATATTTCTCTCTTCACTTCATCCCCAATTCTCGTACACACTGAGCACTCAATAAATATTTGTTGGATAAATGAAGCTGTGCATGTTCAGTATTTAAAACATTTTATCTGCCATCCTGATGCTGGTTGCCCGTTTTAGTTCCTCATATAGCACCATGTGAGGCAGGCAGCCTCTAATGCATCTGCCCATGTCTGACTGTATTCCTGGAGCTCAGGTGGAGGGTGTCGTTGGTGTCCGTTAGCAGCCTGCATTGCAAAATGATTGATGTTAATCATTTCTGTACATCACTTACAGGTGATTGGTATAAACCATGAGGCCAGTTTATTTATGTATCCTACATATATTTTTTTCAGAGATTTGATTATCCATGTTTTTTTTTATTTAAGTATGTCATTTTCCAGAACTGAGGTGCCTGGGAAGGTGGGATGCCATTCATTACTAACTCAAGCCTACAAACGAACGAGCGTACTGTCATAAGGATATTGTTAAGAATATTAGACACAGTATACAGTATTCTTTTTTAAAAGGCTGGGGAGGGGGCGCCTGGGTGGTTCAGTCAGTTAAGCATCTGCCTTCGGCTCAGGTCATGATCCCAGGGTCCTGGGATAGAGTCCTGCCTTGGGCTTCATGCTCAGTGGGGAGCCTGCTTCGCCCTCTCCCTCTGCCCCTCCCCCCTGCTTGTTCTCTCTGTCTCTCTGTCTCTCTCTCTCTCAAATGAATAATTAAATGAAATTTTTAAAAAGGATTAAAAAAAAAGACTGGGGAGAAATTTGTTTTTAATCACAATAAAAAGAGTAGCTGTGTTTCTCTTGAAAATGGACTGGTTTTATCCTATGATAGCCATTAATGGCATAACATATATTCTTTATTTCTTAGCATCGTTACTAGAAAGTTCTGACTAAATTTTGGACCCGTATCTATTAAGAGTACACAACATCAAGAAATGCATTTTGTGTACTATCCCCACCCAGGTTTCGACAGGGATCAACATACTTTTTCTAACTCTATTTTCCTTGCCTTGAGTTTCCCTTTCTATCTACTTCTGTTATCTTCTTGAATTGAGTATTTATGGAAGCAACCTTAAATATATTTGTTTTCCAAGAGATATGACCATGTTTTCAATGGAGTGTATTGGGTATTGCTTCAACCCTAGAGATATTTTCAAATGAATATGAATAAGTCTTTCATTTTGGGAGGAAGAGAGAGAGGAGAAGAATGGGAAATGATGGACTATAAAGATGAGGATGATTTTGAAAGCTAAGAACTAAAGTAGATAAGTAACCATATTGCACATATGAAAATTTGTGTACAATTGTGAAAACTCACTACAAGGTAAGTTCCATGAGGGCAAGAACCTCGTCTTCATTGTTGTGTGTAGACTGGAGTCTGGCACACAGTGGACACTAAAACAACGTATTTTGAAAGTGTGAATGTACTACACTTGGAGATAGGAGAACTGGATTAATATCATATAGATGATATTGAATATTGGTTATGTAGCCACAGGCATATGCCTTTTGGACTCAGTTTCATAGTTGATAAAATGAAGTCATTGGACTACATATTCACTAAGGTTCTTTCCTTCTTGAATATTCCCGCTCTGCATGCCACCCTTGTTAGTTACAGCAGCATATTAAACATGGGAATGTAAACGCCTACAATAATTTGGGAATTTTGTTTTCAAAATAGGATATCCAGCTGTATCTTCCACAGCCCTTGGAGAAGTGGGTACTCCGACTCCAAATACCACCCCTCAAAGTGAGTATAGCAGGGCTTTCCTTATGTGACTGAAAAAAGACAAAACACAAGTTTTAGTACAGCTCTGACAATGTTGAGGTTTGGGCAAAAGGCTATGTTTTTCATTTGATGTTGATATTTTGGTTTCAAGCTTCTCTGTGGCAAATTGTAATGTAAATGGTGGCTATACGTTGATATGACAATCATTGTAATCTTTAAAATATGGGTTGGTGAATTATTATACTATACTTCTCATTTCTCGTGGAATTTTAGGATAACATGAAAGTAGTCTTGACAGTACTCCCAGTGATCTGGGTTGGCAACAAGAACAGAAAAAGAAAGAAAATCAGTGACGAGTTGGCTTTAACATAAACTACAGAGCTTTTGCTTAATATGCCAGCTATGTCCCTGTGTAGGAAAGCACGTTTTCAATTTCAGATTTCCCCAAAGTCACATAGATTAAAAATTCAGCACATCAAAGTAAAGTGAAATTACAGCTGTATAAGAAGTTTGGATTCTGAGAATTTTGTCTTCCAGCCAGCAATTCCAGTGTGACTACCCAAGGCTTCAACTACTCCTGGACCCCCAGCAGGCAAGATACCAAAAACTGTAAGTGTAACTGTGAGTCCCTTGGGGTCTTCTGGGCCTCATTAATTCATCCAACACGTATAATGAGCAACTACGACGTGCTCTGCTCATAATCATATTAACAAATACTTACGAAACATCTACTGTGTTTAAAGCATTGTTGTAGTTGCTGGGGATACATCTGTGAACAAAACGGATCTAAGTTGCAAATTCTGGGGGAAGAGAGACAGGCAAATGGTGATGAGCGATAGGGAACAAAGCAAGCAGTGGAGGGGGACATTGAGGATCAGGTGGGAGAGTGGGCTGCCATTTTAAGTAGGGTGGTTTTGCAAGGCCTTCCTGAGCAAGGTGACATCTGAGTAAAGATCTAACCCAGGGAGAAGAAAGAGCAAGCTATGAGGATATCGGAGTAGAGAGTGAACCAGCCAGAATACACATATCACTAAAAGCAGTGAGAAGAGGGAGCCCAGTGCGAGGCACAGAAATGGTTTGGCCATTGCCTCTGGCCACCTAGCAGCAGTGTGTGCTGATGCTGCTTCAGCAGGAAGCCGCAGCATCTGAAGAGGAAGTATACTGCCTCCTAGTGGTACAAGACGGAGATCTGCGTGGTAGGGAAGTGGCAGGGATGTGGCTGCGGCAAAGACCCCGGACGCCGCTGCTGCAGAACTCTGGGTTTAACTGCTAGGCCCTTGGCCACAAGGAGTAAATGCTAGCATTTAAGTTGTACGTTTAGAGCCTCTAGAAGTCTTTTACACCTGCTGGCTCAGTCATCTCACTGCTGGGAATGTGTCCTCAGGAAATAAAGAGCAAAGGGAACATGTATAATGTTGCTCTTTGTCGCATTAGTTATTTATTTTATCTCCTTTATGGACCTCAGGTTCACAGATCTGGATTAATCATAATCCTTAATTCATGACACACTTTGACCGTTTGTGTATGACCCTCTATAATTTATTTTAACGTGTGTCTTTTAACAAATACGTTAATAGTGTAACAGACACCTGTGAATTCAGTGCCCAAATACGAGAGATGAAAAGGGGAGGATCAGAAGAGAGAGCACACCCAGAGATCCACAAATAAGCATAACCTAGAGATGCCAGAGGCAACATGGCAGATTCCTGTGAAAAGAGAAGGCAATCAGCAAAGGGATCTGCAAACCTTGACTATTTATAAGAAAAAAAGGTATTAAAATGTATGCCTGTCATGCACATTACATTAAAATAGGCTCCATAGAATATGAGATCTTTATGTCAAAAGCAAACATTAAAGCATGTAATAAAATAAAGGTGAATTTCTTTCTGGCTTTGGGGTAAGGAAGGGCTTAAAGAAGAGACATAAAGCACTAACCATAAAAATGAGGGAAACATTAGAATACCATAAAGAAAATTCTATCAAAAGACACCTTAGCAGAAGTGAAAAAAAAAAAGGCAAGCTATAGTGTAGGAGAAGATATTTGCAACATATGTAATTGAAAAATGATCAGGAATATATAATTGATAAGGAATTAAAACTTTATATCAAGTATATAAAGAATGGCTAGAAATCAATTTTTAAAAATATAAAAACATTAGAAAATGAGCAGAGAGGCACATCACAAAAGTTGTAATGCGGTGGCTAGAAAACATCCAAAGAGATGCTTAGCCTCCCTGGCAATCAGGAAATGCAAACGAAGACGAGAATCAGATAACCATTTCACATATCGTCAATCGGCAAAAATTAACAAGTCTGGAATTATCAAGTGTTAGATAGGATGTAGATCAATATAATTTTTTATATGTTGCTGGTGAAAGTACAAGTTGGTACCATCACTTTCCACCATTTTGACATGGTATTTTAATGCCAAACAATTTCATATCCTACAGCCCAACAATTCCACTCCTAGATATATACTCCACCCCTCTACACACACGCTAGTACATGTTACCAGGAGATGTGCACACAAGTGTCAGGGGAAAACAGTATTCATAATAGCAGAAACTGTAAATAACCTAAATCATCATAGCCAAGAGAATAGATAAATAAATTGTTGCATAGCCATATAATAAAATATTATAGAACAATGAAAAATGAGTGAATGACAGCCACATAACAGCATGAATGGATCTTAATAACATTGTGCTGAGTCAGAAAAGTAAATGCTAGGTGACAATATATGGAATGATGTATATATATATTTTAAAGATTTTATTTATTTAGAGAGAGAGCGCAAGGGGGGGGGAAAGGCAGAGGGAGAAGGAAAGAGAATCTCAAGCAGTCTCTGCACTGAGAGAGGAACCCAACATGGGGCACGAGCTCATGGCCCTGAGTTTGCAATCTGAGCCAGACGCCCAACTGACTGAGCCACACAGGCACCCCTGGAATGAGATTTTTATATAAATTATTAAAGCAAGTACAACCAAACACCATGTGGCTTAGGCATAACGTGATAAAAACTTAAAAACTATATAAGTAAGTGAGTAATAGACAGAACATTCAGAAGAGCATTTGCTTTGGAATGGGCATACAAGGGATGAGCCAGGGAGAAGACATAATGTTACTTACAGTAGTCCAACAATCTGTGTATAAGAGTGGGGGTGAGAGAGTGTTAAAGAAAAATATATCCGAATGTAAAATAGGATTAGATAATAATTCAATGCAATGTTATGAAGCCAATCCAAGCAATAGACATAATGTACTAAGCTAGCCAGTACATCTTATTGTATAGACAATTTTCAGCCCTCTGTTATAAATTGAAAATAAAATATATTAGCTAGACTGGGGATGAAAGTCCATACTTAACAGACTAACATTTATCCTACATGGTGTTAACATAAAATTGAGTTTGTAATGAACTATACTGAAACTCTCCTTTACCTACACTAGTTTGTCATCCTTTATTCTCAATGGTATAATACAAGTTCCATATCTTTTGTTGTTGTTGTTGCTTACCTTTATCCCCAGTACCTAAGGAAATGCCTGGCATATAGTTGGTGCTCAACAAATATTGTTGAATGGATAAATGAATCAATACTTGTTGGTTGTAGAGGGAAATTCTGTAGCAATGGTGATAAAAGATTTTTGGAGGGGCTCCTGGGTGGCTCAGTCAGTTAAGCTTCCAACTCTTGATTTCGGCTCAGGTCATAATCTCAGGGTTGTGAGATCCAACCCTGTGTTGGGCTCCATGACCAGTGTGGAGTCTGCTTATCCCTTTCCCTCTGCTCCTCCCACCTCTCTCTATCTCAAATAAATGAATAAATAAAATCTTTAAAAAAATAAAAAATAAAAGATTATTAGACAATACTATAGGATAAAGCTGAACTCCAATTTATTTATTTTTTTAAAAGATTTTATTTATTTATTTGAGAGAGAAAGAGAGATAGTGAGAGAGAGAGAGCATGAGCAAGGGGGAGAGGGACAAGCAGACTTCCCGATGAGCGGGGAGCCTGACATGGGGCTCCATCCCAGGGCCCTGGGATCATGACCTGAGCGGAAGACAGACGCTTAACCGACTGAGCCACCCAGGCATCCCTGAATTCCAATTTAAATTTATGCTATGATTACATATAAATTATCCCATATTTTCAATCTCAGCATAATACTTGGTGTCTGATGATTTTCTTTATTTTATTTATTTGAGTTTTTTGTTGAAATTATGCTGAGATGTAAGATACACAATAACAGGGACGTAAAACTTTTCCTGTCTTGCTCACTGTAGTAATCATAATGTCTGTAGCAGTGGCAGGCATACAAGAGGTGCTCAGCAAATATTTCTTGAACAATTGAAAGAATATGTGTACATATGGACAAGGACAAGGAAGAAAACACACACAAACATACACAGTGAAAAGAAATGATCTGCATAAATGGAATTTTTGAACTTTTTGTTTGCTTTATTTAAATTGTTATTACAATATTATGTGTGCCCAGAATAAAAAAGAAATCCTGTTCATTCCATGCATCATATCATTATGAAGCATAGAGGCCACCCAAAATATTTTCTGCCCCAGAAATTGGAAAACTGAAAGGTCTTGCATGAAAGTGCTTTATAATTTACACAAGTATATTCTTGGTCGTTTTAGTAGATTTCATAATGAAATGAACTACTGCAATTCCTCATATCTTCTGCCCTACCCCACTTGAAAGCTTCATTTATCCTCAGACATCTCTTTATCATTCTTACCATGAAATAGCCTTAGAAATTGTGAAATCTAGGAAGGGACTCTAAAACCCAACAAACAAAATTTTCCTCGCTGTGAAAACTCACATTCTTACTTATGCAAATAAGAATATGTTGTTTACTAGTTGCCATTTTTTATCCGTAAGCTTAGAGAAAAAAATTCCCTGCAGGAAGTTGCTCTATTTATAATCATTCACAAAAACACATTAGGATCCAACAAGTTAATATTGATTGCTCACTCCCAAACTATTTGTGAAACGTGTTTCTACTCGTTGGATTGGACTGTATTGTGACATCCAATATTAGATGATGCATTTGGCAAGATTCGTGACAGGCATTGGTAATGGGATTTTTTTTCCTTCCAGTATGTTTATTTCAATAGATTTATGAAATGTTCACAGGCAGAAAAAGAATGATAATGGATGGATTTCTGGTGAAATAAACCCACTAGCAGTGTTTCTAAAGCTCTTGCAATTTGTGAGCACATTCTAATGGGATATTTGCTTATACACGCATTTTGTGTAGCTTACATATATTTGGATGTCACTAGAAGATTCTGGGTGCATTGCATTTACACTAAATTTATAAGTATGTGTTTTAATATATTCTTTTGTTGTCATTTTATCAACTTTAGAATATTAGCATCTAATCCTAGTTCAGCTTCCAAGTTTCCAACAGCCTGGAACAGAAATGCATATTTTACTTTAACCACCTATGAAATGGGGATATCAAATCTGACCATCTAAATAACCCAAGTATATAAGGTTAATAACATCCTGGGATATTTTCATCCTGACACTCAGGTGATCAGGCCATGGAACAGAAAAGTGAAGCTTAATTACTTTTTTCTTTCTGTTTTTCCCTGCCATCCATCTGGTCCAGTGGAGCCTAAAGCCACACTGAAATCAGTCACTCTGGCTAAGTTAGACAAGCAGAAAAATGATATGGGTCTCCATAGGCTCCTTTGCCTCCAATTTGCCCCATTACCAAAATCAGCAAGCGTATCATTACCTCACCACATGTGTCCATGCATGCGTGCACACTCGCACGCATGTGCACACTCGCACGCATGTGCGCACGCACACACACACACACTCACACACACACACACACACACACACCTGGGCCTCAGAGTACATCTTAAAGACCTCACATAGCGTCTTTATTTTGTTCTTTGACCATACATTCCTTATTCTTCAAAATTTATCTACTCTTCTTTGTAAATCTTGCAATTCCATTGTTTACCCTGTCCCTGGTCCTGGTTGGTTCTTCTCAGGCCCTTGGTAGCTGTGCCTAATAATTTCATAGCAACCCCTTCTACTTTCCATAGGCAGAAGGGATGGAGAGGCTGGAGTTGAGGGGTTGAGAGTCAATTACAGGGACATAGCAATGCCAGAACCTACAGCAATGTTGGGCCCTGCTCTTCTTTCAGGCTATAGGATAATCCCCGAAGCCCTGCTGCTCCCTGTTGGCTGCGATGCTGAGTCTCTAAACTCACCACTCTTGCCCTCAAGTTCTAAAATCTTATATGTCTCAGATCACTTCTCATTCTACTTTCCTCTTCTCTAAAACACTGTTCTCCAATTCTGTTACCTGGTTCCTGATTAGGTCAACCACAAATTCAAGATTTCTTTCTCCGATTTTATTTTCTATTGTCTGTTAAAACACCAAGTTCTGGGGGTTTCATGAGTCTCTCCACAGCTACCACACAAGCCCTGCATTTCCAAAGATCATGAGTGTCATCTTTTTTCCATGGTCAGGAAGAGTATGAGGGTCCCATCTATAGATGAAGTGGTCATGGCAAGAATAAACAGGGTAGCTGGTGTCAGCATGTGCATCCTGGTGTAAGGGGTGGTGCTGGCCCAGTACATATTCACCCTGAAGAGGAGGATGGGGCAGAAAACCAAGATCATTGAGATTCCTGTACCCAGGTCCTGCATCTCTGAATATTGCTTGCCACCCATGCCATCATTCCAGGACAAAACCAAGAACAGAAGAACTCAGAATGTCTTAAGAAAGATTGGATAACTGAGACAAGTCTCAGTAAATTTACATGTAAAGATGATGTCCAAATTCCAGAAAAGTTCAGCTTGCATCAGCTTGCCCTGTAAAAGTAACAGAAATTATCTGTAGTTTGATCAAAAAAGGAGCTATCAAACTTCAGATAACCATGGATTTTGATATGACACTAAGTACATTTTCCTACAAAGGGAAAAGATGCCCAACATGTCATAATAGTATTGCCCACTGTAAAATGGTTACAAAAGAATGTCAAGAAAGTTTTTGCATGTTGTGAAAATTGATTCTGTTTTTACCATAGGATGAAATATCCCATTATGGTATAAAGACATGCTAAAGCACATAGTTTCCTTGTTGAATAAGCTTCATCCAATGATAAATTTAAATAAATTGAAGAATCCAGTATTATGCTCCAGGAAGGATATAAAAATTTATTTGAGAAACTCCGGCAACACAGCATCCTTGTGTTCGTATTTTCAGCTGATAATGGTGATGTACTCAAGAAGGTTATCCATCAAGCTGGTGTTTATCATCCAAATGTCAAAGTAATGTTTATTCATGGATTTTGATGAAAATGGAGTCTCAAAAGATTTAAAGGAAAAATAACTAATGTATTTAACAAACAGAATGGTAGTATAAAGAACACAAAATATTTCAATCAATTAAAAGACATAAAAACATAATTCTGCTGAGAGACTCTCAAGGAAACTTAAGAATGGCAGATCGAATAGCCAGTGTGGAGCACATTCTGAAAATTGGATATCTAAATGATAGAGTGGATAAGCTTTTAGAAAAGTATTATGTTAGTGAAAGATGAATCTTTAGAAGTAGCCAACTCTATCTTACTGAGGATTCTTCAGGAAGACCTCTTTCCTGTGGGGGCAATTGATACAAGAATTGCTCATCTCTTCATCTTGCTGAAAGGCTCAGGTATAATACATTCTCCCTCTTGAAGTTTTTTCTTTATGTTACTTAAGTATTTTCAGACATGTTGAATCCATCAACTGGAACCTCCTTTTTCTTCACCTCTATCAACACACTCCCATTATATTTTTTAACAGATTAAAAAACAAATCTTAAAATCAAAACTAGAAAAATAACTCCCTGCTTTTCCAAAGTGGATTCTGTAGCTTAATTTTATCACACATTTTCTGAGGAGTAGAAGTGTAAAAAGGAAGATTTAAAAAGTGGTCAACGAATTTGCATAATTTTAAATACTGCCAATTTTGTAATTTGGATGGATCATGCTGATGGTATCACCATCTCCTGAAATTGTGCTATGCTTGGTTATTTTGCCTGAGGAAACTTAATATTGAGCAGAAAAGATTGGCATTCTATATTTGGTGAAAAAACTGTGGGTACCCACATGTAACTGACCATTACAAAATGTTCTGTATTCGGGCACCTGGCTGGCTCAGTCAGTAGAGCAGGTAATGCTTGATCTTGGGGTTGTAAGATGGAGCCCCATGTTGGGTGTAGAGACTATTTAAAAATAAAATCTTAAGAACAATGTTCTGTATTTACTTGCTGATGAGATAAATATGAAATGGAAAAAATTAAATACCCACTTACCTCAAAGGGATAGCACTTGTTCAACTATTTATATCTTAGCATAAATTAATTTACCACATCCTTTCTTGCAAACAGACTTTGAAAAGATAAAAAATAAAGGTATCAAGCCCTAAAAGTAACAAGTAAAGGAGGCACCATGTTGGGCAAAATATCTTGTAAGGTTCTTCATAATTTTACCTAAATCCAGGCCTAGTCCCAATTTCTTTTTAATTAGTTGTTGTTCTTTGTTAGTCAAATCTCCACCATTAAGGCTTAGCCTTTAAAAATGGGCTTTTGAAACACTCAGTCCATCATCTATTGACCTTGGTATTCTGTCTAGAACAGCACCAACAAAAAGTAGTGAAGACCACATGTTCAGGGTCAGATAATTATACTGAAAATAAGAACATCTCCCTGACCTAGTCAAATTCAAAATAGCTGTGTATAAAACTGCCCTTACCTCTGGGGTGACCCCAAGTCAGCTGGCTATGGCAGACTGTACTGTAAGCAGTCCCTGGAAAGCATGAAGTTATACCTCTCCTGAAGGGCCTGATAATGTCTACAGCGGCAACTGCCATTGGCATCTAGGGAGAAACCAAGAAAAGGGGAGGACTAAGGGTTTTTGGTTTTGGGGGGTTTTTTCAATGTTTGTTTTGGTATGGTTTGGTTTTGCTTATTTGTTTTGGTCTTGACACACAAGAAAGCACTTAACTTGGAAAATCATACATGCTAATGTTTTAAATAAATGAGCATAATCTTTTTCTACTGATCGCAACTACGTGTAACTATAGCTATTTTACTTTACACTGCATTATAGGCCTGTTATCAAATACAGAAATGCAGAGCCTGCCAAGAAGTGGAACTTTCTTGCCAGAGATGGGGAACTAAACAAAATCAGTTGATAGATCTACTCCAAAAGCTATAGGTACTGCCTGAGTTTGCTGCCATCCACTCAAGGGGAAGGTTTGCTTCTGAATCCATCAAGACAACTCAGCACAGCAGCTAGCGAGGCCTATGACTAGAGGGGTCTGAAAATTCACTGTTGACACAGTTCAGTTGTCATAGCCAAACAAAAATATCAGCTTATGCACAATTACAAACTGTTTTGTTCCCTCATGCATGTTCTACCAAGGTCTTCAGAGTCCTTTTGGCACCTTTGCTTGACTAAAGGCCACCATAACACACCTGGGCTTTCATTCTCTCCCATATATTGGATGGACACGAGAATAGTCACAACACATGCTCTGTGGCTAGAGAAACCTCTCCTAGTGTTTTGCTTCCATTTCTTCTTCCTGCTTCTAAGTGGCTATAATCAAAACCTCCCCTATTTGAGACATCAGGATCACAAGTTTTCCCTCAACTCCCACTTTATTTTGGGACATTCTAATGTGTGCAGGAGAATAGTTCAGTGATTTTGCTTTACATATTCATTAATAACCTTTTTTTCATTTTATTATTTTACTATAAATTATTAGATTCAATTAAAAGTCAAGAAGAGACAATAAAATAACTAGTCTTATACAGGTTGACTCTTCCAATATCTTCTTTAGCAGCTTCATGGATGCCCAGTGAAACATATAGTTCATCCCCTTCAGGTGCAAGCTCAACAATTCATGGTGAGTACTTGGGGGAAGATTTAGGGTCAGGAAAGATAGTGGTCTGCTTTATTTGGGCAAAGGTGGAAAAACAAGAACTGGTAAGAAACCGATCTCAGATAGGTATTGAAAAGTGCACCTTGATGATGAAAATGGTAATAAATAAAACCAAAATTTTTCCCAGCCACAGTCACTCAAAGAAGCTAGTCAGAGACCAAGTCCTAGATTTTTTTTCCTCTATTTTATTTCAAAATGAAATCTACAAAATAGCATTTCTTGGCTAATTAAATCCATTAAAATTGCATTTTCATTAGAAATTGAGATGATTTGTCAACACGGATTTGTCTACCAAAATGTTGCAAAGGAAGTTTTATTGACCTTATCAAACACATTATAGTGGGAGAATTGGCATTTGATTGTCTGAATCTCTGATACCCTGGGAGAATAAGAAAGGGCCCATTTTTCTGTGGCTCCAACATAAGACATTTTCCCATAACCACTTAAATTTCTCATGGGGATTCTTTAGCAGATATTGTTTTGTTATGTGTGCTGTACAGCTTCTCTTTTCTTCTTTAAACCAATAGAGAGTTTCACTTCTTTGGTAGTTATTAGATTCTAAGGTCCAAGCCTTGCTGTAAATTGGTCCTTAGTAAACTGTATACGTAGTACTGTAGGAGCATTTAGGCCATTAAAATTGAGCTCTTCCTAATAGCAAGTGAAATCCAATCATGATTTTACAGCACTTCATTGGTTTGAGATGGCTGTTAGGATCAGTTCCCATATCCCCTGTGTATCCCTAGGTGATGTCTTCACCAGCACAACCAGAACATTTTCAGAGGTTCCCACAACTGCCAATGGATCGACAAAAAATATTCACATCCGTATCACTGGTGAGTCATTTACTTTTTTCTAAATTTTGTGTTTTATTCACTCAACGAATATTTGTTGAGTACCTACCATTTGCCAGACACTGTACCAGTTGTTGGGTATACACTGTGAAAGAAGTAGATCTTCCTTGTCTTGTATACAGAAGAGACCTTGAAAACACAGGCCTTCTGAAGATTATAATCTATTGAAGATAATATACATAAGTAAGTAATCATATAATTAAACTTATTTGTGACAGATACTATGATATAGTATAAGGGATTGTCAGAATGTAACAGAAAGATCTAATTTTAACTGGCAACAGGAAAGGAGCCTCTAAGGATCTACTTAAGTTAAAATCTGAAAAATGAATAAAAATTAGCCAGGTGAAAAGTAGTGAGAAACATTCTATCCTATGAAAATATATCTGAGACAAGAAAGATTGTTGGAACAAAGAGTATTTCCATAATTAAACTAATAAAATTTTGTCAATAATGAATATAATTTCTTGTTTTATATCATAAGAGGTCAAGACCCTCCCAACCCAGGTCTTGATTGTAAGTTCAGAGACATAATCAACTCTTTCACCTCAGTGGGTGTTCTCTTGACTGGTGAACACTCCACTTGAATACTCAGCTTATTCTATATCGAAGGTCATCTAGTCCTCAGATCTTTGGAGCATCATCCTGCATACAACATGCCAGTAGAACAAACTGAAGTTCTACCAATGCCTTTCAGATATTGGTACCTTAAAAAACTGCCTAGTTCAGAGAAGGGACAAGATTGGAGCTCTGCTTCTCCACTAGGATATTCCTGAAGTCAGTGGTCTCATTTTCTATATGTGGTAGGGAGAAAAATATTAAGCATTGATGTAAAACCCATTTAAAACCTTTTGTTCTTTTATTTCTCTGAAACTTTAGGGGTAAAATGTTATATCCCACCATGTTACCAGTGTAGAGCCTAGTAAATTTTGACTTGACTGAAACAGAACTTTGTGTAGCTTGGGTTGACCATCTGTATGATTGTTTCTTTTATGATCATGATACTCTAGTCTTTCACAGTTCCACTACTACCATGAACTAGTGTGAACTAGTCACCTGCACATACAACATAGCATATAGGTATGTATTATAGGACTACGTGGGCTTCCAGAGTACTCAGCATCTGCTTAGACTAGGCTGATGTTGGGTGAGCATCAGAAAGACCCCAAGTGTCTGGATATGTGTTATAAACATAACAACATCATATTGCTGCAGTCCAACCTATGCTAAATATAGAAAAGATTTGGTAACTAATATTTTGAATCTACTTTTTTTGGCCTATGGATTTTGAGACTTTGCTTTATAAAAAGCACTATAATAAATATGAGGCAATAAAAGAAAATAAAAACCCAGTCTCCACCTACAAACAGTTCACAATCTAGAAAATCAATCCAGATAATTCTGATACAAAATGGACTTTTTGCCCAAATGATCTAAATAATCTGAAGAGCTAAAGATCTATCCATAATGTATAAGGAATTTCACTGGGGTGTTGTTAGAAATAACAAAAGCCTGAAACAATTTAACCCTCGAACATTAAGAGACCAATTAAATAAACCATGATACATCTATGCATTGGGGAACTATCCACTCATTTAATCAAAGAAGGTAAATCTCTATGCACTTTCGTGGAAAGTATTCCAAGAGCATTTTTAAAAAAAGAAAGACGCAAGGGACAGAACAATATGTATTGCCCTCATTCCTAAGAAAAAAAAGATATATATTCATGATACATATATATGTTTATATATGCATAGAAAATTCCAGTGAGATACATAATTAACTATTAAAAGTTATTGCCTCTAATATGGATAGCTGGCATCTGAAGTCAGTCCTTTTAAAAAGGAAAATATTAAGTAACTATGTAATTATAAACATTCCCTTTTATTCCCTGCAGTAGAATTTGACAACCTTATTTCCTAAGAGAATTTTCTTAATTCTTCCTTCATGTTAGAAAAAAGGTAAAACAGTCCAGAATATGATATTTACATGGCCTCTGGTCTAAAATCAACAATAATTGAAAGTCTTTGATTCACACAGTTTGACTTGGTGTACAAATGCTAGAAATGCAATGAATGAATTGAGTGTGGATATAATCAGAAGGGGTAAGAAAAATCAGTCCATTTATCACCCACCAATATAATTTCTCCCAGCCCTTTACTTTTGACTTCCTCCCTTTGCAGACCATAGAAAGAGCAAAATAACTGGTTTCAGTTTTACCCCTTTTGTCACTTCTCTCCTTTCTATTGCTGAAATGTGTAAAAGGGGAAAGAAAGAAAAAAGGGGAGGTGGTAGAAAGGATTAGAAAATCTCTATTCTGGATATCATTCCTCGAATGACATCCAAATGAAAAGTCTTGGATGATGATCTTTTGAGCACTACAACTTGACACGTAGTAGCCAGGACTTTTCAGTTTGGGATTTTCAGGGCACTGGAATGTTATAGTATTATAATGCTTTTTACTCTTTCTTCCTCCCCCTAATACACTAATATTCCATAAAGCATTTAATGGCTTCTTAAAGAATAAGAGAATCAAAGCTAGGCCATTATTTCACATAAAGTTTCCTTTACTGGAGTAAATTTGGAATACAGATTTAGAGCTTACTCCTTTTATTTATTCATCCTTACAAATGACATTTCATTGGCCATCATGTGCCAGGGATTGTCCAGGACCTTGGGAAAATGAAAGAAAAAAAAAAAAAGATTCATTCTGGAACATTCTAACAAGAAAGACATTCACATAAAAAGTAACTGCAGACATGCAAAAACAGAAGTGAGAACGAGGCATAGATATGATCCCAGAGCATGACTGTGGTCAGTGATGGCCCGTGGAGAAAACAGGTAAGAGAGATAGTTCAATTCATCCTGCTTTCTAATTGCCAAAGTTTGGCATTAAAGTTCATCTCTCTTTATGCCCTTTGCAGGTATTGTGGCCAATAAACCTAAAGATGGAATGTCCTGGCCGGTGATTGTAGCAGCTTTGCTCTCTTTCTGCATAGCATTGTTTGGTCTTGCAGTGAGAAAATGGTGTCAATACCAGAAGGAAATGTGAGTATAATCCTGAATCTGCAGGAACAGAGACACTTTTTCAGTACAACACATTCACTCAGCACTTTAAATATCACTCCTATATGGAGTTCTCATATAGAACTGAGGAAAAGGTGCTCAGAGAAGCTCAGAGAAGCTCCACAGCTTGCCCAGCACCACCCAGCTGGGATGAGTTGCGCAACCTCTGACTCAGTGTCCCCCTCTGCCTGTTCGGTCTCTGACATTCGTCAGATGGAACAAGTCAGTGGGCATGAAATGAGAACTGAGCCTTGCCTCACCTCAAACACTAAAACTGATTTTTCTTTTAATCTTCCTTACTTTTTCATGTTCATGCATCTCTGAACTGCCTGGGCCCACCTGGGCCCAGATTCTCAAGTGTGAAATGGAGTGAGAAAGGTAATTTTAAGAAACTCCAGCTGCTTTTCAGCAGAATGGGCTTTTACCAGCCTTTTCCTTTTTCCCCGAGGACAAAAGAAAGTCAACAGTGGGTTACCCCTCCTTTGTCATATTGAAATATATTCCAAAATTCTTTTCCCTCCACTCCGCAATCTGAAATGACTTGTCAGATTAAGCCTCGCTTTTCTGACTTGGCTATTTTGGATCCAGAGTAGACCATGACTAGAGGAGACCCCTACAGCATACAGAGCTACTCTTCCACTCCTTCTGCTGCTGCTCTCTAAGATGCCAGTGACCACTGTGCAGTACCTTCGACTTAGACTGTCCTCAAAGACTCTATAACCACTGTGCAGCGAGTGTTCATGGTGAAAAACAAAACACTAGGGACGCCTGGGGGGCTCAGTCGGTTAAGCGGCTGCCTTCGGCCCGGGTCATGTTCCCAGGGTCCTGGGATTGAGTCCCACATCGGGCTCCTTGCCCAGCAGGGAGCCTGCTTCTCCCTCTCTCTCCCTCTGCTTGTGCTCTCTCTGTCAAATAAATAAAATCTTAAAAAAAGAAAAAACACACGCTAAAGCGGTAGTCTGAAATTCTGGACTCTCGTCCAAGGACTACACTTCAGCTACCATATGACCTGGAGGACTTCATAATTTCCCTGAAAAAACAGAAGTGCAAATTTCTTAGAATTTTATCTACCTGTTGAAATATATTGTCTGCATCGAGGCATCAGAAAAAAACAGGTAATAGGCATTAGATATTTTTATTAAAATGAGAAAATGGGAATCTGAAATTTTGAATTGATTTTTTTAATTCTGTATTCAAATGTTTGTGTTATATAGAGATGAGAATCTCTCTCTGTGTGTGTGTGTGTGTGTGTCCTTCTCCATGTCCATGTCCATCTCTATCTCTCTGGAGAAATTAAGGTGCTATGGATTTACCAACAAGGGGTGGAGATGTTTGAGTCAAGGACAGAAATCTGCTCACAGATGAATTTCTGGCGTCTTGATATCAAGAGAGCTGGAATATTCGTACAGCTAAATCCCAAACTCACATGTATGCCTGATGCATTTCAGACAAAGAGATGAGTTGCGCTAACGTAGAACAGTACTTTATATAAAGATGATTTTAAGAATGTTCGCTGATTCAAATGTAAGGGATTCCTGCATTAACCATCCAGTATCAACCAATTCAAGGATCTAGAAGAGCTTTTCTTCCCACCTCAACCCTATCCTCACAGTATACAGTAAATGTGTGGGTGAAGGCTGGGGGTAAAGTTGGCAAAGGGATTATTTGAAAACCTTCAGTCTTTAGTCCCAGAATTTAAAAATTTTGTCTCTGGAGGAGTGTTTTAACCCACATAAGAGGAACGCTTCTTCTATTAGGAGGCAGTTTCCATGGAGAATATGGGTTCTGGTTAAAAGACCAGAATTGCTGGTCTGGTTCTCTTTGGCAAGTTGCTGAAGACCTCTGAGCCTCAGTATTATCTATAGAATGGTGACAATAATGTCCAATCCCTAGATACAAATTAAATAATGTTATGATAAAAATGCTTTGCAAACTATAAAATACCATATAAATATTAATTAATGATATTATCATAACACAGCTAATAAGCAGACGGAAAAATTCTGAGGGGACTGGTGGGCATGTCTCTTTCTCTGTTTCCTACTTTCCTGTTTCCTTGAATCACCGCCTCACATTCTTAGCATTGAAAGAGCAATGTTTTGTTCCTAGCATGGAAAGACCCCCACCTTTCAAGCCACCTCCACCTCCCATCAAGTACACTTGCATTCAAGAGTCCATTGGAAGTGATCTGCCTTGTCATGAGATGGAGACACTCTAGCCCCCTTGAGACTTTGCCGTATAGAATTCTGCTAGAATCCTGTGAGAAGGTGGATATTGTGCTTTATTAATATAATTGCCCTCTAGCCAAGCCTGTACTGCAGCTGCAATGGATGTCAGAAGTGAATGACCTGTTTTCCCAGCAACTCAGCCTCTTTCATCTGCACGTGCCTGAAATTGAGCAAGAATGAGAGACGAAGTCATGCTCATACCCAATGCGATCTGTAGGAATGTTCTCGCTTATGTAGAAAGTGCAAATTAGGCTGCTGTTATTAAAAAGTACTTGCAGTGTTTTTATTTTTCACTTTAGTTCTCTGACTGAGGTGACGACAGTGGTTTCAAGCATATGTCCGTGCCAGATCCTCTTCTATTTGGGCATCTGCTAACATTCTAAACTATTTGCCAAAAGTATGATCATCTCTGAGGTTTGTTGCATTCCCTAGGAAAATTACAAAAAGAAGAAAATGTGAAAGTTCTAGCAAGAGTTCCAAATAAGTGCAAGTAGTCTTTGTACTGAAAATATTTTGCTTATTTTCACTAGAGAAAATCCTAATACCTTGCACAAGACACCAGTCCCAGTCCCCCTTCCTCCCACCATGTTCTGCCCAGCATCCTGCCCCATGGAATGAGGAGGGGTCAAAGGGAAAACTAGCCAACAACCAAGTAGCCTAGTAGACATAGGTAATATTTCATTGGCCTCTAAATGATATGAACTAAGAGTGGTCTCATCCTCAGCTTTACCTCTGTGTGTGTGTGAGTGTGTGTGTGTGTGCACATGGGTACATCAAACTATTACCAAACTGTTACATGAATAAACAGGCAACCTAGCCCCAATCCAACTCCTGTAATTCCTATTATTCTCTTTTTCATCTGGGCACTCTCCTGTTCATCCAATCTGCATGTTTTTATCTGTCTTGAAATAAATACAGGCTCAAATCATTCTAGCATTGATGAATTAATCCTGCTCCTACCAATCTTTTACAAAAATAGTTCAAACAGAATGTATAGGTAATAGAGACAAAAGCTAGCTAGCCAAACCTGTTCTGTATTCAACGAGAGTTCCTAAGTGAATAAATTACTGATGCTCCTTGTTCCTCTGAACCACCTAAACACCCCTGCCCGAGGAAGGAGCAACAGATGTTGCTGTCAGCTATGACAGGCAAATGCTGTACCGGCTTTAGTCTCAAAAGGAACATTTATTCATTTGCAGTGTACTTATCCCTGACCACATGTGTGAATAATTTGGAGAGTTTTTTGAGTTTTTTTGAACATCAGGACTGTCCCACTCCAGAACAATGAAATCAGAATCCCTGTGGAGTGAGGCCCAGGCATCAGCACTTCCAGGTGATTCGAGAGTTCAGCCAAAGTTGAGAACTGCTGAAACCAGTGGAGGTCCCTTCTCATTAATCAGAATCTCGGTTAGGTACTTATTTCTTGTGGTGACCAGCCTCTAATGTGTCCGTCATGATTCTTGCCTCTTACATAGTCCCCTCTGATAGTGAATGCAACTGACTTATATATAGCTGGCCAGGACTAGGGTAAGGCAAGGAAGACACCTAGGGTATAAAATTTAAGGAGATATTCAAATCCAGGGCCATGCACTTGTACAGTCTTGTGAGTACCAGTTGCAGGCCCAGTATAACCAATAAGATAAGCAGAAGTCACCAGAGTGTGACTTCCAAGGCTAGGTCACAAGATACATGGTAGCTTCTGCCTTGATCTCTCTTTGATCACTCTCTCTGGAAGAATCTCTTTCCCATGATGTGAGGACACTCAAGCAGCCCTATTTGGAGGGCCACCTGTCAAGGAACTGAAGCCTCTTGCTAACGACAAGTATCAACTAGCCAGCCATATGAGCGAGCCATCTTGGAAGCATGTCCTCCAGTCTCCACTCAAGTCTTTACTTAACTGCAACCTCAGTTGATCTTTTGACTGGGACCTCATGAGAGCCAGAACCACTCAGCTAACCTCTTCTGAATTCCTGACCCACAGACACTGTGTGGGATAACAAATACTTATTATTTAACACCACTGTCTTTAGGTATAATATGTTACAACAGCAATAGATAACTAATACAGCCCAATGAATGGAAAAATAATGTTTGTCTGCCTTAATTACCCTCGATTCCTCATTAATTCTCAAGAAATAAATAAGACTAACTTCATATATATATGACTGTTGCTTCATATGTAGTTATTTTTATTTAATACAACTTAATCATCAGTAATTTGTGTTCAGTTCATTGTGGCTTTATTTTACTGCTTCATTAGGAGACATGAATACAAGTAGAGGTATTAGGGTAAAAGTAGCAGAGTTGGAGCACGTTGAGATGGTTTCAGTAAAGGGATGGACAGTTTTACAGTATAACACAAGTCCATGTCATTTTTCAGTCTATCCTTTGACATCATGGTGTTTTTATATCAGTTCCTCTTTGAAGTGACCCAGTTTTGTCTTAAAAATAAGTTCTGGTCAGCATTTGCAAAGTCATCTCTAATGTGAATACAGGGAACAGCTGCTTACCCGTGGAGGGATATTCATGCAGTGGTTCAGAGGGAATTTTTCACAGATCTGCTTTTCAGGCAGTGCTGTGATTTTGATCTCCCTCATTTGACTAAAATGACCATTTCTCCTGCACCTCAAAATTGTGTGTAAGTAAGTCCATAGAACCTATCTTAAACCAGCAACTCCTCTCCCCAGAGGTGGATGTAGTTCTGTCCCACATAAGAAATAGCAACACTAGACTCTAATCCCGGAGGTTTCTGGATGTCTTCATCACTGCCCTCGTTTTTACTGAGAAGAAGCCATGTGTAAGCATTTTCATCACTTATTTCCAAAGCACAGTGTGTTAGATGACATTATTGTTCAGAAACATCCTCTTCCTTATCCACCTTCACCATGAGCACCCCTTGACTTTGGGCTTGGCCATGTGATTTGTTTTGGACAACGGAATATCATAGGCATGACTAAGCCAAGGCTTGAAAGGTGCTTGTATGATTGGACTCACTCTGGTTCTCTGCCATTACCATGAGAAGAACATTTTCAGGCTAGCCTGCCAGCTCCAAGAAGATGAGAGACCCATAGAGCAAAGCAGAACCACCCAAGCCAAGCCCAGTCTAGACCAACCAACTCTAGCCTGCCTCAGAGGTGCATGAATTAAATATTATTGTATGCTGCTGAAATTGTGTAACTGTTCTACAGCATTGTTGCAGCAATAGCAATAACTATACAGTTAAGTCCAGGGGTAGGCATATTTTGGATCATATGCAAGTGCCCAGAATGAGAGATAAAATGTGCCTTTGTCAAAAATAGTCACTTTTTTTTTTTTTGATTCGGCGGAAGTTTTGTTTTAACTGAAGAACATATGGTTGGCTTGACCAAATTCACTTTGCATTATAGGTCTTTAAAACATTAACATTTTGCCAGGATGGGCATTAGAGGTCCTATTACAAAAAGGGAGTTAAGACACTATGTAAATATGAGTTGCCCAACATCACATAATCAGACGTGATAGAGCCAAAATGATGGAAATCCATCTCTGATTTCCAGTCCGTGGTGTGATAAATCTCCATTATATCATAATATTTAATTGTTTTGGTGTCTCCTCTTACTATAGACAAGAGATGTTGTCTACCGCCATACCACCCTGAACGTGCCCGATCTCGTCTGATCTCGGAAGCTAAGCAGGGTCGGGCCTGGTTAGTACTTGGATGGGAGACAAGAGATGTTTTGTGTACATTTAAGTAAATATTGATTTTTTTAATGCCTAAAAATTGTTGACAGAAAACAAAGAAAAGTAGAAATAATTGACCCCTGAAGGTAGAATAGCCAAGGAAGTGTGAAAAAAAAAATGACTAAGAAAAGAAAAAAGAATAATCAAGATCAGAAGCCAAAAGAAGTTTAGAGAATCTGACCAAGGCCAGAGATAATGAAAGAGCATTGTCTCAGAAGCTCTGAGCAAGCCAGAGGTTCTTGAAGGCAGCCCTCTTGGCACACTGATTTAGGAGAGTTGGCTTTGGCTTGAACTTGAAGATTGAATCTGCAGAAATACAGAAACTTTGTTCTCTGAGGGCTGACGTACAGAGCCTGAGTTTTTGATAACAGCAATCATGGCTGTGTTGACCAGACAAAGCTTGAGTGTCCAGCGGAGACAGCTGAAATGGTGAGTGAAAGTTCCCCCATGGGAGAAAAAGACATTAACTGGCAGAAATGGGCTGATGTTCCAAGGAGAAACACAAGATGAGACGGTAAGAGCAGGACATTTTATTTCCCAGCTTCTGCAAAGGGACTTCTTTTCCAGGATTCTGTGATTACTAACAAGGCAGCATGCTGCAGCCAGGAAGGCATGACCAAAGAGAGCAAGAGACTATATGACCTTAGGTAAGATCAGGGCCAGAGAACACTTTTGAAATGACTGAATACAATTTTTCTCCCCAACTGGCATCTCTGTAGTTTTCTAACTTCTGTTACATTCTTTGCCTGGTCTGCTCACTCAGACTCCTCATGTCTGCTCAAAGGCTCTGTGAGATTGATTATATGGTGGCACACTGAGGAAAATAAAGGAGAAGAGTAACATACCCAAGATCGCAACGTAAAGACAAGAACATGGGGGCACCTGGGTGGCTCAGTAAGTTAAGCGTCTGCCTTTGGCTCAGGTCGTGATCCCAGGGTCCTGGGATGGAGTCCTGCATCGGCCTTCCTGCTCTGCGGGGAGCCTGCTTCTCTCCCTCTGCCGCTCCCCCTGCTTGTGCATGCTCTCTCTCTCAAATAAATAAATCTTTAAAAGAAAAAAAAGAGAGAGAGAGAGAACATGGAAGGGGCTGCATCCAGCAACCCTTGGTAAATGCCAGGTACATGTGCACATTTGCCCTGAGTTCTGTCAGAAACTCCCCATTTACTGTCCAAAGAAGTCCTACCGACAAATAAAACTGGTTACAGTAATAATGCCCTTTAGCTGTCACCAGAAAATACTCAAAAGTGCTGGGAAGGCAGAGTGGAGGGGATGAAATAACAGTTACATGAATTGTGAGGAGAGATTTGGTGGTGAACCTGATAACCTGGGAACCATGTACAAGACTTAGCCTCTCTATCCTGCACTTTCTTTCATTAAGGCATAAATATCTGTTCATGGTGAATGGGAAGAGGAAAAGGGATTGGAGAATTCCATCTATGGTAGAACCATTTTTGCACTAGTTTGTGGATCAGCATAATTCCACTCTTATAGATAATTGGGTTTGGGATCAGCATAATTCCACTCTTACAGATAATTGAGTTGCATCAGATTTTTCTTATACATAAAGCTGTTGCACTGATTCAAAGGGACATGCTTTGATGCCTAATAGATCTGAATCTGGCATAATTTTAATAGGAATTGATTTTAATTTCTGTGGCTAGTTAATAGAAAAGTATGACAAGCACTGCTCCTGAGTACCTCTTTTGGATAGCCATTTAGGGTTTATGCATTCCACACTCAAGAAACTGATCTAAAAAATAAGAACCACACCCTCCATACCCTCAGTGAGTGTAGAGTTTAATGGGAGAGACAGACATTTAAACAAATAAATACATATGAAAATAAAAGTATGTGCAAGGAAGAGAAACAAAGAAGAGTGTATCATTTCAGAGACAGAATGTAATATTTTCAAAAGGTTTCAGAGACAAGGTCAGTAGAGACAAAGGCACTGAGACATAGTAATGGGACTTGAAAACCTTACCTAAAAATTATGTATACCAAGAATGAGAGAAGGGCTCAATAACAGAAAATCTCATAATATAATTTACCATATAAATAGGGCTTCAGAGGAAAAGCATATAATTAATCTTAAAAGATGAAGATGCTTAAGAGGCCTCTGGCAAAATCCATTGCCCATTCCTAACAAAAACTCTTGAGAAAATGGTATATTTCTTTAACTAAATGTTTACACATAATATGTGTGTGCATATTTATATTTATATATAAGTATATCTCTATATATGTACATACATATACACTATTGTAGTGTATAGATATTATAACTAGTTATATATATACATATACTATGGTACATATACATATATACATGTGCTATAATATATACTATAGTCATAGTACATACATACTGTAACTATTACTACAAATGTAACTTTACAAATATATGTCCAGGGACACCTGGGTGGTTCAGTCGGTTAAGCATCTGCCTTTGGCTCAGGTCATGATCTCAGGGTCCTTGCTCGGTGGGGAACCTGCTTCTCCCTCTGCCTGCTGCTCCCCCTGCTTGTGTTCTCTCTCTCTGTCTCTTTCTCTCTTTCACACACACAAATAAATAGGTAAAATCTTTAAAAAAAGAAACAAATGTATGTGTCCAGATACAATGAAAGCAATGATGGATACATTTGACTACTAAAAATAAAAAGCAGTTTGCATGACAAAATAGCAAAGTCAAAGGCAAATGATAAGCTAGGTGAAAATATTCACAACATATATTACAGATAAAGACTGATAAAGAACTTAACAAATATTGAGGATAAATAAGCTTTAAAAACGGGCCAAAGATATGAACCAATGATTGACAAAAAAAGATATAAAACGGACTCTTAAACACTTGAAAAAAATTCAGTCATTGATATTAAAAGAAATGCAAATTGAAACTTCACTAAGACATCATTTCTTCCTCATTCACTTGTGAAGAATTTCAAACCTTGGATAACATGCTCTGTTATCAAGGCTGTGGGGAAACAGGTACTCTCATATGTTGTTGAAAGGAATGCAAGATGGCACAACTATGGAGAGGAATTTGACAGTATCTAACAAAACTGCATATTACATTATCCTTTGACATAGCAATTTCTCCTCAGGAATTTACCCTAAAGCTCTATTTCCAGCAATATATGCAAGAATATATATATTCTTGGCAGCATTATTTGTAATTGCCAAGAATTGAAAACCATCTAAATGTCCAAAAGTAGGAGATTGGTTGAATAAACTATAGTAAATACACAAAATAGAAAACCGTATAGCTGTCAGCTAAGCTGTCAGGAAAGAAGAAAATCTCCATTGACTGGTATAGAGTGATTTCCAGGAGATAGTATAGTATTCGGAAGGAAAAGCAAAGTACAAAGACTATATAATAAGCCACCTGTGTGTAAAAATGAAAGAAAAATTACGTATAATTTATGTAATATGATGTCCAACCGTCTCTCATTGGTGGTGTTGATTTTGATTGTGTGTGTGTATGTGTTGTATTTTAAGTCTATATATACTGCCTGTCTTCCCCAGATACGTCTTTTCAAAGGACCACAGAGCAAAGATGCCCCAGTAGCAACGAGCACATCTGACAGTCAGCTCTTCTCATTAACATAATTCCCTGCTGAAAGGAATCAGAACTTTTCAAAGAAATCTCTGATTAAGGGCAAAGAAGATATAGCGTGAGATGGAGTATTTTGTTATGTCAGGAAATAAGAATTTATTCCAAAAAAAAAAAAAAAATGCTGGGGTTTGCTAGAGGATGCGAGAGTCAGCTTGAAGGGACTCCTACTGGCTAAATCTGGGATAATTTGAGCGCGAATATAATTAAGTATACTAATGAATTAGAAACCATTGAAAAAAATCAGGAATTTTGGGTGTGTGGGTGGCTCAAGTCGGTTAAACGTCTGCCTTCGGCTCAGGTCATGATCCCAGGGGTCCTGGATGAGTCCCACATCGGGCTCCCCACTCGGCGGGGAGTCTGCTTCTCCCTCTGCCCCTCCCCCATTCCTGCTTGTGCTCACGCACTCTCTCTCTCTCAAAATTAAATAAATAATATCTTAAAAAAAAAAAAAGCAGGAATTTATGAGTCCTTACCAGAAATAGGTGCTCGAAATATAGGTAAGGAGAGACAGAGAAAAAGAGAAAGGGGAGGTGGGGGAGGAATTGTAGTAAAGATGGGACCAGGCTGGATTCATCAACAGATGCTAAATCAAGGAGGAAGTTTTGATGACAATTAGGACATTTTCATGGTCTCTAAGTATCTGCCAGAAGTATACTTATTGGTGACAAGCGGTGGGGGGAGACACAGTAATTATGTAGTGGAGAACAACAACTTGACCAAGTGATCAAAATTAACATCACTAGTGAGGAATAGGTGAACATCATGCTCGCCCGGATGTGATAGCAGGAAGGACACAATATCACCGATGCAGTATTCAGGCAGAGAACAAATAAACTGAATCCAATCACAAAGTGACATTGAATAAATACAAAATAAGAAATGTCTTAAAGATAAAGAAAGGCTCTAAAAATATTCCAGATTAAAGGAAGCTAAAAAGACGTGAAAAATAACTGCAAATATCTAACTCCAGACTGGATCCTTTTTACTGGAGGGGAAGAAAAGCTACACAAAAAATCTGACAAATCAGATCTGACATTTGTCAGGTCAGCTGATAAAATTGGAATATGGGCAGAAGACTGGAGAAAAGTATTGATAACTCAACTGTGGCTATATAAAAGAATGTTCCTTTTCTCGGGAAATACACGTTGAAGTATTTAGGGGTAAATGGCCATAATGTATATTACTTACTCTCAAACGGGTGTGTGAGTGTATATGTAATACACACATATTATACACAGAGAGAGAAACAATACTAATACATACAGAGAGAGATATTAGCAATAGATGAATCTAGGTAAAAGGAATATGTGGGGGTTTTTTTCTGTTTTTATTTTTGCAGTCATTTTTAATGTTTGAAATAGGACATTTTTTAAGTGCTTAAGATCCTAATAAATAATGCATAATTTGACTCTAAACCAGCCTATTTTTTTTCAAACGAGCCTCTTTTTTCAAACACTGCAACCCTCAGATGGTATGACAAGAGGCAAAGATCTGTTCTTTCGGGGAGTTTCGTTTGACTGTTCGCTGGGAGTTACTTAATCTGAAAGTTCAGGAGAAAAATAAATGAGGATTCATCATGCAAGTTGGCTGTTTTTGTTTCATTTCTGGGTCTTATTCTGCCTTAGGTATTGGCTGGGATCCACCAAAACTTCAATCAATTTTTCTTTCTTAAGAAAATGAATAGAGCCCTTTGATTTTCCCAGAACTCCACGGCAAGCTTTTGCTCTCACCATTAAACCATTTCATATCAAAGGAGACTAAGTTGTGTCACTCCAGACTTCACCCAGAGAGGGACTTCAGTTCCTCCTCAAACCCTTGGGCAGTGGTTTTTGTTGACACCCTACTAGACATTATGGAAACAGTTTATGATTTATAGCAGGCCCTACCTCCAGATCCCGCACGCAGGGCAGTAGCCGATGTGGCCTTTCCCAAGCAGGTGCTGGGGCTCCAAGGCTCGCTTCCCCTTCCCCTCCTAGAGTACTTTGTCCATCACCCCAAATTTTCAATATAAACAGCTTGACCAATATGTGTTAGTTCAAGAAATGCTTAATTTGAAGATACTCTCTATTTTCCTGAGACCAAACTGTTTAGTTTGCTGTTTTTGCTTTAGTGTAATGTTTCAGTGAAAACTTGCAGTTAAGGAAATGCGGGCCATGAACTCCTCTGTTGGACTCGAATGTCCTCAAGGGTGTTGGGTAGCTTTGTATATCTCAGCACCCTCAGAGGGAGGGAGAGGCCTGGGACAAGTTAGCTCTCAAGTATTGTGTGAGTGAATGACAGGTGACGGCCAATGAGTGAATAAGAGAGAGAAAAATGGCTTGTGGAACAGAGAATTTAGCTGACAGGTAACAGTCTCTCACTCACTGTGGTGAGCTGAGAGTTGTTTGGTTTTTTTGTTTTGTTTTGTTTTGTTTTGTTTTACTCTGTGTCATAAATGAATACATCCCCTTGACATCTGTGTTCTTCAAAATCTTATTGTGGCAGGTTAGTCAGGCGAGGGCCTAAATCTAGGTGGTTTGGCAGATGCCTTAGACTGAACTTGCCTCTGGGTCAGTGTTGAAGTTTCACTCAGATTGGTAGAATCAGGCATGTATCCACGGGTGCTAAGAAAAGGCCAGATCCTGGGAATCAGTGAAGACTAATATAAGTAAACGCAAACACCACAGTCAGGGGGCGGGAAGTGGTGGTGAGGGGAAATGAGATGTTGGTCAAAGGGTACAAACTTCCAGTTGTAAGAGAAATAAGTTCTGGAGACCTAGCAAATAGCATGGTGACTATAGTTAACAATACTGTATTGTATACTTATGAGTTGTGGAAAGAATAGATCTTAAATGTTCTCACCAAAAATGTAGCTATGTGACGTGAAGGGTGTGTTAACTAACCTTATTGTGGTAAACATTTCCCTGTACATACGTGTTCACAAATCATTACATCATACACCTTAAATGTATACAATGTTATGTGTCAGTAATATCTCAGTAAACCTGGAAAACAAAAAAGAAACCCAGTTAGCCTGGTGAGGAACGATGGTCTGAAACTTTGAGAGCAAGAACAGATCTCAGTGGGTCAAAGAATAGCCACAGGAGTCCTATGGGTGAAGTTTTTTTCCTGATCAAGTCAAGAGCAGAGAGTTAAGTCCTAGTTGGGAAGTCTTTGGTTCTCTACTCTCCTTAAGGAGGTAGTTGTGTCTCTCATGGCAAGAAAAATTTGGCCCATGTCCCTGATTCACGACCAGCTGTTGCCCCATGTTTCTCAAGGTTTGGAAAATGGGCACTATTTCAAGTTTTCGCCTCAAAACCACCTGTAGTCTTGTACTTTGCTGAACCAGTTTGGATACTAAACCAAGAGAGTTTCACCTTGTATAATTGGATTCATGATGCATTTCTCTCAGACCTGAGACTTTCATATTAGGGAACATGAATGCCCGGGGATATGGATGTGTGCCAGGGAGGACGCAAAGCCACGAGATAAACATAGCACATCTAGAACTCAACTTTATTCAAATTATATATACATATATAACAAAATTGGAATGATTTGTAAAAAAACAAACCATGCCACTAGAAAGAAATGCCATGATCAGTGCTGGCCATATGGGGCTCTGGAAAGTGTGTATTTATTCTTCTTCATGCTTGGGGCATCTCAGGAGGAAAGCTGGAGAAGTTCTGCCCTAGGATTGCACACACACCAGTCCTACCACTGTGAGGGTGTTGGAAGCACAGAGAGGTGACTCCCACCCAGGCCAGTCCTACTCCTCATTCTGAGAACTTTTAGTAAGTATTTCCTGAGGCTCACTTCCTGAGGCCCGAGCATCTCATCCTGGGTACTGAATGTGAGGAAGGGGCAGAGAACATTTTGGGCTGTCCCACAGGTGAGAGTGTGTGACCAATATAAAGGCTTTATTAGAAAACTCCCAAAAGCAGGGGCGCCTGGGTGGCTCAGATGGTTAAGCGTCTGCCTTTGGCTCAGGTCATGATCTCAGGGTCCTGGGATTGAGTCCCGCATTGGGCTCCTGGCTCAGCAGGGAGTCTGTTTCTCCCTCTACCTCTCCCTCTGCTCATGCTCTCTCTGTCTCTGTCTCAAATGAATAAATAAAATCTTTAAAAAAAAACAAATAATCAAAAAAACCTCCCAAAAGCACAGTGTTAAGATTTTGCTGGTAGCAGCAAACTTTAAAATATCGGATCCATATTTATATGTTAGACGTTCCACTAGACCCAGTTCCAGCCAAAGAAGTTGAAGATTTAAGTAAGAAAAGATAATAGAGAGGAGAGGAAGGAAAGGCCCAACTGTGAAAAGGTAAAAAGTATCTACAGCCAGAGGAGGGGGAAAAAACAATATGGTTCGAGAGACCATAAAACTCATCTAGTCTAATCTTCTATCAAATGCTTCAACCCCCTCTATCATAATATTGCCAAACTCGGCTTGGATATTTCCAATTGCAGGGACTCATATCTGTCCCTATTTCATTCTGTTGCCCAACTCTGACTCCTAGAACATTCATTTTTATACTTGGCTGAAGCAAAGATGTGTGGGATAAACTTTACTTTTTTTACTTCTGCTACTAAAAGGAAGCGGAAGCTGTGGGCCCTGATAGATTGTTACGACAAACTATGAACTTCCTCCATGAAGCAAGACATGTGGCTGAGTTGGGGGGTTAGCTGCAGAAACTTCAGATCAGAATCCTTTGAAACCAAATCATCAAACAGTCAAGAAATATACTAACAGCTTTTGACTATGACCTACCATTCAGAGAGAACTGATAAGGGAAAAACACTAAAGACTCATTATTTTTATTTACACTAAAATTGATTACCTTGTTTTTTTTTAAAAAAAAAACAAACAATTTTTGTTGGTTGAAGTTGATTTCTCAAACTTGTAATTTTAGTAAGGTTGGCAGAGAATGATAATATCTGCTCTCAATTACTCTGATATTTACTCCGTAGATAATGTGTCATCGTGCTATTTCCAAATGATGTCTGCAACCCCACATGCAGAGTCAGGTCATTAAAAAGAATGCATTCCTTTTTAAGATCGAATTTGCTCAATGAATAACGAATGTACAGAAGTCATTCTAATTGTGACTGAAGGTCAAGTGTTTACTAATATACAGTAGTACACACAAACTCTCCTCATAGCTGATGTCATTCTTGATTCCGGGGAACTTGGGGTGGGTCAAATAAGGAGAGCGGTTGGTTTTGCTGCCAGTTAATCCGAGATCAAGCATTTCTGCCAAAATATTCTCCTCTAATTGCATAAATTTACACACAACATGGATAAGAGTTGCTTACTTGATCATTCTTTCTATTCTAACTTTTTCTGAAAGAGAAATTGTTCAACATTTCAAAGTCTTGCTATAAATAAAGCATTTGGGACATTAAAACCCCCCTGGGAACCTTTTTAAAAGGCAGAATAAAAAGGTGTCACCCCCAGGGGATTTAATTCGGTAGGGTTGGCGTGTGACCAAGGAATCTGTATTCTTGCATAAGCAGCCCAGTGGTCTTACGGTGTCAGTGCTGGGAGAACGGTTTTTTTAGGGTAATTGAAACTGAAAGGAAATTTACTGTGCGTGAAGTGTGCCTTTACTACCAGAAGGTGGCTCCATAACATATTAAATCGGGCATTTTGCCACGAGCTAACTAGCTGGAAAAAAAGGCCTCAGAGCTTTTGTTTTCTCTCAATGACTTTTTTGGAGGCTAGGGAGGAGTGGAAAGGGGAGCAGAGGAAGATGCAAGGAGTGTGGTGTGATAGAAGGAATAAATGGATATTAAACTTATTTTACAGTCATCACTTGTTATTAGCTCCTCTGGAAATGATCGTAGAGACACTGTTGTCGTTGTTAAAGGAAATTTTCTTTGAAGTAAACGAAAAAACCCTGGATGTCCAATAAATAGAAAAGACGCAGAGGCTCTCAGGATCTTCCTGAACACCAAGCTTTTAAACCTGGGAGAAACAACCTTTGGCCGCTGCTACTGCCGTTCATTTCTGTCTCATTACCAGAATCCCATTTGGGGCCCTAAACACCTGGTGGGCAAGAGGTGATAGCACATACCACCACTTCCTGTTTCCGCTATGTTCAAGGACACTCACCTGAGTGTCAGCAGGGGGTGGGTCACAATGACATGATGTCTGGCTCCAGCCCTAATCAACCAAGTAACTGGACCCCCAGCTCCGGATTCTGCCCTCCAAGCCTGGTCACAAGGCAGTGTGCTTGGTTCCCTCCCTTTCCTTGCAGCCTCCTGAATGTCTCGAGTTCCTACAATGCTGTCACTCTTCCTGGAAGTAATTGCTGCCATCATGTCCCCAGCACCACCCATGTTGGTGACATTTCTCCATCCTACTCGGATCCTTATCGCATAATTTTCTGGCTTCAATTGGGGAAAGAAGGTCGGGAATGACTAGGGATAAACTCGGCTGATGTGAGACACAAAACAAAGCCTGCATTCGGATCTTGTATTTACCTGGCTCCTCATTTCAGTCCTTCACCCTCCCACACCCTCAGCCAGGAGAAGAAAATTGTGAATGTGGAACTTAAAGCATCCTATTGCCTCATTCTCCTCTAGGCAATGTCCCCGGACCAAACAAGTGCCTGGATTCTGATTCTCTTAGAGATCTGTTCCTTTCCCATTTAGCACACAAACTGGGAGATAAGACAGCACAGGGTCTTGGATTTGGGGGCCGCAGTGTCATTAAATCAGGGTGTTTCCCCCGTGGTTCTTAGGGTGTCTTCAATCAAGTAAAAATCCAGGCCATCTTGCCCCACCAATCAGACATGCCCAAATAGCAAGCTCTTTGGGGTGCTTGTTGCTCTGGGACCCTCACTAGTCATTTATGACACGATTCCAAAGAACATGAACCTTCCCAGGCACTCCCAAAGAGGGAGTCACCTGCTCAGGAATTCAGTGGGGTCCTTGATCAAGTAATAGAGAAAAATTTCCAGAAAAGAAAACTGATTTGTAGATATACTCCTACAAACAGGTTTGGTTGTATATAACAAGAAATAGATGAACAATTTAATGAGACTTTCAAGTGATAAAAAAATAATAATTTCAGAGCTAGTCAGACTGTCCATTCGGGCCCTCGAATTCGAGGTCCTTGGAGGTGAGAAGCGGGGAGGGGGAGGCAAGCACCATAATTAAGAAAGTCCATGCATTTAGTCTCTGTGTGCTAGAGCTTCCCCATGTTCTTTTACCTTTTTCTTGCTTAGATAACTGAGTTCAGTGATTTCCTTGAAAGACTACATTTCTCCAGCCGTTCTTCATTATGCCAGACTTATCTTCCTAAAGTACAATATGAGTTATTTTATTCCTCTTCTCAAAAAACTGTAATGGCCTGTTCTGTCTATAGCGGTGAAAAAAAGGTTCAAACTCTTGAATATACTTTGGTCATAAACAGCCTCTTCCAGGTTTACAATACGAACAGGTAACATCTAGTGGGAAGCCACTGGCGTGATGATCAAGAGACTTGGAGTCACAGCTTTGCCACTAACTAGCTATGAGATCTTAGGCAGTACTGTGTCATTTCTAAGCTTTAGTGTCCTTTCTAAAATGGGGATGGTGATAGGACCGAACTCACTGGGCTCTTATGTGGGTTCAACGAGAAGGAATGAGTCCCATTTCCCACCTTGTGCTGCCTAGACTAGTGGATTTTCTGTGTTTCCCATCTCCCACTCACAGTCACAGCTTTGCTGCTGATGTTTTCTCCACGGCACATGCCTTTCTCATGCCAAAACCCTCTGCCCAGTTTCCCCTTGCAGAAACATTTTTCAGAATTCCAGTCTGGGCTTGAATGCCTCTTCTGATAATGTGTCCCTTGGCCCTCCCCACCCCCATCAAAATGTGTACCTCTTTGTCCATCTCTACACGTCTCTATTATCCCTTCGTTCCACTTCACATCACAATGTGTAATTCACATATTTCACTCTCTTTTCTCCTGAATTATATACTAGCTGAGGTTCCTCAAATGCCAACTTTCACTTAACTTTTCCTCCATTCCTAGCACCTAGCAGAACGATTGGCCCATGATAAGCACTCCATTCCATTGTAATTACTATCCCACTCCTTCTGTTAGTTTAGGCCCCCAACCTTTAGTAACTTTCATAATACAGCATGTGAGAAAATATTGCCTAACCAAATCCTAAATATTACCTTTACTTTAAAATTATTTTTCCCTAAATATCTGTGGCATAGTATAAAAATCCCACTGATAATTTAGTTTCCATTACATTATATGAGAGAAAGATTATTCTCTTATACTTACAGATTCTTAGCTGAGATTTTAGCCTGTTTTCTAAAGCACTGCTACCTACAAGTGTGGTCTGAACCAGCATAGCTAGAAATTTAGGAATGCAGAATCTGAGCCCATCTCAGAACAATGCAACCCGAATATGATGGATTTACACATTAATGTTTGAAAAACAGTGCTCTAAGACACTCCCTAGAACCACACAGAGCATGTTTTACCAAGCATCTGTCTCCTTCTAACAAACATTTATTGAGCACCTGCTATATGCCAAGAACCATACTACATGCTGTGATTTTCTCTCCAAGATTTCTTCCAGGATGACTCAAGAATATATGAAGAAGATTGTTGGCTTCTTTTGAACTGTTTTCCTGGCGAAGTCAAGTAGTTGTGATCAAAAAAGCTGCCAGTTTCATGGAGATACAAAACCTCTAATCTTAAGTGATTCCATTTCTCTTGTTTCTGAGTTCTCACACAGTAATGTCTCTAAATCTAAAGTTTAATGCTTTCTTTTTTAAAAAGATTTATTTACTGGAGGGGGCGGGGCAGAGGGAGAGAGAGTCTTAAGCAGACTCTGGGCTGAGGCGGGGCTCGATCTCAGGACCTTGAGATCATGACCCCAAGAGTTGGATGCTTAACTGACCACGCCACCCAGGCCCCCCTTTAATGCTTTCTTAATATGCTCACTCCTTCCATTAAGAGCTAAAGAAATCAAGGGGGAAAAAGGCATTGAAATTAACATTCCACAATAGAGCTTAAAGAACACATTTTGCTTGCCTTAGCCAACTTACATAAAGTTTTGCGTTTAGGAATATTCAAAAAAAAAAAAAGGTTTTAAGCTCGAGGAAAGCCCAGAAAGGTGACTTTTCAAAAGTAAATGTTGGGATATTCCTTTACAGAGTGATTTTTCTATGAAGAATAAAAAATGTGAACTCAAACATGCAACATATTCTCAATATCCTGTGGTGTACTTGAAAAAAAGAGCACTATATTGAAGTGTCCTTTAAACACCAGAAGATACATGATAAATAGTGTACACTTCCTTTTTATTAACCAAGGGATACTCCTCTAGAAAACAAAACAAAACAAAACAAAAAACAAACAAACAAAACCTTCCCATAATACTATGCAGCTCAAAGGGCTGAAAAGCAGACTCAAATGAATGTTAAGAATAGCCTGGAAGAAGAAATTTTAGCAAGAGCCAAAAGGGGGCAAGATGCAACAGGAGTTGTGTGTACTGAAAGGTGGCTGAGGCGCAGGCATTGGGCTGTGGAGTTACCTTGGAGTTGAAGTGGGCCATTCAGTGATTAGATGTCAGCATTCAGTTTTCTCTTAGCAAAGCCTGCTGCTTGCTTTTCAAATAAGCCCCTCCTGAGTCACCCAGGAGCTGCCTGACCTGAAGCCCTCCAGGGCCCCACTATCAAAGCCCAGGGTGTTTTTCTTATTTTGCCTCTGGGCCAAGATGTTTCTGTGATTATTGATATGCAAAATTCTCATATCATTAGAGACCTTATAGTATACCACCATGAAAAAGTACCATTTGAAGGAGTAGGGAATATTGCAGAAAGCAGGGGAATGAGTTTGTGTGCCTACAAGCCCTGGGACTTGAGGTTTTCTTTTAAAATGATATTTCCCAATAGTGCCAACTGCTCTCTGAATGCCCCAGGACTTCCATTTCATCTGTGAAAAGGGCATCCTACCCACAAAAACTCGCCCTGCCCTGTGGGGGTCCTGTGAAGAGCAAAGGGGACAAAGAGTTTGGAAGAAGGTTCCAAACACCTAAGTAATACAAACATGTTATCATTATTCCCTCTGTAAAATGGGGCTAAGTGGTGTGTAAGTAAATCTTCATTATATAACAGTTGAAACAAACCATCCTTGAGGTTGTCATCCAAATATGAGATATTGCACCTTCCTCGGCCTCCTTACTCCCCCTATTTCTGCTGCCTCTGTGGTCTATTGAAAATGTAATACATTCTATGTGATTGTCGTGTGTGTGTGTGTGTGTGTGTGTGTGTGTGTGTGTGTGTGTGTGTAGGGGAAAGACGCAAGGAGAGAAACATCTGTGGCCGTGTTCAACATCTGAGTGCTGATGGAAGCCGGAGGAAGGACCCGTCTGAGGTCCCAGGACTGGCCCCCGCCGGCAAGCTCCCCCCCTCTGCGGTCCCCGTAGCGGTGCCTGTCCCCCTTCACCCAGGCGGGAGTAACGGAGGGAAGGGACTGGGCCGCCGAGGGGTGGGAGCGCTCGGAGGGGCAGCCCGGGAGGGCGCAGGCCAATCGGAGCGCGCTCCGCCAGCGGCCAATCACGGGCCGCGTAGCCCGGCAAATCTGCCCGGCAGTGCGGGGCGGGGCTGCCGGGAGTCCGGGAGCCGCCGGTTACACTTCTGAGCGCCTTCGGAAAGCCACAGGGCAGGGGGAGTGTGCGCCGAGAAGCCGGGGGAGGAGTAGTAGGCAGGCCCAGCTTCTGTGCCAGCCCAGTGACACACTTTGAGGCATAAATCTGGCCGGTGATGTTGCGTCCGGGCGCTCACGTGTGTATAGACCCACCGGCTTGTCCGTACGCCGTGTGGGCACCTGTCGTGTGAGTGGCTCTGGGCGTGGCGGCTCGTCGGACGTTCAGTTTCTCTAAGATTTATCTCTAGGGGCCTACCTAACCCCGGCTCCAGAGGGGAACCTAAGAAGTTTAACGGAGCCGGGTCTGAGCAGATTAAGGGAGTGGAAGAGCGGCTGGGCCGGAGAGGGTGGGGACTGCGGGTGCTGGGGGGGGGGGGGGGGGGGGTAGGGAACCACCTATTTGCCCCGTCTCCCAGGCAGAAAGGTCTTTCGGCAAGACTGGCTTGACAAAGATGGCCCTGGAATGTCTAGAGTCCGGGCCGTGATGATCACTGAGTGAGTGGCACCGGGCTCAGGCTGGGCAGTTTGTTGACTGACAAAGAGGAATGCTAGCAGTTAGGAAGGTGAGGAGGAAACTCAGGATGGGGACCATCTGCTCCCCCAACCCCAGCAGGACAAAGACATCATCGGAGGTCTGCAATGCCGACTGGATGGCCTCGCTCCCCCCTCACCTCCACAACGTCCCCCTTTCCAATCTGGCAATCCCAGGTACTCTTCTATTCCTGCTTGTTCCCACTGTGTTTGCTTCTGCCATTTTAGTGTTGTTATTATTAATGGATTGGGTTGCTTTTCTGTTGTGCTGAGAAAATAATTGTCAGTGACCTTACTAAACCTTTTTATTTCCAACCAAAAACTTAACCCTGAAGCAGCTGCTGTAAACAGATTTAAGTACACTGCCTCATTGGCAAAGGGGACTCGGGAGCATGGAAGCACCATTTTTTGTTTGCTTGCGTCTTTTTGTTTTGTTTTGTTTTGTTTTTACTTGGTAGCCTCATTCTCAGAATGTTACAGTCTTAATGTTGGAACCAGGCCATGTGAGGGGTGCATGTACATGAATCGCTGAAAGAAAGAAGGAGAGATCAAGAGTAATGAATAAAAAGTCATTAACAATTTTAGATCTGGGTCAAAATTGAAACTGAAAAGTATTTTCTTTCTCACTCACCTGACCTTGCATATAGGAAAAACAAACAAACAAACAAACAAACAAACAAAGATAAGCATTAGAGAACAGGTTCAGAACCAGGACTGAGTATAAAGACACATATTTTTGCTGTTGGAAAAGCCAGAAATAGAGAATGCAAATGCTCATCAGAGGTCACAGGCAGTCATTAGGTGTGATGAGGTGGTGTTTGAAGATTTGTCTATATATACACAGGTGTCTGCCTGACTGCTCTAGAACCGAAGCGTTGAAAAGCACTTCTGCTCCAGCCATGGTTTCTCTCCTGGGCATTTTATGCCTTGGTATCACTCTCATTAAATTTGTTAAATGTGTCCTCTTCCTTCCGCTCAAAAGCTGGTTAAAGCATGGTTTCTAGGGAGAGACATTTGGACTACAGTGATCCAAGATCACTTGGTCTCCTGTGCTGGGCAAAGTCCCAGATGCCTGTACTTGAAAAGCACCCCTAGGAGCAGGGGATGGACGACTGCCAATGTTTTCTCTCAACTGGAGATAGAACAATTGCTCTTCGCCCCTAGACTACCAGACAAACTCGCAAGCATCCCTGGGAGCAGTCTGATTTTTTTGCATGACCTCATGCAACCCAGATCTTTGCTTTCTATGCATGAGGAAGAGCAGAGCTGGCTTCAGATGCAGGCTTTTCCTTCCTCGCCTCTTCTTTTGGAGGTCGTCCAGGTGCATTGTCTTCCTGGGCTCTTGCTACTTTTGAGCAAGGAGAGGGCTGCTAAATCTCTTGATAGTTACGATCACTTGTGTTTTATCAGCCATTGACTATAGTTCCTTGGGAAATGCCAGACGGTCATGCTTCAGAACAGGTCTTTTCCATGTTTAATTGACGCCTGTGGAGTCATCACTGAAATGATGCACAGGCTTCTTTTAACATTAGTCATTTGTCTTCAGGCTTTCCGGTGGAATTGTTTGGTCAGGTGGTATGGCAGGTAGTGTGTGTTTGCAAACAGCATGGCATCTTAGGCAGGCCCTAAGTGACTTTGTCATTCAGGGCATGGCCGGGGTAGGTTGGGGCTTCCTCCTTCCTGTTGTACTTTGGACGGACAGATCACACCACAGCCCCAGCTCCGCCAGTGGCTTGGCTGGGTGCTCTGACACCGTGACTCCAGAAAGGAGCTGGGCATTTGTTTTGCAATCTATAGGGTATCTCACAATTACTAGAATTGCCAGGGGAAGGGGGCAAACAGCCAGAGCCTGCTGCTGTGACTGGAAATGCTATGATTAGGCACCATGGAGGACATAGGAATTTGTTCACCCTGCTTTGTGAAGTGGGTCCTTCTATGCAGAAAACAAAAAAAAAGGAAGGAAGGAAGAAAGAAAAAGAAAAAATGACCTTGACTCCTCAACATGCTGAATTCACTTCTGTGAATGTCCTTTTCCCAGCTGTGGAAGGGGCATGAGCGTATGTATATATGAGTTCAACACAGGAAAATCACATGTAAGTGCTAGCCATTTATGGCCCCCCCCCAAACCCCCCCCCCCCCCCCCCCGCCCAGTTTCCTTTCCCCTCCCTCAAGCTTAATATTCCCTAGCTAATGGCTAGCACTCAAGTTCTGCCAAGCCTTGCGGAGAAATTCTGAAATACAGAAGGCATTCAGGACGTGGAATCTCCATCATCTTCCTCCCCCATTTCCCCTCCACCTCTTCCCCTTCGTGATCACCTTCAGCATAATAGTTCTTATTTACTAAGTGCTAACCTCAGTACCCACTGGCAAACACTACCTCAAATCTCTACACCTCCAAGGTAGCTACTAACATCCTCATTTTGGAAATAAGAAAATTATTGTCCAGAGAGGTTGAGTAATTTTTTTAAGATCACACAAATAGTAAATAACAGAACTAACATTTAAGCCCCTATCTAGCTGGCTCTAAAGCCCATGCACTATCCCTGTGCCCCTCAGGGGGCCTTGGGGAGTGCAGAGCAGCTGTGTGTGTGTGTGTGTGTGTGTGTGTGTGTGTGTGTGTGTACTGGGGGAGGGGGTGGTAGTCTCTAACTAAAAAGCAGTTTTTACAGTCTGTCCTCTGCGGTAAATGAAATAATTTTTAAGAGTAGGTGGTCTTTATCTGAGTGATTATGTATCACTGTGAAGAGATAGATAAATAGACAGACATATGTGTACATATTATATATCTGAGTAATATATATATTTACATGTTTACAATTATATATGTATATATGTGATATATATGTGTATGTGTGTGTGTGTATGTATATATACACATATCCCTGTTTATAATTGGAACGCAGGAAGTTTTAAATTCAGATTTTTTTTTTTTTTTTTAAAGATTTTATTTATTTATTTGAGAGAGAGAGAGCACATGAGAGGGGGGAGGGTCAGAGGGAGAAGCAGACTCCCTGCCGAGCAGGGAGCCCGATGCGGGACTCGATCCCGGGACTCCAGGATCATGACCTGAGCCGAAGGCAGTCGCTTAACCAACTGAGCCACCCAGGTGCCCTTAAATTCAGATTTATTGTTTAGATCCATTTTGTGTGATGTTTATGCCATGTATGTGCTCCTGTGTGCCAGCCGATGATGTAGGGTGTCTGTAAGATTGTGTCAGATCTGTCAGGATGAGGATGGGGCGGCATTGACCTGGGAAAGGTCAGAGAAAAAGCAGGGGTTCTGGCAAGAATAGTAGAACTGGGATGGAGTAAACTACGTCAAATTTGAGTGCATCTGCTGCATTTGCCTAAGTCATGATGGGAGAGAACAGGTGTGAATGTGTACCTCTCAACAAAGCCTTGATGTATTATTTTACTTGTACAACTGTTAAGAACACCTGTTAATGACCGGTATCGCCCAAACATATTGAAATATCCTGGAGAAGAACCTCAGAACAAATCTCATTGCCAACCGTTTAGAATGATTGGAGACCCCAAGGGTAAAGGATCTGGAAATTGCAAAAGTCAGATTTTTAAATTAAAGCTTTAAACTCTACAAACATTTTCACTGACGTTAGTGAAAGCATGATATTCTTTATGGACAAATGGACTGATAGAAAAAATGTTTTCTATAACGTGTATAGTTTTCAATGAATTCTTTTTCTATAGTTTAGTGTATTTCTTTTCTTGTCTTTTTTTTTTTTTTAGATTTTTTTTAAACCATGCTTTTTCCCTTTTTATTGAAGGTAAACTGTTTAGTCTGTTGGAGAGAGCCTTGAACTTAAGAAAGTTGATATTGTTGATTCTGGCTGTGTGATACTGAAGAAGCATCTGAATTTCTCAGGACTTAGTTTCCTCATTTGTAATTAAGATGTTGGATTAAATGAAATACAGAGTCTTTTCTAAATTAAAAATTCTTTGATTAATTGGAGGCTTTTTTTATAAATGCCCATTCTTTGTCCAAACGTGAAAAGAGATAGAAGAATGAGTCATTTTAGGTCTAAAAGCTCTTTCTTTTATGCCCCTTTAGAACAGAAATTATTTTTGGCATGTGCAAACAAGTACTCACAACTGCCAGGATGAAGCAGGGTCCTCTCACTTTAGCATCCTAAAAGGAACTGTAGAATAATTAGTCTAAATAAACTGACCCTGAGTACATTTTAAGAAACGTCCATGCTCAGGCCTGGGGGAGACCCAAGGATGAATCAGGCATCAACCTTAGTATAAAGGAGCTTTCAATTTAGTTTTATATACACAAATTACCATATATAGTTCAAAATAATTGGGGTAAATATTAAAACAGAGATATAAAGGTGTGATGGAAGCACAGAGACTAGAAAGATTAATTCCCGTTAGTTCCTCCTTCTCAGATTAGGAACTACTTTGTTGAACAAACATGGCATTTGACTCAAGATTTGAAGAATGGTCAAAATTTCAAGGGATGTGACTAGGCAGGTGGTCTGGGTTGGAAGGAGACTTTCCTGATGAAATAAACCAGTTAAGCTCAGGGATGAGGGTAGATGGGAAATGGTTGGAGGACTTTCTCTCCTGCCTCTCAGTAATGCTTTGTTAATACCTTTATCATAGCACTTCTGAACACATTGTTATTTTTGGCTGTCTGTCATCCATATCATCTATGAACAATTTGCATGCAGAGAGTATGTCTTATTTCTCTTTATAATCCTAGGTCCTAGTACAGGGTAGCAGCTTGGTCATTGGTGACAAGTGGATGATTGAATGCAAGGGACCCGGAGAGTAAGGATGCTGGAGAGTGGTTCGCTTGCAGCCACCATCGTGTTTGATTGTGGTCAGAGCTAAACTGAATGGATTGATTAGGTTTACCTGGCGAAAAAGCCGTCTGAAGCCACATTTTGCAGCCATCTCTTGTTCCTTCTGCATAGTATTCCCGTAGCTTTAGATAAGGGTCATCACTGAGCCCCATTGGAAGTGAAAATTCTGAGGCAGAGCAAAATGGTCAGGAGAGTCAGAAGCGGAATTCTGGTGTAACTTGTGTCCTAGGAACAATTCTTTCACCCTGCATCCTTTCTGCCTTCTCTCTTCCCTTGTCAAATGTGAGCTTCTCATGTTTCCTGCCTGGCCTCAGCCCCAGCCTGCTCTCATTTCTTGTTCCCCTCTTCACCTTCCTTCCACTGACCTGGCCTCTCCCTTTCCAGTGTCAACCCTCGCCCAGATGCTCCTCACTGCTCTCCAATTCCCAGACCCTTCTCTGTTCTCATCTTCCTGAGGATCATCCCCTTCTTTTTTACCTTTCGGAATTCTATCCCTGTCCCACGCAGTTCCGCCTTTGACCACTTGGTGAGTTCTCTAGCTCTTCTCACTTCCCACATGTGTGTCATGCAGACGACCAGATTATTACAGGGGCAGGACGAAGAGATCATTACTCAAATTATGCTTTTGGAAGTTGGATTAGGTCTGATGCATCCAAAAGAGATTTGGGGACCCAAAGGGGCATAACATACATTGTGGAACAAGAATTCTAGGTTGGCTCCACTTTGAGGATAGCATGAGCCATGAGTTGGCCCTAGAAAGAAACCCATCCCCCTACAGGATTTGAGGCTGTGGAAAACCAAGGACAAGGCTGAGTCTACCAGGGCTGACCCAGTCAAGAAAAACAATCTTATGGAACCAAAATGGACCCTTAAGTGGGAATACGTTTTTGTTTTTTATTTTTTTCTCTCTGGGTGGTCATGGTGAGGAATAAAAAGAGCCTCTGACTTTGGTGTTCTTATTAGTAGGTCTTTCTTCTAAGGAAGCTCATCACTTCCTTAGATTTCCCTACCAGTGCCCCCCAGTCACACAAAAGCCGCAAGGAATTCAGGAATCACTCATATCTTCCAGAGGCAGAACGAATCATGGATTGGTTTAGAGCGTTAACGCTAGTGCCGCTCTGTCTGGATTTGAACTTCAACTCTGTTCCTGATGACTCTGTGACCTTGGGCAGGTTTCTTACTCTCTGTGCTACAGTGCCCTTCTCTGTAAAACAGAGATAATAATGGCACTACATCATTTCGTTAGTGTGACAAATAAATTAATTCACATAGCATGCTTAGAACAGTTTCTGTCACAAAATGATGTGTCATTAAAAATTAATTATGATGGATTTATTAAAAACCTGCACCTGGAATGGACAACCAAAAAGAAGTGTAAGATCAGTCCATCCCTTCAGGTAAGGCACAGTCTAGTTAAGGAGCTGACCTTCCAATTAAGCCTTGTGGCTCAGTGTTCTCTGTCTGATCAGATCAGGATAACCTGAATGGTCATCCCCTCAAGGGGGCTTAGAGTTAAGGGAAGGATACATGGAGGGTTGCCCAGGATGTGAGTACCAAGGGAGACTTAAGGGCAGTATGAGGGCAGCTGATCAAGAGAGCCAGAAGAACCTCTTTAGCTACTTACTCTGTCCCCCATCCCAAATTCAGCTGTCAAACTTTGTCATCTTCAGCCATCCAAAGCCTTTGGGGAAAATGCGACTCTCTGTGACAGGGCCATACTGTTAACTTTGCCCCTCCTCTCCTCATTTCCCCACCATTTGCCCTCCTAACCCAGTCCTTGCGTTCACAGCTCAAGAGTAGGGATGTTAGGAAATGCTTTCCTTTGAATAGATCTTTATACATACTTTATAACTCTTTCCCCAGCCATTGGAATAGCCTCACAATCCCTCCAAACATACACATCACCCCCTACACACACACTAACACACACATGCTACCCATCACCCAACACACACACTGAGCTGTGGCCTCAGGAGAGCCTAAATTTTCATGCCTGTTGCTGTTTTCCCTTGATAAAGATCTTGCAAAACATGCCTACGGACATCTCAAATCCTAGGAGCCTGCCGCCTTCCCCTGCACACTGCTGTTTCAGATGTGCTTCTGAAGCTGACAGTCGGCTTCTATCCCATGATTTGAGCTGATTACCCCCTCACCCCCACCCGTACCCCGCCAGGGGACAGGTTGGCTCCAGTCTCCCCCACCCAGCCCCTAAGAGCTTCCAAGTACAGGCAGCTAGAAGTAACTGTTAGAGAAATGCTTTGCCTTTGCGAAAAGCTTGAACCTCTTCACAAATGCTGAGTAACCCTAATCAGAGTTTCAAACCTGGCCTGCAGAGAAGGGATTATTTATAGACATTGTAGTAGGTGGGTGTGTTTGTGTGTGTGAAAGGATTTGAACACCCATCAAGAACCAAATTGAGGTAGAGGAGCACTGTGACGGCGCTGGTTTGAGTAGTTACACGCCTGGTGGAGCCAGGGCCCTTTACTTCTCACAGCTCCGGGAATTCGGATTGTATTGCTGAGCGCCCATAAGGATCAAACAGTCCCTGGGAGGGTTACATTAGTAGGTCTCTAGTAGCTCCAAGGTAACGTGGCTTTGGCCACAGAGGCCGGCATTGCTCCAGGGGGATGTGTAGGTGGTGCTATGAAGTGTCCGCGGTCTACCTTGGATTCACAGTCTACGAAGCCGCTGGAATTTTCTAGGAGGATAACAGGTGGGGTTTTTTTGGTTTTTGTTTTTTTAATTTCCAATTATTCTAGAACTGTTCGCTGTAAGGTTCTTTTCTTTCCAGAGAATATTCTGTTGCTATTTTTTCCCTCTGTCGAGACCTGACGGTATCAAAGGAAGAACCGGAAGCATCTGTACCCTGTCCTGCTAATGTGGCGGAGTGCGCAGCAGTCTGCGTAATGCGGGGACTGAACGATTCCTAGACACTGTCCGACTGAGATGAATATTTTATGAACATGTATGATTTGAAGGCTTCTATGCTGACAGCAATATTCTTATAAAGTATAATTGAAACCAGGTGAAAAAGTGTCAGAGATAAAGGTGAAGACAGCATCCCTCCTTCCTGAACTTTGAGTTCAGGTCACTGTCGTGGCAAGAGGTGCCCATATGGATCTTCAAAGCTCTTTACCCTTTTGCTTCTTTTGGTTTTCACTGCCTAGATTTAAAAAATGTATTCATTTAAAGGAAAGTTGGGTATTCAAAGGATGTTTGTTGAGCACTTTTGTGCCAGGTACTGTGTTAGATGAGGTGAGCATGGAGAGAAGAGTCTTCTCCCTGCTCTTCATGAAGTTATGGTCTTAAAAGAGAAGCTAAAATTCAAACACTGTGGAGAAGAATGCATAGGATACTGTAACACTCAGAAAGCCAATTCCCAATTCCATTACTGGGAGGAGGCGGGAAGCCTGGTAGATTGAGCTTTCAAGAGGAGCCTTGGGTTGAATCATAAAGAGCAAATAGTAAATAGGTGTTAAAGGTAGAGGGAAGGTTATCACAATGCAGAGATACCCAGGAGGAGCGAAGAGTGAGAGATTAGGGTGACCTTGAGAAAAGCCAACCAGTCTGGTATGGTCAGAACATAGATTTCATTTAAACAGAGATGAGACTGGCAAAGTAGGCTAAGGAGTCTTACGTGCCATGCTAAGATTAAACTTTAAACATTATCCCAGGGCAAACAGCAGCCATTGAAAGACTTGGTCAGCAATGGGTGAAAAGCCCCCAAATAACTACATAAGGGTGAAGAGAAACAAAATGGCACATCAGTTATTAGGAATGCTGAGGGGTAATATGAGAAACTTACTCTTTCTTTCATTTCTGTTTAATACCTATGTATTGATTTCCTCTCATATGCCAGGCCCTCTCCTAGACACAGTGATGATCATTACACACAGTTCCTGCCTTCAAAGAGCTTACAATCTAGTTGGAGAAATGGACTTTTTTCCTTAAGATTTTATTTATTTATTTGAGAGCGAGAGAGCATGTGAGCACAAGTGGGGGGAGGGGCAGAGGGACAAGCAGACTCCCCACTGAGCAGGGAGCCCAATATGGGGCCGATCCCAGGGCTTCAAGATCATGACCTGAGCCACCCAGGCTCTCCAGAGAAATGGACATTTAATCAAGTAGTTATATTGTATGTGATGAGTAACTGCTCTTTAAAAACAAAACGAAACAAGTAGTTATAACACAATATACTATTAGAATGATTGGGAAGGCAGAAGTTACTACTGGAAGAAGTATATGGCATGGGCATCTTTAACAAGACTTGGGAGTCCAGGGAAGCCTCCTGGAGGAAGTGATGAATAGACTGCGCTGGGAAGGATGCATAGGAATTAGCCCTGAGGATGAGAGTGTTCTAGGAGAGGAAAAAATGTGGAGAGAAAAAGAAAGAGAAGAGAGAAAATGGCCCACTTAACAAACCAAAATCGTTCACGGTAGTTGTACTGTAGGTTTTCGGGAGGGGAGGGGCAAGGTACAGGGAGGTCTAACAAGCCATGTTAAAGTCATTTAGCTTTACCTCAATGGTGGTGGGAAGGACGTTAAGCAGGTGAATGACAAGGTCAGCCCTGTGTTTTGGAAACACCGCTCTGGCTGCAGTCCACGAAGTATATTGGAATTGGGAGTACTGGAGCCAACTGGAGCAGTTAGGTTGTTGATGAGGCCATCCCAGTGGGAGGAGATGCTGACCTGAGAAGGAGAGTGACAGTGTGGACAAAGGAAAAGGGAAGACACAGGAGATGTATTGGAGGAAGTATCGACAGGACTTGAGGGTGAAAATAGGGATACAGGAGAAGAAGCAGGTTAGGGGTGGCAGAGGGAAGCAGATGTGCTGAGTTTGGGGCACGGCGAGTTTGAGGGACCTGTGGGACTTATCAGAATTGGGAGAAGGGCCTAGACAGCGCTCAGTGGAAATCATTTCAGAGCTCAGTCTTACTTTTCACAATTTGCCCAACCCCGGACCCTCACCCACAGCTACTATTATATCCAATATAAGAAGATTTGAGTTTGGAATCAGTGTCTTTATTCTTTTTATATATATATTTTTTAGATTTCAGTTAAACTTTTACTTTGTTCAGGAACTCTGCCCAAAACTTCTAGTCCCAGATAAGTGACCCTCAGAAGCTCATCTAGTGTAGGCTTGTTCTGCATGAATTCTTTCATGTCTTGTTTAATGATTTCTTCAACTATATTGGCAGCTTGGGGGTGGGAGTTGAGGTTAGCTCTGTGCACTATAGCACAAACCAGCTGTGAAATGGAAACATTTAGTAACGTTACCACGCCATCAAATACCATGTATTTCATGTACTCACATCCTGGGGTACACCAAAAGGCTAAATAAAAGCAGGAGAATTTTGTAGTAGAATATTTAATGTAATATAAGTTTTTCTTCTTACCCTAAACATTTTCCTGTTTTCCCCTAAACCTTTGTATTATTCTTATTTTTGTGTTAAAAACTGAAAAGTTGCTAAAGAGAATGTGATTATTTTGGAACTGAGAAAGCTTATCAGGGGATGACCAAGTGCCCTTTGTGAGGTGTTACTTTACCAAAAATGATGCCATCTGTTCAGAGACAAAGCAGAGTGATAATGAGCAAAACAGAGAAAGAATTTCTTATTAATGAATTACCTATACAGTCTCTTACTTTGGGATGGGGATCAGAGTCTCCTGGACATTTGAGAAAGAGAAAGTCTTTCAAAAGAAAATAGATGCCCATCCATCTGTAGAGGGCTTTAAAATGCCTCCCAGACATGGAATTGAAACCCCTCTGACTCACATAAATCCTAGGATGTTGGGGCCAATTCAGAGAATATCTGGGGCAGTGGAATTCTCATGGTGCCCTGCAAGAGCCTGGGTGAGGCTTGGTGCCCCTCAGGACTCCTCCTCATGGCCAGAAGTGGGGACTGTTGGGGCAGACCTTGAACCAGAGAAGCTCTGCTTGTGTTTGTTTTACATATAAATACCTCATCTGACAACATTCCGGGTCTGAAAAGCACCATGAAAAGCTCGGATTTACTCCAGCTGTCTAGCTCATCCAGCCAGTTGGGGAGTAGACCAGGAGTAGCTCTCTGGCTTCCCAGGCTAATGTCAGTCCTCAGACAGTGGGATACCTCTTGGCTTCTCAGCCCATAAAGATAAGTTGATCAGCATCCTCTGCTTTCCAGTGTTCTGCCTCACCCAGTGGCTTTGTTGCATTGTGAGTAATTCCAAATTCAGTAGGCACTTGATTAAAAATTAAATGGACCACGTGGCCCTCTCAGATTTTGTGGGCAGTTTGACCGTTGTTATTAATACTCTCCCACACGCCCTATGGAAAATAATCCAGTCGGATAGATGAAGTTTATCCCTTTGGACTGACAGGGTTTAAAGACGTTATTCTTTGGTTTGGGAATCTGCTAAATGGTCCCCAGATCTCGAGCCTGGGACTCGTGTTGGCTAGATTCTGTAGATCCTAAAGATGCCTCAGCCTTTTCTGCATTTGTCAGCATGGAGTCACATTCCCTACAAATGCTGCATTTTTCCCAAGGACCTAATTCAGGTGTGTGAAATGGGAGACCCCAAGGAGATGTTATTAGAAAATAATTTACACAGGAATGAGTTGCAGGAAATCTACTCTTTAGGACTTATCCTTTTAAATTGTTCGATGTGATGTTTTATTATAGCTGCTCCTTTCATCATCCTTTCTGGCTTATTTTTGTCCTGTATGTTTCCTGACATATTCCTCTTCGTTGAACCAAATAACTCAACCGTATCTCGATTTTTAATGTTTTATACACAGGAGAAACAGTATAGAGAAGTAGTTCAGAGTACGGGTTCTGTTTTAGCATACCAAGGATCAGATCCTAATTACTCATCACGTGACGTTGAATAAACAGTTTAACCTCTCTGTCCCTTAGTTTTCTGCTCTGTAAAGTGGAAATAATGACAGCACCTGCTTCACGAGCACAAGGTTAGAGGAAACACGGTCTATATATTTGCCCTTACTCTTGACACCAACTGCCAGTTTTGGGGTCCTCAAGATCAGCCTTAGTTTTGCTAGATAATTTGCTGGAAGGAGTGACAGAACTCACTGAAAGCTGTTGTACTCACAGTTCCTTTTTATTACGGCTAAAGACTACAGGTTAAAACTGGCCAAGTGAAGAGGTACACAAGGCGGAGTCCAGGAGAGTTCCAAACGTGAAGCTTGCAGCTGTCCTGTCTCCCGGGCTTGTAGACGGTGCTAGTCTCCCGGTATTGAGGGGCGGCAGTACACACAAAATACTGCTAACCAGGGAAGTGCATCTGAGCCTTGGTATCCAGAGTCCTCACTGAGGCTCCACATGGCTGACCTCAGTACCCAGCCCCTCCAAGGTCAGGTGTCTATCCACATGACTCAAAGCCATCACCATAAATCTCATCCTTAGATGTTCTGATGTGGCCCCAAAGTCCCCAGGTGAACAAAGATACTCTTATCAGGCAAGCTATTGCAAGGGTTTGAGAGATTACCTCCCAGGGCCAAGGAAAAAGACCAGCCCTCTGGTTGGTCGAGGTTAACCTCTCCTTGGGCAAGGTTAAATTCTTTACTACACAACAAAGTTGTTTAAGAATTGTATAAGATAAAACATGCATTGTGCTTAGAATATTGCTTAGCACAAAACAAGCATAAATTTTCGATATGTAGCTATGGTTATTAACAGTCCTTTTTGATGGCCAAATATATATCTAGCACCATATTAGATACTATAGGAAATCTTTAAAAATTTAACGAGATATAGTTTGTAATCTTGTAGGAGAGATACTGAGGTTCAAATAAAGCAAATAAAAGCAGAAGGTGGTGAATGCCACAGTAAAGAAACAAGCAGACTGTGCTTGGGACCTGGGAAAGGAAGCACTTACTTGCAGATGGGGGTTAAGGAACAGCTGCCCTGGAAGACACCTGGGAGCTGGTCTGAGGATGGATAGGATTTTGATATGGGGAGGGATAGGATTTTGATATGGGGAGGAGGGGCATTTCAGACACAGGGAACCAAATGGATGAAATCGGAGATGGGAAAGCAAGGGCCCTCATGGCTCCCTGTACAGGTGACAGGAGAAAGCAGTGGAAAAGGACTGGGCAGATGGACGGAGGGCAGATGAGAGAGGTTTTCAATGTGGTGCGGAGCACTTCCCGCTTTATCTTGTAGACTGGAGGGAGCCAAACCCTGAAAGAAAATCCGCTGTCTCTCTTTACGACTCCAGTCTTTGCACATGCTCTTTCCTCTGCTGTCACAGCCTCCCTCCCAACAGTCCCCACTTCACTTGGCCCAAGACAACTCATCCTGCGAGAAACAGCTCAGTACCACGTCTGTGCATGCCTCCCTCATGGGACATAGTGTGTGCCATTGGGACTGTTCACCTGTCTTCCGACCACGCAGCAGTGTCTGCTCACCTCTATATAGTCAGCGTCTGGTTCAGAATAAGAACCTTGTGCAACAGAAGGAGGGAGCCAGAGAGAGAAATGTGGAATCCCGAAATATCTACAGAGAACTTAAGCATAAAGAGCAGATATTTCTAGTTAATTTAAGGAGAAAGTAGGACATAGAGAAAGTAACGATGCCTAAGGTAAGACAAAATCTTATAATTGCATTGCAAAGTTCTCTTAAGGTGCCCCAAGGCTTTATAAAATAAAAATAAAATATAATAATAAAGAAGAGCTTACTTATATAACACTTAATAAAGCATTTACTAGGTGGCTGATACTGCTCTACTTGATTTACGTAAACCTGCCTGGTCAAGCTTTGCAATCCAATGATAGAAGTACTATAACCTCCATTTTACAGATGAAGAAACTGAAGTACAGAGAAGTTAAGCAAATTGCAACAAAAATCCTGGTAACAATACTAGATTGTAAAAACTGATCTTGCCAAATTCATTTAAGTGCACTTGAATAAAAGATATCTGTAGAGTTGGAAATTGGCCAGTGTTGGGCTGTGCTTCAGTTCCTTTTGTTGGTTGTAATAAAGAGTACTTTTCTTTTCATCTGAGGCATTTGCTTCCATGCCAGAACTGTAATGCCTGAGTACCCATGAGGATGGTTGTGTTTGAAACACTGCCCGGTAACCTGTTCCAGCTGAACAAGTCACATTTTTTTTTTTAAGACCAAACATGTAGGAGGCTTTTTATTGACTCAGAACAGAAGCAGCCCAGTGGTTTAAGTGGTCTGTGTAGTAATCGCCCAGCGAGGATCCAGCCGAGAAAAGATCTTTCTACCTTAATACCAAAAGATCAGCCGAGGCTTTCAGCAGGTGTGTAAGCTTGTTAGGACGCTCATCGTTCAGAATGGGGTGTGTTTTCGTTCACTTTCCCTGCTGTGTGTAATGTACAAATTCCCTTTAAACGTATCATTTCGTGTAATTTAGACTGTTACTTCTTGGCTTTCCCCTCCTCCTCTTTCCCTTTCCTCTGTCGGAGTACCTGGCTTCATCCTTCATTTACAGGAAAGAGGAAAAAAAAATCCTTGTTCCTGAAGGGACCTAGCTGAGTGAGGAGCTTCCCTGGATCTCAACCATTCTGCAGTTTGTCAAATGAATCTTAAAATAACCCTGCCCTGTGAGAAATTTCAACTGAGCAAGGTGGCTATGACGGTGTTTTTTTCAAAGCCCCCCCAATAAATTTCATAAAAATGTCAGACAAAGCAATCAAACACCAGCCTTTGGAGTGAAGGGAGCTGTCATGTAGACGCTAAACAAGAAGTGAGCTACTGGCAAGTGCTTTCAATCAACGTGCAGACCTACCCCTAGCCAATCATAAGGTGGCCTTGAGAAAATGAGAACTTGAACCTGTGTGAAGGGCAAGAATTTCTCCAGCAATTTCACAAAATTCTCAGATGAGCCAAAGATAAATAAAAGACCACCCCTCAGTCTTAGAGTGATTTGCTTTTTGCAAATATGATGAGTTAAATTTATAAGCACATTTTCTGCTTAAGTATGGTAAATATGAAAGAAATGTATCTTATTTCTTTACAATGATGAATAATTATAAAGGGTCATAAATTCCTTTCACAAACTGTTAATAAGTTGGACTCATCCGATTCTTAACGTAGAAGAGATCCGAAGGCTCATTTCACCCACCTTCCTAAATCTGCAGATGGAGCAACCGACCTCCAGTGTGAATTTACGATCTAATCAGAGTAGAACCGGAGCTGGGATTCAAGGCTCTGAGCTGAGGAACTATAAAGAAAATGTTTCCTCAACTGAGAGAAGGTTAGAGTGCCCTCGTGTGTCCCTACATAGAAATTATTCATGTCTTTACAAAATACAAAATTACTTTAATCTCTCCATCAAGTTCCTGCATTGGGATGAGGGCAGGCATTTAGCTCTAAAAACAAACCCTGTGATCACCACATCTTAGAAAGTAAATATACAATGCATTTGACTTGTTTCATTATTAAGCATATAGAAGCAACTATATGCGTAGAGTGGTTTTGTGTGGATTCTGGTCTGACACACCTGGATTTTTGTCCCAGGCCACTTGAGATCTTTGTAACCCTGAACTAGTTGCAAAACCAGTCTGTACCTCAGTTCCTCATCTGTAAAATGCAGGTAATCACTGCTGCAGGATCATGGCAGAGATCCAAAGAGATCTTGTATGCAAAGTGCCCAGCTGGACTTTGCATACATGATAAACACTCAGAAGATTGAAGTTGTTATTTTCAGACATGAGCCCTCACCAGGGATCACCTGCGAGTTCATGATGAAGGAATGGAATGCAAATGCTGGGGAGGTCAACAGAATGTCTTTGGGATGCTTTTAGCTCTTGGATAAAGAGGTTCCCATGAGCTGGGGGGTGGAGGAACAGAGGGAAAGGAGAGATCATTTTTAAAGAAATATGTACTGAATATATGATTCCTCCAAAATAAATTCTTCCTTCAGATGGGGAAATTTAAATGGAGATAGGCCAAATGGCTTTCCCACAGATGGAATTTCTTTCAGAGGTAACACCTGGTCCCTGGCACCCAGAGTCCAGTAATCAAAAAAAAAGTCTCTATTCTGACCAAAAAAAAAAAAAGTTGAAAACCAGATCCTATTTATGTCATTGATCCAGTTCTTTTAGAAGTCTTTATTTATTGAGAGGGTAACCATATTAAAATCAATAAGAGCAGAGGTGAAAAACGATAGCTGGGTGAATTCATCTTCTGATTTTAATTTGCCTCTTTATTTGATGAAACAAGCTATCTCAGCGTAAGTGTTGAGCAGAATTGCAGTAAATCAAGTCCTTTTGCCCCCAGTGAGCAAAGGTTCCCTCCTCCCCTGCGTAATTCTCACAGCCATCCTTTTCATACACATGGGAGCAAGGTATCATTATGTGCAATACAAGGAACCTTGACCTTTAAATGTTAGTGGAAATGCAGAGTCGGCGATTCTGTCTGTATCTTCTACTAGCTTATTGGAGAATTGAGAGGAACAGTCTAATAGCGTGTGAGCGGGGAAGGTGGTGGGGTGAAGGAACTCATCACCTGTGCCTCGATCTTTTTGTCCTTACATCACCGGGGGGAAAAGGAGAAGAAAGATTAGGTTGGACTCTTCTCTAAATACTTTTCCTAGATGCCATTATCACTGGGGAAGTCTGCATAGATTATTGCGCTGCAAGAAACAGATAAAAGGCTGCTCAGAGTTTGCAAGCCTCGCCCCTGGGGTCGCTCATCCTTTCTGAGAATCTGTTGCCTTTAAATAAGGCAAATGCGGCATATGAGGCCGAGGCATTTATTATTTATGGGAAGTTCATCAAGCTCACCTATGGCTGTGGAGGAGCAGAATGGAAGCCCGTGAGCCTCAGCAGCCCCTGCTCAGCGGGAAACGGCCCGCTCCGCCCGGCGTGCAGCCCTAGGGGCCGCGGAATGCTGCACTCTACACGATTGCAGTGCTATTCTGGGCAGTGTCAGGCTGCAGCTCGACTCTCTTTGTGGTCATAAATCTTCAGTCAACTAATGAAAAGATATTCCCTGCCTCACACTTGAAAGTCTCCTATTTGTGTGGATTAACTGAACAATATATGGTGTGGTTGCTCCAGTTACCTCCAGTAGCGTTTGTGAAACTCGCTGTTCCTGGTGTTTGTCTCCTTTTCTGTGTTGTGCTTTTCTTTATACGTTGTTTTTCTCCTTAGAGTGGCCCTAAAGTCTATATATCTTGCTTAAGGATGGTTATTATTGCTAGCCCTGTGGTAGGGTTTGAATTCCAGCATACTAAGAAAAAGATTTTTCATAAAGTAAAAGATTTATTTAGTTATTTATTTTAGAGAGAGAGAGTGAGAGAGCGCGCCGGCATGGGGGGGAGAGGGGCAGAGGGAGAGGGAGACTTAAGCAGACTCTGCACGAGGCCGGACTCAGGGCTCGGTTTCACGATCCTAGGATCACGACCCTGAGATTACAACCCGGAGATCACAACCTGAGCTGAAACCGAGTCCAGCGTTTAACCAACTGCACCACCCAGGTGCCCCCATAAAGGGATGTTTTTGAAGTCCATCTCAATCAGAGAGAAGCCTCCCCTCATACTTTTCCACCTTCTCCCCACTTTATGTGGCACCACCCCACTCCCCAGCCTGGTGTGCCCCTGCCCGCAGACTCTGGTCCAGGCACCGGTGAGACACAAGGCCAGGAGCCAGAGTGCAGCAGGGATAGCCCTGCTGCGATGGGGCCCATGAGCCGGGCTGGATGGAGACGCGCTTTGCTTCGGACAGGTTAATAGCATGGCACCCCTTCACTGTCACTTGAACCATACTGATTTGTGATGTAGAGAGAAATGCAGAAATGAGACTGTACCACACCTTTGAAAACCCCACGTGAGGTTTGTTTCCTCCCCTGGGTCTCTCCTAAGCCCTGCAGCCCCTGTGATTCCCTCTTTTTTTCCCCCTCTGATTCCCAGCCTGCCTCCCGACACCGCCCCCCCCTTTCCTCCGCAGAGCACTTCAGGTCGCTCCAGCTTCTGCCTCCAAGCCTGCACACCCCAGCCCTGCTTAATACTGCTTCAAGCGTGTCCAAAGCCATTAATGCCGAAGATGAATATTTCAGCTGTGCTTAGCAAACAAAAGATACCACAGTTACCAGGCTTCACTCTGCTTAGAAGAGAGTGTGTATTAAAAAGGACTTTTTTCTTATCACATGTTCATATTCAAGATAAAGAGTGGCCTATGTGCATTAAAAAGAGCTTTTTTTTTTTTCCCATCTCGCATATTTTGTAAGAAATCACTGGTGAAAACCTGTGTCAGCTGGCACCAAATATGGGGTTTATCCACTGTCCCTCGTGGACGGGTCCCTTTAGCTCCTACTCTGCCGGTGTGCCCCTCCCTGCGGCTATCCCTGGAAGCCCACGGTCCTGGCAGAGCTGGCTGTAATGAGTCAGGAAGATGCCAGAGAAGGAGCGGAAATGGCCTCCAGGGAAAATCAGAGCTGAACAGTAGGGGATCTGGAGTCCACTTGAGTCAATGATCTCTGAAGGGCCAGAGGTGTCCCTCATATTCCTTGTCACCCTGAGTCTGAGAGTGGACGCCGGTGCTAAGGGAGTGAGTAGTTCCTAAAGAGCCCTTCTTCCTAAACATGGCCTTGCCGATACGTTCCATAGGCATACCGAGGTGTAGGCTTTTAGTCATTTCTGAAATTAAGCAGTGGTCTCCCCAAACCTTAGAAAAATACCCAAAGTCTTTTATCAAATGATCTTGAGTGGGAATGCTTTTGAGTACCTTCAATTTAGTATATTTGAAAAATTTTTGAATTTCTTAAAAAATCGCAGGTCCACTAAAATGTAAACACTTTGAGTGAGATAATGTGTTTGAGGACCTAAACCTCATTTTTAGCTCATTTTCTAAGAAATACTGTCAGAAGATTTTTTTTTTTAATAGAAATTCTATGAAGACAGAGTTGTCTGGGCTCCAGGTAAATCGAGGCATAAAATCCTCTTATTTTCTCAGAAAAATTCAACCCTTTAAAATGGCTTAACAAGTCACCAGGCTGTCATCTCCAAAACCCAAGGACAGACGGACAGTTATCAGGAGGAATGGTTCAGCTGGGCCTCTGATCCCAGTTGCTGATCCCAGTTGCATTTAGGGTCTGTTCTCTCTTCTTTTCCTTCTAAGGAGATGTGAGAAAATTAGTCTCTTTCATTGGTGTAAACACTTAACACCTTTTCTCTTTATAAAGCATGATACTGCTTCTCTTCTGCTGTTTGCACTGACCGTTTTTGGATCTATCGGAGCCTATACTCCTCCTAGAAACCTTCTGGTCATATGAATGACCTAGCTCTATTAAGACAGAGTGCAAGCAAGGTTGTGGTCCTTTGTGTTTGGGTACCTTTAATATCCTTTTGTTGTTGTTTTTAGATGGGGAAGAGTCTTCATTGCAGCTGAGATCTTCTTAACTTGCCCTGAGCATTTCTTTAGTGTCTGTATTTTACGTTAATTTGGAAAAATAAATTTGACATTCCAGGCCATTTTATGCAGCATCAGCTCCAGTGGGTAACTGGCAAGACGACTGCATCTGTTTTCTCGCAAGCTGCCTGCATTACTCTGGCCTCTAATAATCAGGGAAAGAATATGTAAATTACAAATCATGTGACCCAAAGTTCCAACTGAGATAAAATAGGCAAGCCCTAATTGAACACTCTGACTATTCCTCCTAGCCAATGCACACACGTTCAGTACATGTTTTAAGAGCAAGCTTGCAATGAACCAGACTATCTTAGGTGTTGATAGAAATAATATGATTAAGTCCTGATAAAAATCTGGAGTTTACACGGAGTTTAGATGGCTCCTTACAAAATGAGCTCAAAATAATAGTTGTCTTTAAAAGAAATTTTGCAGATGGGGAGCCTGGGTGGCTCAGTCGTTAAGCATCTGCCATCGGCTCAGGTCATGGTTCCAGGGTCCTGGGATTGAGCCCCACATCGGGCTCCCTGCTCCGCGGGAAGCCTGCTTCTCCCTCTCCCACTCCCCCTGCTTGTGTTCCCTCTCTCACTGTCTCTCTCTCTGTCAAAAAATAAATAAAATCTTAAAAAAAAATAAATATAAGAAATTTTGCAGAATAATTATCTTATCTATTTGAAGCTCTCTGTTGATATTAGTAAACATACTTCCTGTGAAATGGTGGCTTTTTTTCAATTCTTTTATTAAAACACACTTTTCCAAGTAAATGAAGCATGGCATTTTTTTCCCTCCTGAATAAGAATTTTTCTCTGGATTTCATCTCAGGTGGGCCAGTTTTAATGTCAACATATACCCACAAACATGCACAAAATGCTTTGGTAACAGAGAGACATTAGTTCCAAACACTCCTGTAATATCCCTACTATGAAGGCTCGCTATCTAAACATTTGCCATAACAACTTGTAAATTTGTTTTACCTGAAATTCACTAGTCAAAAATCTCATCATAGTGAATTCAGCCATGTGGTCTATCAAACACCTTTAAGTTGCAGTACATCCAGAAGAGAAGATGGAGAATATTTTGTATCCACAGCTCAGTGGCTCTCCCAGCAGGCTTGAGTTATGTGTAAGTGCTCTCAACTTCCCATGTTAGTGAGTGAAAACGTCTTCTCAAACAGTGAAAAGCCTGTGAATAAAATAGGTGAACCCAAGAGGCCTGAAAAATAGGAGGTGATAAAGCGTGTTGAGAGAGGCAAACTAACAACTCAGCGGTGCTCATGTCCCTAGGAGCTATGCACCAATATTTTCAAATGTGTAAGAAAATGCAGAAAAGCTTCTGAAAGTGTTGTTGATTCTAGTATTTGGTGTTTAAAATACCTTATATTATGGAAAGATTCTTTTGTTGGATGGTTATATAAGTGTTTGAGTGTTTTAGTGATATTTGTGAACACTGGTGGGTTGGGAAAGCATGGCTGTTTTTTCCGTTTCAAATAATGGACTATAGGCTTTTGCTCTCCAAAAATGTGGTAACATGTTTTTAGAAAGAGGTTGGATTTGTTTTTCTGTAACTGTTTTTGTATCGAAATCTCTTGAGGATGTGTAAGTCTATGATGTTAAAAACAGAAAGTTCAAGAATACCCTTGGAACTTTCTCTCTTCTACTTTCAAATTACATAGTCAGTGTATTTATTTACTCCTGAGTTATTGACATTCCTGAGTTATTGACTAGAGATAATTCATTATTTTATGTTTAGTGTCAATTTACACAAACTGTAAATACTGTGATCTGAACTTACTCTTTTTGATGTTGGCTTTGATGTTGGTAACCTAAGATAAACCAGTTGAACTGCTAATTTCATTTTTCCCATTCAACTGCCGCAGCAGGTCGCTGAATATAAATCTTTAATGAGGTTTCACGACATTGTTTAAAAACCAGATAGTATCATCCAAATGGAAGATGATACAAATTCCTTAATAGTGAAATAATAATAGTGATGATATGCTTGAACTCCTTCTGTTGGCCAGGGACTCTTCCAAGTGCTTACCGGAGTTAATCATTTCACCTTAACCACAAACAATTGATGTTGGTATTGTTGTTATCCCCATTTTACAAAGGAGGAAACTGAGGCACATCATTTCAGTCACATAGCTAGTAAGCAGTAGAGCCAGGATCATGAACTTAGGCAGCCTGGCACCAGAGCCCGTGCTCTTATCCACTGTGGGAACTCTCCATTTAGCTCATTCAGTGCTCTGGTAATTCATTAAGTTAGGTCTCAGGACTCAACATTCTTCTTGCTAAATTGGCATCTGATAAACGTCAAGTCTGGTCCTTTGCAGCAGAGGAGGCAGACAAATGACTTGTTGGCCCTGGAGATGCCTAGTGGGAATATTTAAAAGATAACTGGAGGGGAGCCTGGGTGCATCAGTCGGTTAAGCCTCTGCCTTTGGCTCAGGTCACGATCCCAGTAGTCCTGGGATCGAGACTCTTGTCAGGCTCCCTGCTCAGTGGGGAGTCTGCTTCTGCCTCCCCCTGCTCTTGCACTCTTGTGCTCACTTTCTCTCTCTCTCTCTCTCCCTCTCAAACAAATAAATAAAATCCTTAAAAGATAACTGGAAAAGAGGGAATTGAGTTGGTTCCCAACTCATTGGTGTTCTGGCAGCAGGGAAGAGAACCTTCCAGTACTGGGGCAACTTATGAATGGGTGTCCGGTGAGAAGCAGTTGCTGGAGGCATTGAGAGACATGCTGATTAAGGATAAAAAGAGGTGCAGGTAGGTGGGGGTTGGGTTAACTGGGTGATGGAGATTAAGGATGGCCTTGTGATTAGCACTGGGTGTTACATGTAAGGGTTGAATCACTATATTGTACACCTGAAATTAATATTACACAATATATTAACTAAAATTTAAATAAAAACTTGAAACAAACAAAAAAGAGGTGCAGGGCCAGAGGTCCAGCCCAGACAAGTCAGATGTCCATTTGCTACTGGGGAGTTCAGTCTAGAGTGATATTTCTCAGCATTTTGTTTTTTATCACTAAAGAGTCTTTTTAGCCATTTCTATCCTGTCCACCACTTTCCCTCCCTCCACACACAATGATATTGTAATACCACAGATATACTGTATATCTGTTTAAGTACTGTATATATATATCTGTGCTTTATACATAAAAAGAGAAGGAATTTTTTCATCCCCCAAGAACAGATTTCTGTCCCCCTGGGGGCAGTGTCACCCCACTGAGAATGCATAGGCTAGGGGCACAGGAGGCACTGAATTGTGTTTGAGTGAACATGGCGTGGGAGTGTGGGTTTCAGTGAACCAGCTTGGAGGGGGCTAGTGGGCTTCAAAGTCAGAAGGGCTCACCAAAGGCAGAGTAGTATCTAAGGAGGGGGTAGGGGGTGGAGAAAAGAGATTTTCTTAAATATGTGAGGTCAGAAGTTTTTGACGTGGGGTCACCATCCCCACTTCCCCAATGCCACCCAGAGATGTGATAAGGAGTTTCTCTTTCTCCTATTATTCACGTAACTCCTGTCTTCCCTCCGTGGCTGAAAGTGTGTCACCATGTAATCTGAAATGCCACTGTGTTTTAATGAAATGTTCATGTCAGGGTGTGTGTTTTGAATTTCCTGTTTTATTTAGAGACCACATTCCCAAGAAGCTTGCTTTAAATTCTTTTTAATTAAGTGAGTTCAGGAAAAAATGGCTCCTCCAAATTGCAAGAACTAGGTAATGAAAATACTGTAACTAAAAACTGCTGTGTGCTCACTTGAGATCTCCTAGTTCCCATAATAATAAACCTCAGAAAGAATCAAGTAGCAACTGCTGTTCCACATAAAGAGCAAACTAGTTGTCCCTGGTCCTCAGAAGGCCAGCTCATTTTCTTGTACCTGGTCTCTTCGATAATCTTGGACTCTAATGCTGTGTAGGAGGAAAAACATTGAGCACACATCTTGCTGACTCTTCCCGTTCAAATCTCTTTCCCCATGATTTTGCTACCACAGTGACTTTATTCTGACTCTGTAACACAGCCCATATCTCAAGGGCCCTTATTAACCTTAAATAACCTCATTTAATCACTTACTAGAAAGCATGATAAAGGAAGTTCTCCCAATATTTTTCTTCTTCACAAACAAGCAATGGTTATTCAGTTGGTCAAAAGGCAGGAAGCATGAATTCCTGGAATGAAAGGAATGGTGAAGATATGGGAAAGGCAGTCCACCAGATTATTATTTGAAGATTTGAACGTACTAGAAGATCCATCAGAGTAGGTGATGCCAGAAGTCAGAGAGCTTGTTGGGAAAGGATGATCTTCTATTTAGGCAGCAGGTGTCAAGCCTGGGTGCCCAAGAGAATCACCCGGGAGCTTTTCAAGTCTTCCAGTCTCAACTCCCACCCCAGAGAGAATCTGATTCTTGTAGGTCTGGGTGGGGTCTTGGGCACTGGTGGTTTTAAAAGCTCCCCGAGAGGATTCTGATGTGCACTCAAGATCGAGAATCACTGCTTCAGATTACAAAGTGCTTTCTCACATATTATCGAGGGGTTTGTACACCTAAAAAGAGGAAAAGGAAACATTTGCAATGCCTGTTGACTATATAAGGAAGAGGAAGAGAAAGAGTAGTAATTGTGAAAATGGAAGGATTGCAGAAAAATAAGCTTCCAAAAATTGGAGGAAAAGCCCTCACCCTTGTAGGGCTAAAATTAGGGATGCTAGCAATCCATTGAGTGTAGAACATGAAAGAGGAGTTTGTGTGGCCATACTTCCTGCTCTGTATGGACTGTTCTTAAGATGACAATAAAATTCCCTTCCCAGAGTCCGAAAACAGTCATCTAATATTTGATGTCTATTAGTTCCTAAGACCTTATTGAGTCCACTCTATAAATGAGAAATATTGGAGAAAACAAGAAAAGCATTTGTTGATAGTCAAAAAGTATGTTAGAAAATATCATGTTAATATTTCCATGTCCATTTTGGACTGTGCACATGATCTGCGTGTATAGACAGAAAATGTTCCTCCACCGTGATCCTAACAGCTTTCAAATAGTTCTAATTAATAATTCCACAGAAGAAAGTGGCAATTAACAACCTTGGTTATAGCTGAAGGAGAAGTAGAGCCAACCCTAGGCTCTCAGGCTGGGGGAAAATAGAAGTCAAGTTACAATGAGGCAGAAGAAAAGTTGTGATCAGGATATTGAATTTTAAGATTTTGCAAGTGGGTGATGACAAAGCTTAGGCTGCGGCCAAGAGAGTGAGTGGCAGCTGCTGTCAACAAAGTAAAGGCTAAGCTACCATCTCCCTGTCAGCCAGTAGATGAAGAGCGACAGTACTTGAAGTGAAGAAAAGAAAATCTTCCAGACCCTAAATATTTAAGGTCAGGAGTCCCAATTAATGACCCCTCCTCCTTCTAGTTTCCAACTCACAGAGAATGGCTAATAATAACAATAACAATAGTTCAGCACTTCCTACATGTCAGCCTTGTTCTAAGCACCTTGAACACTATTTTTGTGACAAGAGGCACTATTAGGCCCATTTCACAGATGAGGAAATAGACGTAGGGTAAGCAACTTGCCCAATATGGGTTGTAAATGCTGGGGAGAAGTTGTAGACAGGGTTAGGGTGAGAGGATATTTTATGGAAAGTTAAGTTCAGCTGAAGAAGTGAACAAAATCCAGGAGGAGGCCTGCCTACCAGTGTGTACTGCACACCAACAGATGCCAGGCTTTGTGTGGAGACCTGGTGAGAGATGAGTCTAAAATAACACACTGGGGCCATATTGAAGAGTTCTGAACAACAGTGCTCAGCATTGGAACCTGATTTGGGAGGGAGGAAGGATGAAAAAAATGACATAATTAGCACTGTATCTTGAAATGATTAACTTTCGAATATGAACAAATTGGAGAGAAGCTGGAGTAAAAGGGATTACATTAGGGTCCTTTTGGTCCTGATTATATGACAAATAATGAACATATGAACAAGGGGGGTGTCAGCTGAAGGTTAGAGGAAGAGACAGGTTTGATATATGTTGCAAAAGTCAAATGCAAAGTTTTGGTAACTGGGTGGATGAAGAGTATGGGTGGGGGGGAAGAGGGACAGAATGTAAATAGAATCCAATGTTTCAAGTTCAAGTCACTGCACTATTGGCAGAAATTCAGAAGAGTCACTTTGTGGGGTAAGAGGGACAGCATGAGTAGGTGGACTCTGAAAATCTATAATCTGCTGTGTGAGCAGGTCATCAAGGTGGGAGACCTCAGCAGGAAGTTGGAAACAAATCTGGAACTTAGAGGAGTCTGAGCTTGAAGTGAAGGTTTTGTTGTCGTCCACACGAAGGTGCTATGGTAAACCTGGGGAGCGGATGAAATCTCTGGAAGGGGGAAAAGGAAGCAAATAGAGAACAGATCCTTGGGAAATATTTAAATTTGGGGGCAAGGAAGAAGAGGAGCCAGCAAAGGAGACAGGGGGAGAGGTTAACAGAAGGATAGGAATGTCTAAAAGTATGCATCACAGAACACAAGGGGATGGAAGGTTCCAGAAAAAAAGCTGACTTAGCAAACCCTCAGAGAAACTAAGAAAAATTAAGCCATTAGGAGTTGTGAGTTGAAAGGTTATAAGGATCTAGAGGAGCCATAGGATAGGAGGCGGCCTCGGGTGGGAAGGAAGGGATGGAGCATAAGAGGCAAAGCAGGGCTGCGCTACCTTTGAAGAGTTTGAGGGTGAGGAAGAAAGCGAAGACACAGTGGCTGGAAGGGCTAAGACATGTGAGGGAAAGTGTTTTGTTTGGTTCTTAAGTTAAAGGGCACCTGTTAAATCTCCTTTAGAGATAAAGGAGCCACAGAGAGGGGTGAGTGAAGACACATAGGTACTGCCAGGTGGTAAAGCAAAAATAAGTAAGCAGCAAAAATATTTCCGTGGCAGAAATCACAGCAGGATGAGGTCCCAAACTTCTTCAAACCTGATCATAAAACTCACCGGCGGGAGCAGCTCATGGAGCTGCCCTCCCTAACTCCCACGCAGAAATTCTCACAGAAATAAGGCAAGGGCCAATTAAGAGGTTTTCCCTCCTCCTCTGGTGGAATGCATGACTGTAATGCATGCATCCCAGGGCAGAGGGGAGAGGTAGCTCTCACTATCCACAGTCTTAAAAAGTAAAATAACTTCCATCGACTCTAGGGAGAAGAAGAAGTTTTGCTAATGACTTTGGGCTGGAAAATATTAGGATTTTCTTTGTATATGTACTATTAGCAGATTGCATAATTTGTAATTATTCTTTGTGCAGGAGAAGGGAGGGCGTTTTTATCCCATGTTTTGAAAAAGAAAGAGTTAAATGCACTCAGGCACTCAGGCCTGAATGTTACTTCACTCACTCTGTAGGAGGCAAAAGCTTCCCAGAAAAAAAAAAAAAAGTAGGAAAGCAAAAATACTGATAGTGGTTAACGAGTAACGTTAAGTAGGCTTTGACTGCTGTAGGTAGGCCTGGGTAGGACAATGCTGTAAAACATTCTGCAAACAATCGGCTCCATTGTCCTGTCCTTTCCTGTCAAGGTGGTGGCACTGGGCACAGCACATCAGAAAGGAAAAGAGGAAGCGGAGAAGGAAACAAAGAGGCAGAGACTGAGTGTTCCTAGGGAATGGGCACACCCTCCCTCTTCTGGGGGATGGCTGGGCACCACACCTGCCCCTGTGTATCCAGAAATGGTCCCTGGGGCCCCATCGCTGTCACATTGCCGCACAGCCCTGGGGCATGGAGAAGCGCTTGGGAGGTTGTTAGCACATCTCCCTCCGGAGATGAGACCAGGCTTAGCACCAACAAGAAAATACCAGAGGGGATTGTCTCTTTTCCATGCCTGGATAATGGCTATTCCCTGAGACCCAGGGAAGAATTAAATTCAACGTGGGCCTTGGGCGCACTTTATCACACACTCCCATCCCGAACAGCTGGGCTGCTAGTATAATTTAAAAAGAAGAGAGAACTGGTCGTTCACCATAATAAATCTCTCAATGAGGAGGTAAAAAGATTTCCCGTTTCTGTACAAGCCAAAGGAAGGAGAGCATTAGGCAAGTATCCTGTGAGTCTCATTAACAGAGACAACCAATATGGAAAATCCAGGGGGATTTGCTCCACATTTCTATTAGTAATGGCATTTTTTTTTTTTTTACCTGAAATATGCAGTAATTTTCTCGCATGCAGAATTGACTTTGCCTAAGGATTAATAAATATGCTTTTTCTTAATAGTTACTGAGTATCCTCCATGTTCTAGAGACTACAAACAAATAAAACATCACTGGTCGCCTTCTTTTTTTCTTCTTTTGCTTTATTTCTGAGAAGATAAGATAGTAAAGCCATCCCAGACTGATTTATTTTAAAGAACATGGAAATAATATGTATTTAAAATTGAGTCAGAAGAATAATTAATAATAGCCAGCTAGTATGAATTAAAAATTTTGATTCTAAAATGGGCAGTAATGGTTAAGAACAAAGCTGGTAGAGTCAGAAGAAGGGCAGTTTCCTCTTCGATTTATGCGGGATCCCCAGTGTCAGAGTCAGTTCCAGAGCTAAGCGCATGATAATGGGTGCCGCTACATAGAAACCAATGACCAGTGAAAGATATTTGTGAAAGATCATTTTCACGTTGAGTAACTACTGTTTTTCTCACCGTAGTTAGAACTGTGTCTCTTGTGGTCTCTTACACTTTATAACAATAAGATCATCTCAGTGTCTGGGTGGATAACTACCCTCTTTTCTTTCAGGCGGAGGAAAGGAACGTACATTTGCCCATTTAAGAGCAGATTTGGCTTATTAAGATATGTGTCCAGAAAGAAGGCCATCTGTGTAAGCTGTGTTGAGCTTTTAAAAATGATGACCTGGGGGTGCCTGGGTGGCTCAGTTGGTTAAGCGACTGCCTTCGGCTCAGGTCATGATCCTGGAGTCTTGGGATCGAGTCCCGCATCGGACTCCCTGCTCAGCAGGGGGTCTGCTTCTCCCTCTGACCCTCCTCCCTCTCATGCTCTCTGTCTCTCATTCTCTCTCTCTCAAATAAATAAATAAAATCTTAAAAAAAAAAAAAAAAAAAAATGATGACCTGATTTGTCAAGAAGTCATTCCTACTGACTCAGGTTTTCATGATAGTAAAATAGTGTATGTATGATAGCATAAAAAATAGTATACAAAATAGCAGTTGTTTTTTTTTTTTAATTCTGCCTTTCCTAGAATGTAAATGCCTGTCTGAGAATTCGACTGCACGAATAAAGTGGATATGGTGCCATCAAGTGTTCTTCCGTAAGAGACACTTAGGCAACCTCCAGGTTGTCTTCTTATGAATATTCTTTAGCAAACATCTTTGTTTTCCCACCATTAATGTATTTCCTCAGAAGAGCTTTCCGTGAAATGAAATCACTAGATCAAGTGGTATGAGTATTTTAAAGCTCCTCTTTCCAAACCCGTTTCTAAGGAGCTTTCCAAAAGGGTATTTATTAATTCACCTTACACTAGTCATATGTGAGAATTAGAGCTGTATTCCAGGCTTACCGAGCTGCCAATAAGACCACATTACTTTTATTTGCACTTCTTTCTAGTCTAGCAAGCTTGAAAACTTTTGCAAGAATTCGCTGACATTTTTGTGTGTGTATTTGCTAATTGTTTGCTGCTTCCTGATCAGCGGGTTTATCCTTCCCAGCGCCGGTCTCACCTGCTTTCCCCACGTTTGTTGCTTCGCACAGGCTCCCATGATTCGTTCAGCTACTGGGTAGATGAGAAGTCCCCAGTGGGGCCCGACCAAACCGCAGCCATCAAACGCCTGGCCAGGATCTCCTTGGTGAAGAAGCTCATGAAGAAGTGGTCTGTGACGCAGAACCTGACGTTCAGGGAGCAACTGGAAGCCGGCATCCGCTACTTCGACCTGCGCGTGTCTTCCAAACCCGGGGATGCCGACCAGGAGATCTACTTCATTCACGGACTTTTTGGCATCAAGGTCTGGGACGGGCTGATGGAGATTGACTCATTTCTCACCCAACACCCCCAAGAGATTGTCTTCCTGGATTTCAACCACTTCTACGCCATGGATGAGGCCCACCACAAACGCCTGGTTCTCCGGATCCAGGAGGCCTTTGGAAACAAGCTGTGCTCTGCCTGCCGTGTGGAGAGCATGACGCTGCGAACCCTGTGGGAGAAGAAGTGCCAGGTGAGAGGAGACAGACCCGCTTACAAGGGCAAGGGCAAGGGCAAGGGCAACAACGGAACTCTGCCACCTTTTCTGTCTCAGCCGCTGGACGGCAGCTCACCGCAGGGCTCCTAGGCTAGAAGGCAAAGATTATTTGGAGTGTTAAACAGACACACCCAGAGTCCTGGGCTCTTGGATAGCTTCAGACTCTAGGATATGCATACCAGTTCCTGGGCACCGGTGAACTGGGATTAACACCTGCCAAATAGTTACAATTGGTTGGGCAGCCTGTTGGAAGCATCTGAATTGACTTCGAGTGGCCTGACCAGAACCAGCCCAAGGCAACTTTGTGAAATTGGACCAGCTGGTGATTGCCATTTTTTTCTTATCTCCCATAGAATCCTTTCTCAGGCTCCTACTTCCCCTCAGGGATAGGCGGGCCCATCCTGCCTTGAGCTCAATGTCAGATAATCCCTGCAGGGGCTGACAAAAGCATGTAAGTGATTCATCTCAGAGGTGTTCACATGTTAAATCTTAACAGATTTGGGGGCCCGGCCTGAGAGATTGAAGGAGGATCCAGGCCGCAGAGCATTCCCAGGTCTCCTAAGCTTAGAAGAGCCCCCAAACCAAGGCCTTGAGGGACATACTCAAGAAAAGGAATGTGGGCATCAGATACATGCTGCTCTGCTCCCACAGGATGGAAGACTGTGGGAGAGGGGAGCTTCAGGAAAGGTCAGCCTCCAATTTAGACTCGCTTTAAAAGAAGAAAGAAAGCAAGTCCCTTTTTTCATTCATAGTTGCTCACTTACTCAAAGGTACATTAACCAAAGCATCTTAAAGAGGCAGCTATTTTTGAACTTGGGGAAGAGCTTTCAATTAAAAATCAATTAAAGATTATTCACTTGCAAATATTCATTGAACACCAAGTGTGTGCCAAGCACCAGTCCAAGCACTTGGGATAAATTAGTAAATAAAACAAAGATCCTTGCCTTCATGGAGCTTTCATTCAGGTCTAAGAAATAGATCATAGATAATTGCCATAATAAATACATTACATAAAATGCTAGAAAGCAATATGAGCGATGAAAACAGAAAGGTAAGCGTGGTTAGGAAGAACCAGCGTTCTGTGGGTTGGAGGGTTGGTCTCAGTTTTAAATAGATTGATGAGGGTAGACGTTCGAAGGAGTTAATGGAGTTAATCGTGTGGCTGTTAGGGGAAGAGCTTTCCCAGCAGAGGAACCCGCCAGTGCCTGGTTCTGTTTGAGGGGAAGCAGGGGCCATGGGGCTGGAAAGCAGAGCGGTGGGAGGAGGTCAGAGGTCATGGGTGATGCGGTGGGAACTCAGGCTTTCACTCTGAGCGAGGAAGGTTCTGGGAGGGTTCTGAGTACCGGGTGCTGTGTCCTGAATTGCACTGTAATAGGATCTCCTTGGCTGCTAGGAAGAAAGCAGGGGGAGGAGGGCAGGGAAAGGAGGGGAACCGGTGAGGAGCACTAGTGGTAAAAGTGGTCAGATTTGGGATCTATCAGAACTTAGAGCCAACGGGGTTTTCCAATGGATGGGATTCAAGGCACAAAAGAAACAGGCTCCAGGGATGGCTCCCAGGTTTGGCCTGAGTAACTGGAAACCCCAGGTGGTTTCGCACACCTCTGAAAGGGCTAATGCCTTTGACGCCACAGAGGCTAAGGAGTTAGCTGTCAGTATCTGTTAAAATTTAAGCCGCTTTTCCTCACTAAAACTTTGTAAATGATGTTTTGCCAAATATTTATCACACCTCTGCCCCTAACCTGGGTTGATATCTTTTCAGACTCACAGGTCTAATTTGGAGATTTTTTTTTCTCAGTGGTGTCTCTCTCACAATATGAGATAAGAGTAATAACAAGGGCACCTTAACAGCTAACCTTTACTGAGCCTTTACACTGTGTTAGGTACCTGGATTCGCGCATTTAATCCTCTCCACAACACGATGAGATAGGTGTTTTGTTATTATCCTCATTTAACCGATGAATAAACTGAGGCATGGAGAGACTAAGCGACTTACCCGAGAGAACATTCCTAGTGAGTGGCAAGAGCCAAGATTGAGTCATAGGCTGTTTGGCTCCATAGAGCTCCCACAGCTTCTGATGCTATCCCAGGGCTGACCCCTCATCTTGGTGGTTTTCACAGCTAGGAGCATAGATTATGCTAATAAAAACACCTTCTCCTTACTCGTGAGCCGTTATTATCAGAGGGTCTCAGAGGTTTCACAGAACAGAATAAAGGGCTGGAGATCTGTAAGAGGGCTTTTGAATGTGTGATTCAGGTAAGGTTAAATCTCAGTACAGCTAAGTTTGACAATCAGATATCTGTTATAAATACAGTTTTATAATTTTGCGCACAGATCGTGTCCTGAATGGACTGCCATAGTGCATACCAAATTGTTCGGAAGTCTGCAGGAGTAACAGGTGTCTTCAGGAATAATGATGAGGGGGGACAGTGAATTTCTAGCAGCAGAGTGATGAGCTATCCTTGTTTTTAAGTATGGACTAATCTGTGTCTTCCAGCTACAACTACTCCGAAAATTATGAAGGAAAGACACTGTGATGACCTGTCAGAAAAAGGGGAGTGTCATCCATTTGCTCTTCTTGCTTTCCCCAAGTTTTCCCTGCCCTGTCTCTTCTTAAAAGCTAAACAGAGACCTCACAGTCATCAGTGATCTATCCCCTGCTGGGGGCAGGGCCCTCCTGGTGGTTACACTTTAAATATTCATTATGTAATGAGCTGCCTTGCATGGAACCCCCTGAGTATTTTATCACTACAATTTCATAGCAAGAAGTGTACTACCATTCAGTCAAATTTCATTTACTCAACAATTACATCACAGCTCACTGATAGGTGTACATCACAGTTATGGGTTTTGAGGTACAGTGAATTAGAAGATTTAATCTACGGTTTGGCAGTATTTCGAATCTTAATGAGAAGGTGGGAGTCCGTAACACTCGTAAAATACAAAACAACCCATACACAACTGCAAGATAAAACTGCCTCAAATGTATTGTATGGAGAAAGGGGTTTGTAAGCCATCAATTGAAAAATAGCACGTAGCACAAATCTATAGTCCAGGAGCCTCCAGGAAAGGACCCATCAGAATAAGAGGAGGTCAATGAATAATTTTCAAAAGAAAGTAGATTTCAAATCTGAGTCTCCAGAGAGAAACTGAACATAAATTGCTGAGCTGGAGGGGAGAGTATTTCAGAGAAAAATATAGCAGAGCGAGGTAGGGAGGCAGATGCAAAACACAGGCCCTAGGGCAAGAGTTACTGCCCCTAGAATCCCGTGGAATAACAGTTGGTTTGCTGGGCCAACATCCTCGTGTAACCAGAAATTCTCCTTCGAACCCTTATGGTCAGACTGCGCAGGCACTTGAGGAAAGGCCTAGAGCCCCTTTTGTACAATGCGTCCTATTTGCACCTTTTCTAAGGCAGAGTAAAGAACAGCACTGCCACTGCCCAGGGCGCCCGGCAGCTCTGACAGCCAGCCCTGACAGGGAAGGATCACACAGCCTCCCGCCTCTGCCACCGTCCATTCCACAAGACAGCTTGCCTCCCTTTCGGAGGCAGGAGACCCCAGCCTCCCAGCTAGCCAATTACCGCGCTGGCAGGGAATCCTCCCAATCCCCCCGACAATCTGCTTACTCTGAGCCTGTGATTAACCTCATTAACACACGTGTTTACCACGGGCATCCTTAGCAGTCAGTCAGACGTTACTCAGCACCATTAAAAACAACAAGATAACTATTCACCTGTTGGGTGCATCCAGCCCGACGCACCCGAGCTCCGGCGCGTTAGTCATGCACCTCAGTCACGAGCGCAACACACTGGAGACCAGACACGCATTCAGAGCCCTGCTTCTCGGGTGCCTGGGGCATTATGCTCTCGGGCCAGCTATCTGAGGATTGCAGTCCAGGCAGTGTAAACACGCGGGACATTCCTTCAGGAAGAGATTACTGGTGCTTGGCAGCAGGGAAAATATACTACTTCTAGAAACCTAAGCAGCAGAGCCCTGGATTGGGACGATCAAAATAGCAACTCCCCGTCCCTCGGCTCCCTGTCAGAAACTAATTAATGCTGTGGCTATGGCTTGCTAATTATTTTCAAAATCACCACGAGCCCCGAGAGGTCCCACTGGAGACCCATCGCCTTCTGGAAGTCTGCCCTGCCTGGAGTAGCGCCCTCCCACCCCCTCCTAGGAAGGGTTATTCGTTCAGTCGGCTTGGCTCGCGTGATTGAAACTCAGGGTACTCCCAGATTAGTGCAAGGTGTTGGTCTCAACCCCAGGAGCGTCAGTCTCCCGAGCATGGGAGTCATACCTTGTAGAGGGAGCGAGCCACAGGGCTCTCCATCCGGGGCTCAGAGCCCCAGGGGGAGGGGCATGGGTAGGATTGAAGCAGTCTGTGAATTTGGATGGGAAAAATCTACATATTATTCCCTCTCACCTGGAACTGAAAATTCATATACCCACAGTATCGGCCCTACCTATGACTTTGTCACCATAGAAATCACAGGTATTTCCGTATCACATTCCAGTTATTTGAAATACCATTTATACTCATCATTAACTCAAAATGATGGAACTTATTAGACTTAAAGTACTTTTATTTAATGTATTTATTATGAAGCATGTACACTAATTTATTACAAATTTAATAATATATTGATAGCTATATTTTGGTCTCATTGATTTCCTTTGTAATCCTGTCTATTTTATTTTATACATTCATTTAAAATGCAGTCTGAGAAGGGGTTCAGGATTTTACCATACTTCCAGAGGTGTTCGCAATAAAAATAAAGAATTTTCAAGTTCAGACATACACAAGTGCTTAAATCTTTGCTTATTGATTTCTCTAAATATACATGTACATAAAATTCTTGAATTTCTACATGCTTATACTTGTTTGCCTTTAATCCTAGCAATCAGGGCAAAGCCAAGGAATTAACATTCAGCTAATTCATCAATTGTTCTCCTTTTTCTGTTTTGAATGTTTCAGGTTCTTATTTTCTATCACTGTCCCTTCTACAAGCAATACCCCTTCCTGTGGCCCGGAAAGAAGATCCCAGCGCCCTGGGCGAACACCACAAGTGTGAGCAAACTCGTCCTCTTCTTGGAGACCACTCTGAGTGAGCGGGCCCCGCGGGGCTCCTTCCACGTCTCTCAAGCGATTCTCACCCCCAGAGTGAAAACCATCGCCCGAGGCCTGGTTGGTGGCCTCAAGAATACTCTGGTTCATAGGTAAGAATTTGCTTCTACCCCACAAGTAAGGTTTATGGTTGGTTGGTTGGTTGGTTGGTTGGTTTTTTTAAAGAAAACTTATCTTGATTCTCTTCTGAATAAACAGCAGTAAAATCATATAGTTTGAAGATTTTAGGATAACAACAAAACAAAAACCAAAAAACCTTATATTTGAAAAAACTGTGCATTTGAGGCAGTTTGCATTAAACGTGGCCAAAGGGCCTCTAAATACTTTGTTAAAATATCTAGTAGACCATAAGTATTCTCTGAACTTTGATGCTCAGGCAAAGCACTCTAAGCCAATGGCAGTGTGTTCACTTCTGGTGTGTGATCACATCCCATACTTGCCCCGCCTTGCAGCTGGCCCAAGTACTCACTCATTTACAAAGCATTAAATGAGAACAGCTGTGCCAGGTGCTAGGGATTCAGAGGTGACCTGCAAAGGTTTGTCCCTTCCATAGCGACAAGGAGTCCTGAGAAGCAGCTCCGGATGGTACCCGCAGCACCATAGTTTCACATACTTCCTCAGAGCAGAATGGATTCTGACTGCACCATTAGGCAGGAGAAGCTCCAGATATTTTATATTAGATGATATTCTTTATCAAGGACACCACAAATGATAGGTGTCATCAAGAAAAAGCATGACTTGCGTTATCTGTACATATACATGTGCGTGCCTGTTGATGTGGGTAAAGGGAATGTTATCAATACACTTGGAGAATAGGGCATCCTCCCAATCCACGCTGAGGAAGCGAATATGTTTGGATAACAAGGGCTATTTACAGGACTCGCTTCGGTTCCTGAGTTCCAGGTGGTAAGCACCAGTATTTAGGTAGTGAAAGATTCTTCCAAAAATGTGTCTCTGCCTATCTGGTTCTGAGTTTGGATAGCATCACTCCAGATAACAGGAGTTCATCTGGCAAGAGTTCAGATAGCAAGAAGCACCCGAACTTTTATTTCCTGGTGAAAACTCCTGCTTATCTTGTCCATAAACAAAACGAGAAACCCTTACTGTGGGGCTTGACTCCGTTCTGACTGAATTACTCGTGCTGAACTTGGAAAAGAGAATGTCATAAAGCAGTGCTGTAGCTCGGAAAGATCCAGAATGACAAACTCTTCCTTGTTTTTTATGTTCATGTAACACACCATTTTCCTCATGCGTTTGGCAAACTTGTAGATTAATATTATTCACTTATTCATTCATTCATTCATTCAACAAAAAAGATTGAGTACTTAGGAGGAGCTGGGTCTAAGGATACAAGGGAAACAATAGAGTCTCTGTCCTCATGGAACTTAAGTCAATCAGGAAAAATAAACATGTAAATTTCTGTAAAGCAGTGTGAAAATAACATAATAAAGTCTGTGCAGAGAGTTGTACTAATAAGGGAGAGAAAGTATTTAAAAATAAGGATAAGTTATATCTGTATACTGTATTTAGAATATAAATTACCCTCTTGCAGATGATTTCATTTGATTCTTAAATCAAGCCAGCCTCCAGGTCTAGAGAGCGTTATTGCCCCCATTTCAGCTGGGACTCAGTAAGGCTAAGTGACCCAGACCCACATAGCTGGTGAGAGTCAATAATATGCTCTAACTCTGGACTTCTGACTGTTGTGCTGTTGCCCTTTTCCATATTCACCACTGACTTGAATATAGCATATTTCATCGCTCTGCTCCTTTCTGCTCCACTGGCCTGTAATTGTCTTACTAGTCCCTGAATCTGGTCAGATCTTCCTGGATACAGCTGTGACCCCCCAAAGTCACAATGCTTTTCATACCTGTAAATTCCTAGAACTTTAATCTGGCTGCAAAGGAAGCACAAAGCTTTCACTTAGTGATAATGATGGCGGCATGTGCCCAAAGCCAAGGGATCCTGGCATGCCGGAGCCCTCGCTGGTGGCAAGCGGATGTCTCAAGGCTGGAAAGATACTTGGGCCTCTCCACTCTGCTGGTCTCAAGAATATTACAGGGATGCAGCATGCATTCCTAGGCCTCCACATCCACTGAAGGGAGAAACAAAGTCAAGAGTTTGTTCCCAAACGCCAGCAGGACGAGTGGCCGTCATTTCCTCTGGGCAACTGAACAAGCGTAGGAGAGAAGCATTTCTCACACCCAAGAGCTCTGTCCTAACTGAGGTACAGGGGTGCTCTCAGACTGGTTCCTGAGCACTGGTTACCAGTTTAACCAAGAGGAAAAAGATCAGATAGGTGTATTTTCCCACAATTGTAGAGGTGATTTTTTTTTTTTTCAGCAGGAAGTTAACCTAACTCTTAGGTGAAACTTTGGACCTGAGATCTTGTTTGCTTTGGTTCATCACCCTGAAAGGAAGCCATGAAATAGAGCCATTCTGACTGAATTTCTATGGTAGATTTCCCTAGATTCTTAGAAACCTTGCACTCCCACTGAAATCAAACAAAAGCAAGATTTGCCGAAGCTCAAGCACAGAGCAGCCATGGAGGCATAGAAGGGGACACAGACTGAAGTCAGGAGCCTGAGACTGAAGCCTGATCTGGTCCCTGGTATGGGCTGAATTATGTTCCCTGGAAATTCGTATGTTGAAGCCCTAGGCCCCAATTATTTCAGGATGTGACCGTTGGAGATTGGGTCTTTAAAGAGGTGATTAAGTTAAGATGAGGCCATTAGGGTGCGCCCTAATCCAGTCTGACCGGTGTCCTTAAAAAGGAGGAAATTTGGACATACAAAGAGACCCCAGGGGTGTGTGTGCTCAGAGAAAAGGTGACATGAAGACACAGCAAGAAGGCGGCCATCTACCAGCCAAGGAGGGAAACCTCAGAAGAACCCAAACCTGCCAACATCTCGATCTTGGACTCCCAGTCTTAGAACTGTGAGAAAATACATTTTTGTTGTTGAAGTCACCCAGTCTGGCATTTTCTATGGCAGCCCTAGCACACCAATGTAGTCTCTTAACAGGGTGGCCTTGGACAAATTTCCTGAGCTCTCTGAGCTGTCTCTTTCCCGCCTCTTAAAGGGTTAGTATGACTGCACAAAACTGTAGAGTCTTAGCATGAAAATGCCTACCACGGTGACTGGCACAAAATAGGCACGCCGTCTCTGTCGGTAAAGAAACCCGGCAACACAGAGGGTCAGGCCGCTGCTCAGTGGGCTTCAAAGGCAAAGGGAAGTTTCTAACCGACTGCTCTGCTTATGGGACCTGGTGCTGCCCAGGCCTGTTGGCAATATGGGGCTCACCCGTCGGCACTGATCGCTCCTTGCTGAAGGCCAGGAGTTCAGAAAATAAAATGGCTTCTCCTCACAGGGAGTTCTACATTTTCCTGTCCTTGTACGTAATCCTGGTTATTTGATCCTTGCCTCGAGGAAGGTTGATACATGCAACCCGAAGCTGACATAGAGCTCTTTGTCACCGGAGACCGCAGGTGGATGCCTTTCCCACATTTCTCTGCTCAGGCTCCAAGGATCGCCTGTGGTTTGGCTCTGGCTGGAGTCCCCTGGAGTTGCTACCAAGCTTTTAGTTCTCATTTCCCCATGATGACCAGGAGATGGCGCCAACATTTCATACCTAAACACTGACTAGGGGATTTTTTTTTCTTTTCTTTTCTTTTCTTTTTTTAAAGAAAGCTCTACACCCAATGTGGGGCTTGAACTCATGACCCTGAGATCAAGAGTCACATTGCTCTACTGACTGAACTAACCAGGCGCCCCCTGGCTAGTGGATCTTAAAAAGAAGTGCTGGGGCACCCAGGTGGCAAAGTCGGCTGAGCGTCTGACTCTTGGTTTTGGCTCATGTTGTCATCTCAGGGTTGTGATCTCAGGTCGTGGGATGGAGCCCCTAGTGGGGCTCTGCGCTCAGCTCAGAGTCTGCTTGAGATTCTCTCTGCCCCCCCAGTCTGTGTGTGTGTGTGTGTGTGTCTAAAATAAATAAATCTTTAAAAAATAAAGTAAAAGAAAAAGAAGTCTTGAATGGGTGAGGCTCAGGACTATAGTGGCCTTCTTGTGGGCCACTATGTATTGCAGGTCTCTGTCGTCAAGGGAAGACTACTTGTGGCGCTTTGTTCTTGGCCTTCAGCTATTTCTACCCTACACTCTACCATGTGTGATTTCTTCTCTCGTGCCAAACACTCACATAGTGCTTGCTATATCCCAGGCAAAGTTCTAAGCACTTCACATATATTACCTTATTTAATTCCCCCCCCAAAATCTACATGAGATAAGTAGTAGTTTTATCCCCATTTTACAGGGGGAGAGACTGAGGCAGGAAGAAATTGAATAAGTTAAGGTCAAATTGAGGTTATTAAATCTTCGGGAGACCCGGTTAAAAATGGACTTACTCCTGTGATGGCAGCTTATTAAATCCTAATTAACCTACTAACATAAAAATGCAAATTGGTTTATGAGATGCGTTTTATAGCCCATGGCCAGTTCTCGAGTCCACTGAATGAGGGAAGTGACCCAGGACTGATCATTATTTTCCTGAGAAGAGGAAAAGAAATGCTAGCAAGGCCTGGACAGGGTCATCTAGGAGGAGATTGAGAGGTCAGGATGTATGCTCAAAGGGAGGGCAGCTTGGAAAGAGAAGATGACAACCAAGGAGAGCGTCACCAGAGGAAGAGAAAGGGGCCCCTTAAGATAAAAGTATTTTTATTTTTGACCTAGAGCAAATCCTTCCTAAAAAGTCTCCAGTCCCAGGATGGCTGGGTGGCTCAGTTGGTTAAGTGTCTGCCTTTGGCTCAGGTCATGATCCTAGGGTCCTGGGAATGAGCCCTGCATCAGGTTCCCTGCTCAGCGGGGAGCCTATTTCTCCCTCTCCCTCTGCTCCCCACCTCCCCACCCCTGCTCTTGCTCGCTGTCTCTCAAATAAATAAATAAAATCTTAAAAAAAAAAAAAAATCTCATCCCTTAACCAAATCATAAGCTATGGGTTGTGTCTTCCTTAAAGTCTGCCCAGATGCCAGACTATGCAGTACACTTCACTTTGCCCTCCCCTCTACCCTCCAGGGTATTTACATTCCCTGCCAATACAGAAGGTATCACATGAAATTGTTGTCATTTGTTGATGTCACTAAATGTTGAGCTGCTTCAGGCAAAACATTTCTGGATATCACGTGGAAAATCCTTGAATTGTAAAATGTGACCAGCTGACTGTGTTTGTGAGACCACTGAGTAAGCAGTGGTCCATTAAGAAGCCACTCATACTTCTGGAATAACTATATCCATATGGGAGAAGTGAACCCCACCCCTACTTCATACCATATATAAAAATTAGCTTGAGATAGATCTTGGATCTAACAGGAAAGCTAAAGCCATATGCTTAAAGAAGAAAACAGGAAAATATTTTTGTGACTTGGGACTAAGCAAAAGTTTCCTGGATAGGTCACAGAAATTATAAAAGAAAAGAATTTAAGGAATTGAGCTCGCCAAAATATGCCATTAATAAAATTAGTAGACAAGCTATAAGCAAGGTTAAAATATCAAAAAGCATATCCAAGAAAAGACTAGTGTCTAGAATATATAAATAACTTCTACAACTCAACAATTAAAAGAAAAAGAAAAAAAAGAAAAGAATGGGTAAAAGAATTGAGCAGGTACTTTCCAAAGCAGACATACAAATGGCCAATAAGTACATTACAAACGGCTCAGCCTTAGTAGTCATCAGAAGAATGCAAATTAACACTTAGATATCTTTACATACCCACTAGAATGGCTAAAATTAAAAAGACTGCCAAATTTTGGAAAGGCTCTGAAGCAACCAGGACTCTCATACTTTGTTGATGGGATTATATAATGGAACAACCTCTTTGGGAAAAGATCTGGAAGTTTCTTATAAAACTAAATGTAAGCCTACCATGTAGTAAAGGAATTTTAGTCCTTGGTATTTATCCAAAAGAAATGAAAATAAATGTCCACAAAAAGACTTAGATAAGAATGCCCATAACAGTTCTAGCCATAATATCCAAAAATGAGTAACATCCCATTTATTCATGAGTAAGAAAATGGATAAACAAACTACAGTACATTCATGCAGTGAAATAGTACGGTAATTAAAATGAAGAACAAGCTGCTGATGTATGCAATGACATGGATGGATTCCAAAACCATAATGCTGAGTGAAAGAACCTCACACAAAAGAATACATACTGCCTGAACTCCCATGAAGTTCTAGAACAGGCAAAATTTTTTTTTTAAAGACTTTATTTATTTGACAGAGAGAGACACAGTGAAAGAGGGAACACAAGCAGGGGGAGTAGGAGAGGGAGAAGCAGGCTTCCCGCTGAGGAGGGAGCCCGATGTGGGGCTCGATCCCAGGACCCTGGGATCATGACCTGAGCCAAAGGCATCCGCTTAATGACTGAGCCACCCAGGTGCCCCCTAGAACAGGCAAATTTAACCAATGGTAGAGGCACATGGGTAAGAAATGAAGTTCTGAGGAAGGGAATTCATGGTTTTATATCATGCAAAGCTTCAGATTCTTTCATATACATTATATTATATAATTGCCCTTAAAGTTACTAATGAACAAAATGAAGATCAGAGAGGTTGAGAAAAAAAAAAAAACATTTAACCAATGGTAGAAAAAAAATTAGGATAATTGTTGCCCCTGGGAGGATGCGGGCAGGGATTGATGAGAAAGGTACATGCAGGAACCTTCTGGGGTGCTGGTAATGTTCTGTCCCTTGATATGGGTGTACATTACGTACATACATTTGTCACAACTCAACTAGTGTCCGCTTAGGATTTGCCCATTTTATTGGGTGCAAGTTTATGTCAAAAGAAATATTAAAACAAATATTGAGTCCTGGTTAATGATATGCATACTGGGGTATTTGGGGCATGTGTATAGCTGTTTGCCATTGGAATTTGTCAAAAATATAAGATGTTTTGATGGAAGGATAGAGTGATCGGTTGATGGACAACTATGTGGCAAGCACGTACTATAAAATGTTAGTGCTAGAAGCTAGGTGGTGCATGCACTGCCCGTATATTTCTTTCAGCGTTGCAATATGTTTGAAAATTTTCGTGATAAAAAAAATTAGAGAACCTACCAATAATTAAGCTCTTGATCTTAGTCTTTCAAGGTCCTACTGACATGGTTATCTCTTTGGTGCTTGAGGCAGATAATCTCCTCTTCCAGAGCAGAAACCCTGAAAGTGCAGTTCTCTGTTGGAATAGACATCACTTCATCCCTGAAAGAGATCTACAGCTTCAACGGACGAATTGTGGGGGACTTGTGCTTTTATTGATGTACTTTTGTTACACGAATGGAAATGTCTTGTTTCCATTTCTGGAAGAGTCCTTTTCAACTCTCCTCTCTGTCCTGTCTTCTGTCTAGGAATCTTCCTGCCATCCTGGACTGGGTGAAGACTCAGAAGCCCGGAGCCATGGGTGTCAACATCATCACATCCGACTTCGTGGACCTGGTGGACTTCGCCACGACTGTCATTGAATTGAATGACCTCCTCCAGGAGAACAGAGCTTTGGCTAAATGCTGATTTGGTTTTTATTTCAATGTTGGCTTTGTCGATCCAGGCCAGAGTTCTGAAGGGTTTCCTGTTAGGACGGCCCCTGGGCAGTGATGGGGAAGGAGGAGGAGGGCAGTTTCCCCTCTTCATAGGGCCATTTGGATAGAATTACAGAGCTTTTAATTGCATTTTTCCCAAATGAGACTTTAAAAAAAACTGAAGTCCAAGGGAAGAAGCATGTTTCGTGTGATCAAAGTCAGGGTCTCCCCAGTGGCTCATGATGTGGAATGTAATGTGGAAATGGGGTCTGCAGCTTCCTTCAAGTGTCTCCGATTTGGCCCGGTTTCCTGCTGTCTCCCAGGATGTTGTATGTGAGCCAGTGAGAAGACTGAACCAGAAAGGCATTCTTAGGCAAAAGAATGGCTCGTGGCAGGTGTGGAAGGCCCCGTGGGTGGCTCTAACATCAACCTGGGGCTTTGAGGGAGAAAGGGGCCAGGCACCACTTCTTCTGGCATGTCGAATATTACCACTTCTTCCCCGAGAGAGTAAGACTTCTGGTCACCAGGCCATTCCAGCCACAAGCTGTTCTTGCATAGCTGCTGCTTGGGAACTGGGCACCTGCGTTCTTTGGATAAACTGTGCATATTGCCTTTGGTATCAGAAATGTGTTTCCCAGTTGTAAAACATTGATTCCTTTCCATTTCTATTGGCCCCTTCTTAAAAGTGAAAGGAACAATGGTGGGGGATCTTTTCAGTGTGGGGCCCAACAGGAAATAGATATGCATGTTTGCTGCATGACGCATTTCTTTGGTTTTAATCCTATAAGCTTTTCCCAAAATGGCTGCCAGGTAAACTCCTGCATCATTTTGGCAAAGTCCTCTTTGGAACGGGATCTTCAAGCCAGATCTTGGAATTGCATTTCATTGCTGCCTGCCGAGGACCCGGGTCTGTGCTGTGTCGCGTAAAGTATAACGCTACCGGAAGGCACCTTATCGTGGCACCAGGGGGGCAGCCGCGGGATGCGTGGGCAAGTGCAATGGATTTAAGGAGGAAGCTCCGAGTGGGTTTGGAGCTGTTCTGTAACTTCTTGAAAACCAGACTACCTCGGGGACATTCAGGATGACTTGTGTGTCATCAAGTGAGAGAGACCCAGTGCTGGAACGTTTCCAGTTTGCATCTCGATTGTTCTACTTTCTGCAGGTTGTTTTGGGCCTGCTAATCACCCCTGCAGGAGGGCTGTGAAACTCAAGAGGGGATTTTGGGTTTTGTTTTGTTTTTTTAATTGATAAGAGGTACTTATCTAGAAAGAGCCCTCCTGTGTTTTTATTTATTTATTTATTTATCCATTTATTTATTTATAGATTAAGTTCAGTGCTTCTTACCTCAAGAGCACTCACAAAGGCGCTTCCTGAACTTTTCTCACCCAGGCCCGACGCCGCCCTGCTCTTCAACAGGCCCGTGCGTTTCAGGACTGTGAGTGACCTCTGACTGGGCCGGGGATGTTCCCAGCTCCCCCAGGCCTGTCGGGACAGTGTGCATTGTGTGGGTGTGGTGCAGAGCTGAGAAGCCCCTGGCAGACCGCGCACGGGGTCAGAGGATGCAACGGGTCATGAAGAACTCTCAGTTCTTGAGGGAGAATCTCTAGTAGAAGGTCAGAAAGGAAGGATCTGGAAAGAAAACGGGGCATGGGAGTGTGTACGTGCCGATGCCCCTCAGAAATGTCTGAGGATCCCTAAGGAAATGTCAGCCTCTGGATTCTTAAGGCAGATAAACATGGACTCCTGGACAGATGTGTGTGTGTGTAAGGATCGTTGGGCCACCTCCCAGCGGCTCGCCATTCCTCCCCTGCCGGTGCTCACGCCGTGTGGCCGTGGGCGCCTGGGGTGAGCTGCCGAAAGCACACGCGCACGCCCAGCTCGCGCTCTTCCAGCCTCTCTGTAAAGTCGGTTCATCCCTGACCTTTAGCTCCCGCGGCTGGAGGGGGGTCACAACACTAATGCCTCTGGGAAGATCTGGTTTAACTCCCTCCTGTTCTTGCATTTGAACCCCCACTCCAAGAGGTTTCTGAGATTGTGCTGTCCATTTTTTAGGGCCTTCTCTGGAAAGGAGTAAGAAAGGAAGTGCCCTCGCTTTCTCAGTTGTTCCTCAATTCTGCTATTAAACCCCAGTGACAAGCTCTGAAATCCCTGGCCTACCCTCAGGGTTTTATTTGTGTCATTATTGTTTCATTTTGGTCTTATTTTTAACTCTTGGTCCATTGCTAGGGACTAGATCGGTTCCCCTCTTTTAACCCTTTGTTACTTGGCAAAGACATCAGGAGGCAAGAGGAGAATGATTCTGCTCTGTTTTATTTGAGCCTCAGCTTTGTCCAGGTGCTTGGTGCTATGCGGCCAGGTGCGCTGGCAGGTATCTACACAGGATGCCAGGGACACCCAAGGGCTGCTAACTGTTCCGTGAAATGTTTACTTGATTTTTTCCTTTAGTTTTAAAAGAGATAATTGCACTTCACTTAGGTTGTAACATTTAAGTGCATCTCAGTGTTTGCCTGGTCAGAGAAAAGTCATCAAGCATGACCCAAAAGCACAGAAAATGGTCCCAAGGTCATGGGCACGGAGCCCTGCTCTATGTGGCAAGCGCAGGTGCTCACTCTTTCTTACTGCTCTGGGTTGCCAGCCTGGCTTGCCTTCTGAAATTCTGCACAGGAGTTCTGGGAGATGGGAGGAAGATTATTTGCAGTTCGCCCTTGATAAACACCCTTGAATTGGCAGAATCTCTGTTCCAAGAAAAAGTTGTTCAACATATCACAAAGGACATATGCATTCTGCTCTTGGACCTAAGACCAAGCAGGAGACTCTGTGATGGGACAGAGGGAGAATAAACTTTAGGTCTATGACTCATTCTGCAACTGCCAACAATAAAAATGGTTGACCCACCACATCATTTATTTTCACAAGATCAAATAAGGCTATCTTACTTACTCAGAATTCACTTCAAGATCAAATAAAAAGCTACTTGACTGAGCCAAAGAGGGCTTTAGTTTCATAGGATTTGGAGCCATAGTTCTTCTGAAATGTAGGCTGAGTTTTTCATGAATTCTCTGGACCATTTGCCACATTTCCATGGCTTTGTGGCAAAGGGGACAATCACAGGTTTCAGTTAGATTAGAGCACTGTTTAATGGCTTGAACTTGGAGCCTATTAGAAGTACCACTGTGGTTTCATGGGCACAGAAGATATTCTTAGGGTTGGAGAGAGAAGTCAAGATGGAACTGATGGAAGGGATGATAAATGATTGTGGATTAAATTTTAAATTAATGGCAGACCAAAGAGGATCATGCCAAAACTATTATATATATGCTGTATGAGACCTCTAATAATTAAGTTTAGTCACTTCCTCAGCACTGAGTCCAGACCCCTGAATTCTTGAGAATAGTTAAGCCACAGTCCGAACCCAGGATTTTTATATAAACTCAAAGAAAACACATGATCTGAGCCCAGGTCATGATCAATCTTAAGAATCCTAGTTCTTCTTTCCTGACCTCACGTTCACATCACAAAGTGGATGTTTCTGTTCAAGAAGATGATGGTGGAGCATTCTGGAATGAAATGCAGTTTTGTGGTGGGTCAGGATTTTGTTTCTGAATCCTGCCATAAGAAAGTGTCCCCCAAAGAGACATGATTACAACCTGGCAAGAAAGCTTGGTGGAGAAGCCGAAGAAATTACAACTGAAATGAAATGGTTTCTTCTCACGGAAGCACTAGGGCTACACAAATTCAGGCCATCTTACCGAATGAGTTCGTGCCCCGGGTGCACTTTTTGTAATGTTCTCTGTGGGCTGACTGCAGTTTTTTACTGGGAGGTTCTGGGAAATGGAACAGGCTAACGAGTGGAGCACAGCCATGAGACTTCTCTCTCGTGGCTTTGCAGCTAAGTGACCCTGTGCTACATCTGCCTTGGTTCCTTAATCTGGAATAAAGATGTTGTCTGCTACTTTAGTGCTGTTCTGCACACCTTGGTGGACTAGCTCCCCAAAACATCAGGCCCCTAATGATTAAAGTAAATGCCTCATACTCGGGGGTACCCAGTTCCGGTAACTCTTCCTTGTGTGGCATGTGTGAAGAAATGCCATTTGGGTTCATTGCTCAAAAGTGTGGTGTGGGATGAGGGAACTGGCACCTTTAGTAATCCGTAGAACAAGATGCGTGTAGCTGCATGAAATCAGCCGACGCCCACTTGAGTTTCTGAGAGGTGGGCTTTCCCAAGTGCATGTTAAACAGTCATGTTACGCCACAAGGGAATGAATAGAAACTGATAACATCAAATGTCCTGACAGGAAGTTTGTTCTGAATGGCACAGAACATAGTTGTCCCTCAAAATCCTACCACCTTTCCAGTCCTCCTTGGCCCTCTGCCTCAGATGGCTTCCTAGTATTTGCCATCATCACTTTGTCACTCACAAATGTTACCTTGGGATACACAGGAGTGAATTGATTAGGGGATAAGTGATTTTGCTGGAAATTGACCCTAATTCCAAGTGATCATGAACAGCCCTTTACTACCCCAGGATGTATGACTGCCTTATCTTCTGGCTTCCCCGGCTTCCTACTAGAAATATTGACACAGGCCACCATATCGCTGCATGGACCCTGAACCTGGAAGAATACAGTACAAATGGCTATCGATGTTGCTGAAATAGCAGTCTTAAAATGCTATAAAAATATTCTAAGAGAACTTTTTCGATCCTGCAGTGGATATAGTGTTCTAGTCTTTTCTCCAGCGAAACTTATTCTTAGGGTTTTTCAGACTCCTTTCTAAGCTACATAGTTTGGATACAATATTTTTCTTCTCTTCACTGGGAACTCAATCCCACAGTCTATTGAGATAACCTCATCAATAGTCAAGAGACATTTTCCATCTCATTCCTTCTGATCTCCACAGAAGTCCACTTTCTCCTCTTGTCTCCTGGCCATCCTTTATCATCTGCCAATTACTATAAATAACAGAATGCTGGCAAAACTTACACAAAAAGGCACACGTGTTCAATGATGCCCAAATGCACTCTTACCACCGAGGTTATTGCTCCGTACTGTCCCAAAGGCATAATTCTGCCCCCCCCACTCCCCCACAGCCACACACAGAATCTGATTGGAACCCAGAACTCGAGGCCAGTGCTTCATTCAACTAGCAGGAGCTTGCTCACAAGCTTGTAGCCCAATGAGAAGCATAGCACTTTGAAGTCAAACAGGCCTTCAGTCGCTTTGTATATTTGCAGTTTTACATTTGCTGTTAGTTTATAGCCACTAATAACACTGAGGTCATGAATCTATAGTATCAATATGATAAATCTTAGAACATATTCTAGACACAGTGGTACCTTGCTGCTACTATACTTACTAATTTACGCCCCAGTATTAATAAGTATCACATACAGATTGTGTATGCATTGTTTGTACTGGATATATGCCAACTATAATCAGCACTTAGAAAATACAGAGATTATCATAGTGAAAATACGTCTTGGTCAATTCAGATGATATGTGAATCTGATAAATACTCTATTAGATATTATGTTTGTCCTCTAGGCTTGTTTTATATTACAGTGCATGCTGTTTGCTAAGTTAAGTAAAAAAATAATAATAATAATTGTACCAATTTTAAGGTTAGAGTTAAAATTTTACATATATGCTGCTTGGTACTCTGAAATGTATTTTGTGGCTTAATTATCTTATTCATACACATTTCACTTGGCTTTTCCCCCCCTAGGAAATCATTATTCAAATATATCTCTCCTTCTTTCTTATAAACTGGATCATACTGCTTAATTCAACCTAAAACATTGTAAAGCCAGATTACCTCATTTTAACTGTGAAAAAAAAATTAATAGGTATGACATGATGTCTTTTCTTGTATTTTATTTGAACTACCTGAATAGGCCTAACCCCAATAATAAATATAAAACTTCAGCAGGCACTTTTCCTTGATTCTACGTGCATTTTATTATCGGCCCACTTCTAATTTTTTTAAAGGCTATAGGCTCGGGGCGCCTGGGTGGCTCAGTCGGTTAAGCAGCTGCCTTCGGCTCAGGTCATGATCCCGGGGTCCTGGGATCGAGCCCCACATTGGACTTCCTGCTCAGCGGGGAGCCTGCTTCTCCCTCTCCCTCTGCCTGCCACTCTGCCTACTTGTGCTCTCTATCTCTCTGTCAAATAAAAATAAAATAAAATCTTTAAAAAAAAAAACAAATAAAAGCTATAGGCTATAGGCTGTAGGCTATAGGCTCAGCATCAGTAAGATGACTTATCATACGATATCGGATGAGGAATCCATGGGAATTAGCTGACCATGCCTGCAGTCCCCAAGATGAGCATGAAATGTGCTCACAGCCTTGTCACCTGTGCCTTTCTGAGCTTCACCCCCCAACACTTCAGCTGTTTCTCGTAGGCTTGGGCCAGGTCCTCCTGGCCTCCATATTCTCACCCGACCACCATCTCCAGCCCACGTTACTCTGAGCGACTGCCAAATGCCCGGAGATAGAACAAGGCAGAGATGACGTGTTTGTCCACACACAGAGTCAATAATGAGAGGGCGTCCAGGCCAATATTTTCCTCATTCTTAATTCTTTTTAGTAGAATACTGGAGCCCACTTAATTTCAGTGAATTTCTTTTTGCCCTCTGCCTTACAAAAATAATGGGTTGAGGTGAAAGTCCTGTGTATGAATTTAGTAGCGATGAAATTAATTCCATGTTATCATTCATTTCATATAGTTGAATGTTACAATAGCTAATTAGGGATAATCACATGTAGCAATTGAAGAACAAGGTAAGAGTCAGATTTTTCACCTGTATTTTAGTTAGTGTCTAGTAAATCTACCATACTATCCTCTGGTTGGCTTTCATATGCACCATGTTCAGTCATTCCCATTTGGTTTTAATAAAAAATTACATGATGAAGATAAGGCTGGGTCTAACCATAAGCAAAGCGGGTAAAACCTGCATGGGGTAATTGCAAAGACTCCACTGGCCTGCCTCAATTTCTGAACATACACTTGGGTTGAGACATTGCTCTATGAGAATGGAGCTGGTACATTGTGTACAAATGAAGATTTCATTTTGTAGCTGGGTTCTGAACATTCTAGTTAGCACGGAAGCTATGGCAACAGGCATTTCAGAGATGCACAGCCCTGTGTTTCTATCCCAACTCTAGCACGTCCTGGCTGTGTAACTTTAGGCAAACTAACATCTCTAAATATATAGGATATAGGACTAATCATACCTCCTCTGATGGATTGTTGAGAAGTCCATATAAGAAACTATACAGAAAGCATTTTAGCCCAGAGCCTGGCACTCAGAAATTCTCAAGAGTAGTTTTATTAGTCTTAGTTTGGGGGTGGAGACTTTGCACCCACCCCCTCCCAGTACCCGGTACGATCCCTTCAACCTGGCTAACTTCTAACCCTTGTGTTGATTGGTAAATGATTTAGCAGAAACTAATTCATAAGAAGGGATGCAGATAAATTCAGACAGTGAAAGAGAAGTTGCACGATCACTGGACCAGTTCTGCATGGCTCAGAGAGTGAGTGGGGTTCATGCCCCTGGTGGTATGCCAGATGATGTGAGGTGGAAGGTCGTCACATCCTTGAATAGCATTCATGTCATTAATCACTTAATCATTCTGATTAGTAGAGAGGAAAGTCTCAGCTTAGTGATGAAAACCCTCTAACCCTTGTTTACCTAGCAAAAATTCTTTTAAAAGGCAATAGCCTCCAGCTAACATTTAATACCATTTTGTTTGCATTGTATTTATTTTATGGTTACCTTCTCTTTATGGCAAGTGATACTGGGTTTTCAACAGTGATATAAAATTTCCTTTCAAAGTAAATTTTTAAAAAATCCACTGTGAAGCTATGGGAATGACCTTTGTTTACGATCCTTTCCAGGTTGAAAAAAAAAACTGCCACACACTTGAGTCAACTGCACACTTTGGTCAAGAACTGGGTTTTGCTGTGTTCTTTCCAAACATCCTTAACTAAATAAATAAGTATATAAACAAACTGCTATTTGAGATAGAAAATCCCCTCTTTTGTCGCAAGGATACTCTCCATGTCTCCTGTAGAAGTCCGTGCCCCGACCACCCTCTTTCCCAGCCATCCTGTGCAGCAGTTTAAATGGGCAGGAGAGAGGTGCCCAGTCACCCAGTCCCGCTGACGGCCATGCCCAGGGTTACACACAATGCAGAGAGCAAACCCTGCTTCTTCGACTTGGGAAGTGAGTCCTCTTCTGTGAATTCCTGAGATTAGGATGCCTGGATGCCCCATATTTTTGTTGTGCTTTTTTTTTTGTCCTTCCCCAAAGGAATTCTTCTTGATCAGCAGTATGTTTCTTTGTTTATTCCTCTGCAGATCTGCTCACTTGGACTGAAGGAGTGTTATTATTTTTAAGACTCAAAACCTTTCATTCTCAGAGAGGGTAGAAGGTTGCAAGGGAGGGACAGTGGCCAAAGCCCATGTGCCTCAAACCTCACCCAGAATGGCCTGGGCAAGTGCCAGTTAAACAAAAGTGCTAATCAGACCGGGCTGTTTGCACAGCTGGGCAGTGTTTTTGGAGAGCATGGGTGGGGAAGGGGGACCCAGGAGTGTCGCCTCCATCCAGTAGCATCATGCAACTGGGAGAAGCCTGAGGCAAGCAGATGGCTTCAATCTAAGAGGCCTGCTGTCTAAAGGATGGGACTTATCCTGTGGAGAAAGGCCCTGAGAAGCAGAGCTCTCATTGCAAAAGGGGCCACTGAAAGCTATTCTTTGTTTAACCTGAGAACTTCTCTGCCTTGTGGCCTAAAGACTTTCCTGCCTCCATCCTTAATGGGCGTTTGCTCAACCTGGGCCCAGCAGTCTCATTTCTAGGCCTCCACTAAGCATCAGTGGACCTGGAGGAAGACATTAGATCGCCTTTTGCAAAAGCTTCCCCCTTCCCCAACAACCTTGCAGGTCTAGAACTAACTTGCCACATCAGAGGGGTCAGTGAACTACCTCAGCAGGACCAGAATGCCCTGACATCACACACAAAATTTTGGAAGTATGTGCATTTCTTTCTAGTAGAGGATCCGTAGCTCTCCTCAGATTCTCAGAGGAAACTGTGATCCTAAGAGATTTACATACCACTGTCTATCAGTACCTGTGAGAATGAACGATCATTTAAAGGTTGTTAAGCAAGCAACGATGGCCGACATAGGCCTTGGTCTTTCCTATTTAAAAAAATGAACTAAACTAAGACATATGAATTTGTTGATTATGGATGCTCTCTTTCAAGAGGTAAAGTTGGATAGAAAAAGATAAAAAGGAACAGATTAAGCAAGTCCAAAGGACTTGTTAGGTGGGCTCTAGCATGAGAGGGCAGTGGGAGATGGGAGAAACCAGACACACTGGCACACATGGAGGGGTGGCTGGGTGCCCTGCACAAGTCTGAACACCACATTTCAGAAGGAGGTGGACAAATTGGAGCCTTTCAAGAGAATGACGGCTAGGAGGGTAAAGGGTCTAGAAACTGACCCACCTGAGAAACTAGGGATGTTGAGTTTAGAAAAGACTGAGAAAAGGGTGATGGTGATATCTTCAAGTATTTTCAAATTGTTAGATGACGAGATATTAAAATCTTATAAATTTATATGTGGAAGGACCAAAGAGCTTTTGTCCAGGTGCTGATGTTACAGGAGAGAAAACTGAAAGCCAGAGAGAAAAGACTGGCCCAAGGCAGCGCTGGGACTAGAACCTGGTTTCTGAGCCTCTACCCAGCGTCCTTCCCCAACACTTGCAACTGCCTCCCTGAGTGCCTGATAATGCCGAGAAGAACTAGGACCCATGAGTTGCCATTTCAAGAAGGTAGAGCTTGGCTCAGTAAAAAGCATTCCTATCTGAGATCATGAGCTCACCATCAGGCAGAGTATTTCTGAGAGTGTGCATTAGTTTTCTATAGTTGCTATAATAAGTCACCACAAGCTTCGTGGCTTACAACAGCACACACTTGTTACCTTTCAAGTCTAGAGTCAGAGGTCTAAAATGGGCCAGCCCAGGGCAGCATTCCTTCTGGAGGCTCTAGAGGAAAATTCATTTCCTTGCCTTTTCAGCTTCTAGAAGCCATTCCTTGGCCAGTGGCCCCTTCCTGCATCTTCAAAGTCAGCAGCATAGCATCTTTAATCTCTCTCTGACTCCACTTCTGTCTCCATGTCTCCTTTGATTCTAGCATCTTACAAGGACCCCTGTGACATACTGGCCCACCTGGATATGCCAGGATAATCTCCCATCTCAAAATTCATAACTTGATCCCATCTACGAAATCCCTCTTACCATGTAAGGTGACATATCCACAGGCTCTAAGGATTTGGACATGGACATCTTTGGGCGCTCTTCAGCCTACCACGGAGTACTATAGAAAGTGCATTGACATTGGTACAGTTTTAGAACAGTGAGTTCAAATCCTGATTGAAGCACCTACTCATTGCATGACTATTACCCCTTCGAGCTTCTCTTCCCTCACCGATAAAATAAGTATAAAATTTCAAGGTTACTATGAGGATTTATGTATATATATCTATATATCTATATCTATATCTATATATATATATAGATATATAAACGCCTAGTATATAGTGCACATTCAGTAAGAGGCAGCCAGATTTGTTCAAGAAATTTCCAGATGATTCTCACCAGACAGGAATTCAATAGAAGAAACTCTATTACATGAGAGATTGGCTAAAGTGACCTCCAAATTCCCTTCTGGGATTGCTACAAGAAAAAGAAGTGAAATAAAAGGATTTTCCTCCCATATATACTAGTCTACTTCACAGATCTGGTTGCAAGGTCACTGCTTTTCTGGATAGTCAATAGCTAACAGATCTGCTTTCTGCCCCCGCGGTGCTGCTATCAGGCTTGAAGAGGACTGAGAGCCTGGTCTGGTCTGCAATGATTGGCCAGTCCAGGCAGCTGAGACCAGTGCAGGCTCCCTCCTTCATATCTGTCAACATACCTGACTGCGAGCAAGTCACAGCCCGTGACTGCTGTCTGCAGGGGCCAGGGAAAGCAGGAAAGCAAACGGAGGGAAACACCTTGATTTGGTGCTTGAGGAAAAGTGAAAGCCTGTGTTGATGCTTCTTACCACCGTCCCAAACTCTTCAGCAAGGACTGGAACAGTCATGGGCCACCACTGCTGAGTCAAGAAGGAATTTGAGAGAAGAATCCAGATTCTAAAGCAGCAATCAAGGTAGGCAATCTGTCTGGTCATGGGCCTTTCTCTCAAGATCCCAATACAAGCACTTTGCCCAGCCTTGTAGCCAGGGTGTCTCTGATGATGGTCTACTGAAGGAGATGTATGTTAGTTGTGGGCGCATGTCGAGAGAATTCAATCATTTGTCCACCAACATATTCTGCAAGGTGGGCTGTTATTTTTCTTCCATTCTTGCTCCCCTTTGAAAATCGTCATTGTTCCTCTACATATTTCAAAGGTTTAGAAAGTTTTCTATCTTTCATTATAAAAATCGTATGTGTGATTTCTTGAAGTTCTTCCATTAGTCATGGCTCTTCAAACATAACTTTGTTCCAGAATTTTGTTTGCATGAATTCTTGATACTTTCAAGATATAGCATGACAGTTGGCATTATAATTCTGAGGAACACACTGTCCAGAAAACTGTCAAACTCAAAATGATAGGCTCTCCTAGGAAGCCATATGCATTTTTCTGCTCTGGAACCTAAGGAGTTAAAGGTCTTGAAATTGCTGGAGCAGAATCAAGCCTATTTACCTAAGCTTATCACCCAGGGCAGCTGGGTCAATCATTTACTGATGAAAGGCTGTTTCCCAACTTTGACAGAAGACCACTAAAGTCCTTGCCTGACTATCTCTATAGAACGGACACAAGACAGTGTAGAAGGTACTGCACTTTGTGGCGAGAGCCCATATTCTCTTCTGACCAGAGACATTTTTCTCCTACCCAGAGTTGTAAATGCCACAGGGTCCTTCCCTAGCTCAACAACAAATAAACATGAACAAGACTCATGCACAAACTAAATACCTGATGTCACCTCCCGCATGAGAGCTTGGGGCTTTGAAGAAGCTTCCCCTACTTCAGGAGGTCTACTGGGAAGAAATAGACTTGAGAACAAGTTATTAAGTGATTCTCTAGGGGGAGTAAGATTATTAAGTAATCACCAAAAAACATGGAATTTTTCCCCTTCAAGTCTACACATTCCAGAAATATGTCCTTTTTAATAAACATGATCCACTCTGCTTTAGGTCTGAATCTAACTCTTCCACAAAGTTGTCATATTGTCATCCTATATACTTGTCAGGTCTATGCAATGGCTCCGAGCTCTTATCATTGTTAGAAGCCCTGGTGATAGAGAAGCCCTATTTTTCTGAACTCCCTTTAGGGAAGGGGTTGGGCCATTTACTCAACAAGGTAATGTTTGACACTATTTTGTCAATCATTTATGGAATTGAAGTGTATCCCCTTTAGTGTGGTTTGTGGCCGGAATTTTTATGTGGCTCAGGCAGTTAACTCGATGCAGGAGTGGAGGCCATTGCGAAGGGTAGCACAGACACAAATCCCATGTGTGATTTTGGGTGAGTCTGTGGCTAACTCCCAGGAATGTGGGGAAGAATTACGGAAACTGATACATTTCTGTGAAGATATTAACTCTGTAAAATGTTAAGTGTGCGTCTGGCTGGTTTCCAGAGAATGTTCATAGATAATGCATGTGAAGGCGGTGGCTTAGAGGGGGGTGGGGAGTGTGTCAGAACATTCCAATGCATCGGCCAGATTTACCCACAATACCTTAGGCTGCCTTAGGAACAGATAGGTCTTATCTATCCTTTCTGCATAGCATCCGCTTAAGCCAAAACCCTGGTGGCCCTTGAGAGTATATCCAGCTTTTCTTCCCATTTCAGGCATATTGGATATTGGGTGGGGCAAAGTTACTCTTGAGATTGACTAAACGAGATGGACAGTATTATTCCTTTTACAAGTTAGGAAGTTAGAACCCAGAAGTTAATTAATTTGCCCAAGTTTACTCAGAGGCTGGGCCCGGATTCTACCAAATTCTGCCTCATTTCCAATCCAGTGTTTTTCCCAAGTGGTCATGGAGTTAAGCACATGTGGGAACATAAATTGTGGTGTGTGTGGGCGTTGGGGGGGTCACTGAGGAAAGCAGGGCTGACTAATGGAGTCAGCGGTTCTCCACCTGCCCTTTGATGTGCCATGCCCGAGGCCAGCTCGATACCACTATAACCAGAACACCAGCACTGATGAGACAGGACCTTCTTGGAGGGGAAGGAAGGGGGAGGAACAGGCGGGGAGCAAAGCGAAGTGTTCCCAGTCCTAGTAGTGACGGTCCCTGGAGTCTTCCCAGTCCTGGATATTTCTTAAGTAAACCCAGGGAATTTTCAGGCTAGATCTCCGCCCCTTTCTATTCCAGAGACTCAAATTCATGAGCCCCAACTTAAGTACGACATTTGAACTATGACATCATTCCAATCCTTCTCCAGGAACTAAGAAAATTAATTACAATTTCACTTCACCGCAGCTCATATCCACTCATCTAAATCCCTGGGATTTGGGCAGAAAGAGGCTTAAAGCAGGAGGAACCTTCAGCAATCTATCATATCAAGGCTCCTGGTAACTGCAACCCAAAGAGACCCATGTGAGCCTGGAGTCCAAATGGCTTGTTGGTGTCATTCAAGCGGTAAATGCATAAGGTCTTCCTTTCCTACCAACCTCCATTTCATTTTTGTTCGGATACACCCTAAAAATTCCATTAGCTGTCTGGCAGAAATCCCAAAGCAGCCACAATTCCTGAGCATTTACAAGATCAAGATAAAGAAATGCCACCGTGAGATGTGGTTGGCTAAGTATCTTTGAACAGAGAATTTGTTCTTTATCCTGACCCACCTCATACATACCTCAGTGTGTGATAACAAAGGCATTACAAATAGGGATCGCGTTGCCAAGTCCACTGAGTAGGTGCCATGTTCGGAGACAGCTGACCCCGCATGAACCGTACTCACATGCTATCATTTTTGTGACCTAAAACATTAGGATAAAGGGAAAAAGTTGGAGCTGAAATACACGGACTCATAACAACAGTTCACCTTTATCCAGTGCCTCTGACAGCCAGGAGATGAGCTACTGTCTTTTTTTATCTACACTTTTTAAAAATTTAATCCTTATAATAAACTTATGCAATTTGCTCAATTCACACATATTGGATAGCTAGTAAGATGAGGTGAAATTTAAACTGGGGTCTGTCTGGCCAAAGCCCATGTTCTTTAGCACTGTGTTTTGGGAAAAATACCCAATGGTATCTATGTTATTTGTATTCCAGGTGTAAAAGAGAATGGAGTCCTTTCTAAATTATTAGCTTGGATCCTCAGAGTATATATTTATGACTCCCTCCCCCAGGTGTTCGTGATCCTATGCAGGCTTAAGACCCAGTACCAGAGTAGTTTTCCTCTCCTCCAGGGAAGTAACACACACACACACGCACACACGCACACACACACACACACAC